>NC_045771.1:46373927-46679998 GCF_008692025.1 Phocoena sinus
ACAGCCACAAGAAGGAGTTTCCAAAGGTGCAGGAGAGGGCTCAAAAGTAAAAAAAAGTCTCCCCTTTGACCACCAAATAGTATGAACTTCTGAGTGAAAATTCAAGGCCCTCCCATCAACTATGCTAATATCCTTCCAGACTTGTCTCCCATTTCCTGATATAAATCCATTGCTCTATTGAAATTGAACTACTCACCACTCCCCAAACCCACGTCTATGCTGTCTTCATGTGATTCGCACCCTTAACCCATCTCCACAGAAAAGCAGAGTCCAGATTAAATTTCTATTTTGTGGATATTATATCATATATATAGTTATATATATATTATTATATTGAGAGAATATGTGCTCAAAAATTTTAATGATACAACCAAAAACTTTAAGTCCACTGGATTAAAAGATGGCATTTAGAAGAAATCTGACCTCATTACCTTTATTATCAAGTAATTGAATGCTAGTACTATTATTTCATAGTGTCCTTATAGATACGATAGAGATTGTACTTGAAAGCGAGCTATTAATAACCAGTTATATCTAGACCATGAGGGCTTTACAATATGAGAAATTTGGGAAGCAACACCCAGTGATGACTTTAGAATCAGATTGCTTAATCTCTGCTTCAGTCACCGCTAACTACAGCCTGGGGAAAGTTAGTTGACCTACTGCACATATGTTTCCTCAACTGTAAAATGAGGATATATTAGTAATTTCTGCATAGGACCACTTTCAGGATTAAATGAACTAATATATGTACGAGTTTAGACTGGCATTTAATAAGCACTCAATGAATGTCAACTAATATTAACCAGGCTTTGGTTAAATTTGTTCTTTTTTTCCTAAGTGTGCTTTGCTTTCTTAAAAAAGTTTAAAAACTTTTCTTAATTTTAAAATTAAAAAAAAATTTATTGAAGTATAGTTGATTTACAATGTTGTGTTAGTTTCAGGTGTTCAGCAAAGTGATTCAGTTATACATACATATATATCTATTCTTTTTCAGATTCTTTTCCCTTATAGGTTATTACAAAATATTGAGTATAGTTCTCTGTGCTATACAGTGGCTCCTTGTTGGTTATCTATTTTGGTTAAATTTGAAAAGACAAAACTCCTTGTTACCTACTGACTCTTTTTGGCCAACAGGGGTCAGTACATGGCAACCAACATGGGGAAACTAAATAAAATGCTTCACTGGGGTAAGAAAAGATTTTCCGTGTCTGAGGAAACATCAATGTTTAACTTCAGAAAATTTTCACAGAATAGTGTTGAGAAAAGTCAGTCACCGTAAAATTAAGCAATTAGTGAGAAGTGTAGGAAGAGAAAAGAAGTAAAATACCTTAAAAATAATTAATTAAATAATAAATACATTTTAAATGTTGAAAGCAGTTTAAAACACAGACGCATGTTTTAAATGGTAGTGCTCCGAAGCAGAGACCTTGGGAATTCATGGTGCAATAGAGGGCTATCTTGTCAAGGAAGGCAACTTGCTTACTGAAATGACCAAATATGTATGTCAAGTTCTGCCTTAATGTTTGGGGGGCAGGAGAAGGTATGAACCTTCCTATTTGCAGATTATATAAAAACAAATTTATTATTGAATGCTCACTATGTCAAGTGCTTTACCTATATCACCATTTTTCTTTTTCGAATTTTTAACATGAAAATATTCAAATATATAGAAAAGAATAATAAAACAAGCATCCATATATGTACTCAGTTTCACATTTAACACTTTCCATATTTTAATTTTTCTGAATTATTTAAAAGTATAGATAGCAAACATTTTACCCCTAAATACACCAATATGTGTATCTAAAAAGAGATATTTTTCTACATAAGCACAATGCCATTATCATACCTAATTAAAAAAACAACTGTCTAATATCATCTAATGTTTTAGTCTGTGTTCAGATTCTCCAATTGCTCACAAAATATCTTTTATATCTGGTTTATTAAATCAGAACCGAGGACAAGCCATTGTATTTGGTTATGACGTTTCTTAGGTTTCTTTTAATCTAAAACAGCCCTCCCTCAGTACTGCTTTATTTCTCTTCTTCTTTCTTTCTTTCTTTTTTTTTATGGCACTGTGTTAATTTAAGAAATTGAGCCATTTGTTCTGCAGGATGTCTCACCATTTGTTCTGGATCTTTCTGATTGTCTACTTCTATCCTTGCAGTTTCTGCTTGATTATACTGAGCTTAAAGATTTTTGGAAACAATACTTCTCAGATGATGCTGGTGCTTCATACTGTATCACATCAGGAGACACATAATGTCAGGTTGGTCCATTTTACTGATAAGATCGATCTAGGTTAAGGTGGGAAGCGGCCAGATTTCTCCATTGTCATTATGGATTTCCCTGATGATTGGCACATAATCCCTGGCTCTATGTGAATATCCTGTTCCCTATCTCACTCTCACCAACTGGTCACATTGATGATCCTGCCATGAATCAATTATTCCACTAGGGACTGCAAAATGGTGAATTTCTAATTCTATCCTTCATTTTACATTATTTAGCTGGCATGTTTTTGTAAAGAGAACTGTTTACTCATCAACTGGGGCCATTTGGTTACCCTGAAATACAGCTGCAGCTAGAAAAGCAGGATAAATGGTAATTTTCTTAAATTACCACTTTTCAGAGTAGAGAGTTGGTGTAATAGTCACTGCCAGTAGTATGGCAAAGGAAGTTTTTTAAAACTGTTGTTTTTTTAGATTTGCTTTACACTTTAGTGGAAATGAATTTTATGTTTGACATTTTAAATAAATTGCGGTTATTAATTTTGATGCTCAAATTGTTCTAACTTTGGCCAGTGGGCATTCCTTCAAGCTAGCTTCTGTGTTCTTTTCAAAGGACCTTGTTTTTTAATACCTCCTGACTTTCTGTCACATGATGTTCTAAGTGCTCCTATTATTTCTCAGCTCTTGACCCGACTGACATCAGCCATTTCTCCAAGGAGCCCTGGTACCTTTTAGTGGAAAAGTGGTATTTAGAGATCAAAATCTGGGTGCCAAGGATAGTCATTGCTCCTAGGCCCTGAGTTCATATTAATATTTTCATTTCAAAGTTAACAATATAGAGTTTTTATGTCATTGTTATTATACAATACTTCTATATCTTTACACTGCAGCTTTTGCACCTAATAACATTAACAAAGTTACTTTTAATATTTACACCAACCCTAGGAGATGGGTGATCATAACTTATGTAATTGTGATCATAACATCTTATAATCTCTATTTTAAAGGAGGAACCAGATCATTGCAGCTCTATTTACAATAGCCAGGACATGGAAGCAACCTAAGTGTCCATCGACAGATGAATGGATAAAGAAGATGTGGCACATACATACAATGGACTATTACTCAGATATAACAAGATACGAAATTGAGTTATTTGTAATGAGGTGGATGGACCTAGAGACTGTCATACAGAGTAAAGTAAGTCAGAAAGAGAAAAACAAATACCGTATGCTAACACATATATATGGAATCTAAAAATGGTCTGAAGAACCTAGGGGCAGGACCGGAATAAAGACACAGACGTAGAGAACAGACTTGAGGACACGGGGAGGGGGAAAGGTAAGCTGGGACGAAGTGAGGGAGTAGCATGGACATATATACACTACTAAATGTAAAACAGCTAGCTAGTGGGAAGCAGCCGTATGGCACAGGGAGATCAGCTGGGTGTTTTGTGACCACTTAGAGGGGTGGGATAGGGAGGGTGGTAGGGAGGGATATGTAAGAGGGCGGAGATATGGGGATATATGTACACGTATAGCTGATTCACTTTGTTATACAGCAGCAACTAACACAACGTTGTAAAGCAATTATACTCCAATAAAGATGTTGAAAAAGAAAACCAAAAAGAAAAAAAAAGGAGGAACCAGAGACAGAAGTGCCGGAGGTTAGGCTTCCAAGTAAACAGCAAGCGTCGTGATTTGAACGCTGCACGCTACTTCCACCAGGGAAGGGAGCCCCTGACACTCAGAGGAGCTTTTCCAGGAAGCCAAGCGTCCTTAGAAAAGGTATCAGGGAGGTGATCAGGGCTAGGGGTACGGGTACCAGCGTGTGGGGGTAAATATACGTCCCGACTCCAAAAGCAGAGAGCGGGACAGGGACGACCTGCTGGGTTATGGACCGTGGGGGGAATGGCCAGAGCTGTTGTTTCATCTTAAATGGACCAAAAATTCCCTAAAGAGCACACACAGCCAGTGAACCACGCAGGAAGCACCCAAAGGTAAGAAAATCTGGCCAGGTCCGGCGAGCTACGACCCACAAATGGGGGACCTGACCCGCCCCCGCGAAGAGGGAGCCAATCAGAGGGAGCCTTGAACACGGGGGCGGGACAACAGAGGAGCGGGCCCAATGTGGAATCAGCCCTGGGTCGCCTCAGGGCAGAGTATTGCAAAATCCAAGCAGCGAGCGGAGAGGAGGCGGTGGGCTAGCCAATCAGAGGGAGCAACTCACAGCGTTGGGTACTGGCAGCCATTCAGAAGAGTGGTCGCAGATGACTCGCCCGGCCCCAGCTTCCCGCCTTTCCCCTAAGCTCTAAGGCAACGCGGCGCCGCGCTTCCTGGACTGGGGTCGTCGGCCACCGCGCTATGCTCGTCCTCGCCTCGCTCTCCTGCTACAGATCCCAGGTCCGTGCAGGCGTCCGCTGAGACATGGCGAACTCGGGCGGCGAGGACCTCCGGAGCCAGGAAGGGGAGAATTTTCTCTACTTCGCCTATGGCAGCAACCTGCTGACGGAGCGGATCCACCTCCGAAACCCCTCGGCCGTGTTCTGCAGCGTGGCCCGCCTGCAGGTCAGTGCTCTCCACCCGGCCCCTGCGATGGCCTCTGCCCCCCTCTGCAGACGAGGGAGCCAGGATTTCGAGAACTCGCTTTCTCTTCGCCGCTTGTTGGCAGCACTGGGCCGGGAATGCAGCTCTTTCTGCTCAAAGTACATCAGGGTTCCTTGCACGACCCCGGGCCGGTCGCTCTCGCCCTCAGCCCTGTGCTTGACCCCCGCTGAGCTGTGCTACTCTGGCACCTGTGCCTCCCAGTCTACCCTGAGGTCTCTCTCCTGACGTTCTCACCAGCTGCGCGTTCTGCCCAGATCCCAGCGCCTCTCCCTTGGCCACTGATTTAGGGGCATCATCACAGAATCCATTAGGTTGTTCCCTCTGAGAAGCCTTCTCTGACCCAAGTTAGGGAATCAGTTGCTTTCTGTTCTGTACCCCACTTTGCTTGCCAGGACTTGTCACCTGGTTTTGTAAAAATCCATTTACCTGCCTTTTGCTCCCGATCTGAGAGGTCCTGAAAGCTGGAGCCGTTTCTTATTCACAGTAAGGGCTGTGCTCAGTTAAATCAAGTGGCTGGATGAACCTTCGCTTGCCTTGGTAAGAATCATTGCTCTTAGTACAGTCCATTTATTCATTTAGTGCGTATTCTTCCAGCACTTACCTGGAGATACAAAGATGGTTGAGTAAAGCTGGCTGCTTTCAGGACCTCCCAGTCTATAGGAGAGACACTCGAACAAGTTATGTACAAAGCCTTTTGACATTGTTGAACCAAACAAACATGGTCTCTGCTATCGTTGTCAGGGTTCTTAGTAGCAAGCAACAGAAGTGGCTGATTGAAGCAGAAAAAGAATGTGTTGAAAGGCCGTTTGAAGAGCTCACAGAATGACCAGGAAGGTAGGACCACAAAGCTGACAAAACAAGCAGGCATAAAAGGGAAGCTCTAAAACAGCCAGTATCACACCAAACAGAACCAGCCCAGGAGGCCACTGTTGCGTCGCCGCTAAGCCTGGTAAACATGGACGTTGCATTGTACATCACCTGCGCTGGACCCTGCCTGCTACTGTCACTGCATCTCCAAGTTCCTGAAACCCAAATCTGGTTGCCACCACCAAGGTGGACTTTTCTGCTGCCCTGGGTCACTAGTTTCCAATTCAAAGCCCTAGGTGGGTGTCCTGATTGGCTACGTGCCCATGCCCTGACTTCAAGAAAAGCTGGGAGAACCAACTTCTGGCATTTGAAACTTCAAAAATGGGAGTCAGGCTCTGAACACTGTCTACCCCCAAACTCATAAGGCAGGGAATTCCCCAAACGTGGGAAAGAAGTTCAGATGGTTTATAATTGGAATGCAGCAAAGAGCTATCAAGCAAATGATTATTCCGTCACAGGTATGGTCAGTCTTAAAAGGAGATATATTATACCTTACTCTCTGCTTTGTTCTGAACTTAAAACTGCTCTGAAAAAAAGTGAAATCTTTTTTTTTTTTTTTAAAGGAGACATTCAAGGTGCTATGGAAGTGTATGACTTGGGGACCTGACCTAACCGGGATGCTCAGTAAAGCCATTCCTGAAAATGTGACTTTTAAACTGAGACCTGAATGACTGGGGAGGGGGGAAGCAAACAGATAGAATGAACAGCAGGGACAAAAGACCTCAGGAAAGAAAAAAGCTGGACCTTCCAGCTAGTGTGGCTGGAATCTAGTGTGTGAGGAGGGTGTAGCATGAAGACTAGAGAGGTCGGGAAGGGCCACACTTTACAGGACCACAGAGGCCAGAGAAGGCTTGGGTCTTTATCTTGAGACCAATGAGAGGACCTCTGCCAAATTTAAGCAAATGAAACATCAGATTTACATCTTTGAAAGCTGGTTCTGGTTGCTATGGAAAATGGATTGGAAGCAGTGGATGTAGGGAGCCCAGTTAGGAAGCTTTTGCAGCAGTCCATGCTAAAGATAATGGTACCCTGCAGTGGTAGCAGTGGACGGTAGCTGGTTTTGGGAGATATTTAGGAGTGAGTACTGTTAGGCCTTGGTGATTGATTGTGAAAGGAAGAGGAGATAATGGGGATGACTAAGGTTTTTGACGCAACAGAGTAGATGACAGTGATGTTTGTGAAAAGAAGAGGAGAATTAGTTTGGGAGGGAAAATCAAGCTCGGTTTGGACATGTGTTTGGCCCTTAAACAATGCCGGGATTAGTGGTGCCGACCCTTCACCCAGCCGAAAATCAGAACTGCCATCTCTACCTCAAAAACAAAGGAATTGATACATGACTCACCCAAGGGCAGGAAGCTGAAAAAGTCTGGATAGAATCAGGACTCAGACCCTAGTTCTTTTGATGCCACATATTCTCTATTTTAATCTCTACTCGAACTTTTCCCCATACTTAGTTAATTTGATGATATGTAAAAGGAAAATATAGATGCTATATTTATTGAAAAAAATTCACGTATACGTGGACCTGTGTAGTTCAAACCCGTGTTATTCAAGGGTTAGCTGTACTGAGTTTGAGATGCTTGTTGTATATCCAAGTGAGCAGAAAAATATTAGTGAACATTCATTAAATACTCACTATATTCTAAGCACTTTTGAAGCTCAGAGGAGAGATCTGAGCTGGATTAGAAGACGACTGGAATATTGGATGGTATTTGAAGCCATTGGAGGGGATGAGATTGTCCTGAGCAAATTGCTGAACAGAGAAAAGGGCCTAAACTGATCCCTCAGAAACTCCAACATTTTCAGACCAGGTAGTGGAGAAGGAGTTGGCAAAGGGGATTGAGGAGATCAAGGAACAGCCTAAAAGAAAGGAGACAGATCAAGACCTGGTGGTTAATGATGTCAGAAGCAGCTGAGAAGTAGAGCAAGACAAGGAATGAAAATTGTCTATTGGATTTAACAATAGACAACCAGTTCCTAGTGTGGTTGTAACTTTTATCAGATCCCCTGATGTCCTGCCAGGCATACCTGGTCCTAGAACATCCAGTATACCAATTGAAGGTACGGGTCACTCAAACTGACCTTTTTTGTGAAATTCTGACAGGTTTTTAAGAAAATAAAGGTGACAGAGATAAAATATAAACCTTAGATTTATTATCTAGTCTAACCTTTTTTTTTTTTTAATCATTAAGGAAGCTAAGCTCTGGAAAGATGGAAAGAAATCTTAGACCAAACAGCCAAGTAAGGATTTTTAATCTTCCTGGCTGTGTCCTTTGATTACTCATCTCTGTGAGGGAGGAAACTAAACTCGAAACCTTGACTCCATTACTTATTAGTTGTGAGACCTTAGGCAAGTTGCTTAATCTTTTTAAGCCACAGTTTTTCTTTATGTTAAATGGGTATAAAAAGTTGTTGACAGGATTTTTAAAAAGTCCATATAAAGCTCAAAGCTCAGAACCCAGTAATTTTCCAGTAAGTGTTAGCTGCTCTTATGATTATTATAGATATGTTAATACAATTCAGGAATATTAAATTTATAAGTGTACAGATCACCCTCAAATGCCAGCTCCCTTAGGACAAAAAAAATAATGCTAATAGGATACACTTACATACATAAAAGTGGGAAGAATGTTATAACCCTTAGGTAGCCATCACCCAGCTTCAACAATTATGTACACTATGATTGTCTCTAAGTTAAAATCTATGTGTGTGTAAGTGGGCTGGGAAGTGGTTTTCAAAAATAAAGATAGCTGTGTTAAGGCCTCAGGATTATGGGATTTATCTTCCCTTTTAAGCCTCTTGTTTATGGTAAGATATGTGTACATATTCAGTATACAGTTCATTTTTAAAGAAAAATATGAAAAATTATAGTCCTTGAGATCTGGGTCCTTGGTTGTTTATCTTTGTATTTTTAACAGAAGGAACTCAAAATTTGTTTTAGTTGCATGGAGTTCAAGGTAAATCTTTTTTTATTTTGAAGAAGGAAATTTTGGTTCACGTGGATACTGATCATATCACTTTGGTTTCCTTTGCAGGATTTTAAGCTTGACTTTGGCAATCCCCAAGGCAAAACTAGTGAAACTTGGCATGGAGGTATAGCCACCATTTTTGAAAGTCCTGGCGATGAAGTATGGGGAGTAGTATGGAAAATGAACAAAAGCAATTTAAGTTCTCTAGATAAGTAGGTGACTTCTAATTAAAAGTTAAATAATTACTAATTTAGAAAGTAGATCATATGCAAGGATGTGTATATATGTGTTGGTTTTTCAAAACCATATACGATGGACATATTCTTTATACTTTAGAGTTAACCTAAAAGGTATAATGTTCATTCCTAAAAAGAAAAGCCTAGAAGGGTCACACTCTCTGATTGAGATTTGGGGAGACATTTGTAATCTCTTCTATAATTGATAGAAGTTCTTATTTTCATTCTATTTGTTTTTTAATAAAATATCTTTGTAGTTTCATATTGTGAGAAGGCATGAAGATTTTTGTAATTGTTATATAATTTTATTGATTTCAAAAGGTCAGTTTTTATTAGTTTTTAAAAAGTAATTCTTTAAGGTGGCAGTTGAATCAGTAAAAACAGTAATAATCATCTGTAAAAACTTCAAAACATATTAGAAATGCTTTGATGCTCTTTATAAATAGAACTCAAGAGTTGTGTGGCAGAGCATTTAATGCAAAGAAAGTGGCAGTGAAGAGTAGGATTTGAGAAGAGCAGACAAGCATCTGACATGCTTATTACTTTACTTCACTTGCAAACAGGAATGAGCCATCCTCTCTACTTTTCTCTGGGTGGATATTCTCTTGCTGTCAGCACACATAGTCGTTTTTGTAGCCTAGAGAGCAATGTTTCAGTGTTACAAAGCTTGAAATAACTACACTGAAGCATGTTTTTAGATAGGCTAAATATAGAGGTCTATTAGAAGCATACCCAGTAATAGTAAGTCTCCAGCTTTCTAACTGAAAGGCTAAACTTCCTTTTGATGTGGTGATACTTCTGCTCTATCCGAAAATATACAGGGAGCAAGTACATCCATAAGTAGTTAAAATTTTTAATCTGGTAAACTAACTTGGCTAAGTCAAGTATGATTAAAATTTGACTGTTCTGGTTTCAGGCAAGAAGGGGTTAAAAGTGGAATGTATGTCCCAATAGAAGTTAATGTTTCTACTCAAGAAGGAAAAGAAATAACCTGTCGAAGTTATCAGATGACAAATTATGAGCGTGTTCCCCCATCACCCCAGTATAAAAAGGTATCCTTTTAACTAACTACTTACAAAGACTTTTGGTGATTCCTTGTTAATTTTCACTGAGCTAAACTAAAGAATATCTTGTTTTTAAAAGGTTTTGTGTGTTTTAAATTCTACATGTACAATTCATTTTAATCAAAATGTTTTTTAATACAAAAATGATATTTATTTACCAAATAACTAAATGTTCAGATTTATTTATAATGATAGAAATATGTCCCTAAAACTTCATTTATTAAAAAAAAAGCTTGTAGAAATGTATTTGAGTCATAATTCTAGACATGTTTTTTACTTTTTTAAAGTAGAAAATAGCATGTATGAGTGTATTTTTTGTAGAGTTATTCTATACCCATGCTTTTATAATCATTTTTTTCTTCCTCCATAAAACAGTATTTCATGAACACCAAGATTCATTTTTGTAGGTAAAAAATATATTTCCTACTGCTGAAATGTTTTCCATTTCCAGATGGAGGGAAAAATAAGTCACACTGCTTTTCAGAATCAGGGATACCACGCCCTCAAGCACCAAAAAAGAATTCAGGATAGAGAGTCCAACATCCCTTTTCAGAAACCCAAACTTAGGTACCTGTTGGCAGGCCCAATCAGGACATGATACCTGGAGAGGGTGACTCAGTTCCTGGGCCTAATCTGGAATTTTCTAGAAGGAACCTAGAGGAATTAAGCCTGGTATGGATCTGGGAAGTACCCCTGCACACACTTGCTACTTATTCCCTCACGTCTAATTCAGAGGTAGAGTAGACTCCAGGATTCAACTACAACTGCTACCTGTAAACTGGAAATTTTTTTGGAGAATGGTGTTTGTTTCTTAAAAAAATCATGCAAATTCTGTACAATAAGTTTTTCTCTTAATATAAAAACATTTTAAATCATATTACTGAGTACAAATGCTCTTCCATAAGGGTGGATCTTGTGGCTTTGAAAACTCCCTGCACATTCATGTCCATTGTGAGAGGAATGACTTTCCCTCCATTTTGTTCTAGAATTGTTTATTCCAGAGTTACCTGAAAGCTAATATTTCATACTTTGATACTACAAATAAAGCTGTGGTATACTAAATTAAATTATGTTCCTAACTAAAGGGTTTTTTGTTTATTTTAACCATTTCTAGGTGATTTGCCTGGGTGCAAAAGAGAATGGTTTGCCACCGGACTATCAAAAGAAGTTAAACGCAATAGAACCAAATGACTACAAAGGAAAGGTCTCAGAAGAAATTGAAGACATTATCAAAAAGGGGGAAGCAAAAACTCATTAGAACCTAATAGAATACGTCTACAGATATTTTCTCTATATGCTAATACATTTTTAACATTTAGAACAGGGATCTGGGATATCTCTCTTTAATATATTTTCAACAGTGTCCTGAAGGGGTATCTCACTTGGGTGATTCCTTGTTTTCAGGTTATAAAAAGGCCAGGATAGGAGTTAGACAATTGAAAAGGGGGCCTTGCGGCATTGGAATGCATGACAAGTGGATGTGAGTATTCCTTCTGTGAACCCTTAAAGTTATTTTATTGAGTTGATCTGAAGTGTATTTTTGCTCTGTGATAAAGGGTAGATTTGCAACTTGAGGATGGTGCTGGTAAATCACTCTGCTCTGGGATTTTTTCTTAGTCAGCTTACTAAGAGCAAGCAAACTGCAGAAGCAATCGATTATAACAACTTCAAAATTTCGAAGATGGCATACTGTTCTTAGAGGAGTAAATGTGTTTGTGGTTTCACCTATAGTCCCTACTGAAATACCACATTTCCTTTTGTTAGAGAGACTCACATCATCACACATACTGGATCTGGTCTTGGTCTATAGCCAATCTGTACTAAAGGATAATTGCACAGACTCTGGAACCAGACAGCCAAGGATTGACTGTCAGTTCCAGCACTTTCTAGCTGGGAAACTTTGCATTATATGACTGTGCCTCAGCTTCCTTGCCTGCAGACTGAGGACAGCCCAAATATCTATGTCTTAGGATTGTTTTGAGGCGTATATATATATATATATATATATATATATAAGCTTAGAACAGAGCCTGGCATATAATAAGTCTTAGCAATCATTATTGTTCTTACTGAAGAATTAAGTTTGTACAGAGCTATCCTTGGAACAAGATTTTAAAGTAGAAGGGTCACGATTATGAGGGAAATGTGTTTCCTGGAAGCTGAAATTTGATTCTTGGCTTACCAAGAAATGGTCACCTTCTTAAATGTACTTACTGAATAAGTGGAAGAAAGAAGAGTCATGAATAAAACAACACTGGTTATCAGAAATTCTCTTATGTCTCTGTGGAATGCAGTGAGCTGGACCTTCCAAACACGTTATTAGAATGAGAGGGAACAAGCCACAGGAGCATAAAACAAAGATTTGGTTTTTACTCTTGGGAAGAAGGACCAAAGGACTTTTCAGCTACAGCTGCAATTCTGTAGTGAGGCTGAGCCATAGACTACAGGTTTGACCATGTTTCATAGCTGTTACACCTCACTGTTTTCAAGTATACCCTCCGGTATTCCAGTTTTCGATAGTTGTTAACTCCTCCCCAAAAGACCAAGTTTGTCTGTGACCCAGAACACAGTTATGGTAATATAGTAAGCAAGGCTCAGTTGTGCTGTAGATTATTCTAAAATCTGTCTCTCCTACCTAAAATGACAGCTTTCATTAAGGAATTTAAAACGTTAACAATAAAATCTTCATGTCTGGCCTTTTAACAAAAATCTGTTAATCATGACTATTTTTCCGGTCGTTTTCCAGGTAGTACTAGCAAATGTCATATGTAAGGAATTTCCATTTCTACCAGTGATTTTGGCCCTCTAACCACAATACAACCAGCTCCTGGATATACTATAGCAAACATAGTTTTTGAAAAGCATTTCTGGGCTTGAAAGAAAATAAGGAAAATCTTGAAGTTGTACCAGCCCCTCTCCCACAAAAAGAAAGAAGATAAAGTGAGCTGAAAGGCTAGACAGTAATGGTAAACAAATGGCCCAGATATCCTTGCCAATAATAGCCCCAGAATTAGATGACTAACCCTTTCAGGACAGGAAAACTGAACCTGAGAATTCTGTATGAAACCAGGACCCTTGAAGAGAACTAAAACAGTCCCCAGTTAGTAAGCCTGGTGGCTCCCAGCAGAGATAGATGCAAATCCTCTCTGAAGAAAGCGATCCTAATTCAGGTTCTCAGGTTTTCCACTTAAAAATTTAAAAGATAATAAAAGGAAAATGATACACTATGAATGAGAACAGAAAAAACAAATTTACATCCCTAAGGTTTCAGGATATTGAAATGATCAAAAACAGAACATAAGTATATTTGGAGACTGACTTCTGGGAAGATGGAATAGACATACTCTTCCCTATTCCTTTAGTTAAGTACAACTAAAATCCCTGAACATAGTATATAAAACAAGCAGAACAGCTAGAGACCTTAGGACCCAAGGCATGACATGGTGCTGAATTCCCTGGATTTTCTTTTGCCTCATGCATCTCAGACTTCTAGCTGAAGAAGCCAGCATCCTGAAAGCACCAATGAGCATGAGCAGAGATGAAAAACAAACAAACAAAACAAGAAAAGCTGCTCTCTAGCCAGAGGACTGGGAAATGGACAGTCTAGCCAGATAAAACTTAGAGAATAAGTGCTTTACCCCAGCCAAACACCATGGAGAAAAACTATGGAATCCTCACCTCCACCCAAGCCAGCAAAAGTTCAAGAGGGAAGCCTGGACTTCCACCCTTGCCAGGTTGTAACAAGGCACCCTAACCCTGTCCCCCACCAGCATTGCCAGGGTAGTGTCAGAAAAGGCTGAGTAGGGAGCCGCCCAGCAGTAACAATCACTCCCCTTCCCCCCCACCAGTAGTGTCAGTGGAGACCATGTGAGGAGCCTGTACTTAAAACCCCATCTGACAGTAACAAGGTGCCCCTCCCTATCCCTGCTGGGTGGTGTCAGAGGAGACCAAGTGACAGATTAGGACTTTATCACCCAGTGGTAACAAAGCCACTCTTCCCTGTGGTGTCAGTGAAGGCCATGTAGGGGGCAGTAATGAGGCATTCCTACTCCTCCCAGTCAAGGAGGTATCTGTGGAGACCTGGTGGGAAGCTGAGACTCCTACCTCCCCTCCGTAGTAACAAGGTGGACCCTCCCTTGGGTGACACCAGAAGCTGGGTGAGAACCTGAACTTCTACCTCCATTTAGCAGTATCGAGGCAGTTGCCCACACCTTCCTCTGCTGGAATGGTTTCAGAGTAATCCGGTTAAAATAGGAGATTTCAATAAGATCCAGAGTCTCATCATTTCCAAAATGTCCAGGCTTCAACTGAAAAATCACTCATCATTCCAAGAACCAGGAAGATCTCAAACTAAATGAAGGAAGACAATCAGTAGATGCCCAAACAGACAATGACAGATACGTTAAAATTATTTGACAAAGATTTTAAAGCAGACATCATAACAGTGCTTTAGTGAGCAATGAGGAATGTGTTTGAAGCAAATGAAAACACAAACATTCTCAGTAAAGAAACAAGATATAAAGAAGAACTAGATGCAAATTTTAGGACTGAAAAACACAGTAAAATTACAGTGAAATTAAAAGCTCAGTGGATGGGGGCTTCCCTGGTGGCGCAGTGGTTGAGAGTCCGCCTTCCGATGCAGGGGCGCGGGTTCGTGCCCCGGTCTGGGAGGATCCCGCGTGCCGCGGAGCGGCTGGGCCCGTGAGCCATGGCTGCTGGGCCTGAGCGTCCGGAGCCTGTGCTCCACGGCGGGAGAGGCCACGACAGTGAGAGGCCCGCATACCGCAAAAAAAAAAAAAAAAAAAAAAAAAAAAAAAAAAAAAAAAGCTCAGTGGATGGGTCCAACAGCAGAATGGAGGGAACAGAGGAAAGAATCAGGGAACTGGGAGAACAATAGAAATTAACCTTGTCTGAAAAGCAGAGAGAAAACAGACTGAAAAAAAAAAACAAAAAACAAAATAGAGCCCTAGGGACCTGTGGGGATATAACAGAAGATCTAACATTTGTGTCATGGGAGTCACAGAAGGAGAGGGGAGAGGACAGGCTGAAAAAGTGACCAAAGAAATAGTGGTTTAAATATTCTGAATTTGGCAAAAGCCACAAACCTACAGGTTAAAGAAGTTTAATGAAGCCATGACAGTCTCACATGGTTTAACCTAACAGACACCTAACTCCCAAGTTTGTGGGTGGGATTAGCAATAGTGTACATAAAATGCCCAGCACAATGGCTGGTATACAGCTGTTGTCTAATAAATAGTAATTAACATTTAAAAAGAAAAGAAAAATCTGAGTGAACTCCAAACATAAACCCAAAGAAATCCACACCAGACACATTGTAGTCAAACTTCTGAGCACTAAAGACAAAAATTCTTGAGAGCAGCAAGTAAGAGATGATACCTTACCTACAGGAGAAAAACAATTTCAATTACACCAGATTTCTCATCAGAAACCAGGGAGACCGGAAGGAAGTGGCACATTTTTCAAGTGCTGAAAGAAAAGGACTGTCTACCCAGAATCCAGTGAAAATAACCTTTGAGAATGAAGGGAAAAATCAAGACATTCTCAGATGAAGGAAAACTAGGAAAATTTGTGGCCAACTGACCTACCCTAAAAGAATGACTGAAGGAAATTCTCTTAACAGAAAGGAAATGATAAAAGAAGGAACTTGGAAACATCAGAAAGGAAAAAAATAACATGGTAAGCAAAAGTCTGAATAAATACAATAGAGTTTCCTTCTCTTGAGTTTCTTACATAATGGTTGAAGCAAAAATTAAAATATTGTGAGTTGTGGCTCTGAATATGTGTAGAGGTACTATTTAAAACAATTATAGGGGCTTCCCTGGTGGTGCAGTGGTTAAGAATCCACCTGACAATGCAGGGGACATGGGTTTGGAACCTGGTACTGGAAGATCTCACATGCCACGCAGCAACTAAGCCCATGCTCCACAGCTACTGAGCCTGCGCTCTAGAGCCTGTGAGCCACAATTACTGAGCCCACGTGCCACAACTACTGAAGCCGGTGCGCCTAGAGCCCATGCTCCGCAACGAGAAGCCACTGCAATGAGAAGCCCGCGCACTGCAGTGAAGAGTAGCCCCCGCTTGCTGCAACTAGAGAAAGCCTGCGTGCAGCGATGAAGACCCAATGCAGCCAAAAGTAAAAACAAAAAACAAAACCCCAAAACCCTAACACAGGCATCCCCAACCCCTGGGGAACTGGGCCACACAGCAGGTGGTGAGCAGTGGGCCAGCAAGTGAAGCTTCATCTGCTGCTCCCCATCATTCCCATTACTGTCTGAACCATCCGCCCCGTAGCTTGCATTACCGCCTGAACAATCCGCCCCCCATTCATGGAAAAATTGTCTTCCACGAAACCGGTCCCTGGTGCCAAAAAGGTTGGAGACCGCTGCCCTAACATATCAATAAGTAGATTCAGTGTAAATGATCTCAAGACACCAATTAAAACACAGAAACTGGTGGAGTGGATTAAAAACATGACCCAGCCTTACTTATGCTGGCTATAAGAAACTCACTTCAACTATAACAATATAAGCAGCTTGAAAATAAAAGGATAGAAAAAGATAGATTATGCAAACATTAATCAAAGGAAAGAATGAGTGGCTTTATTAATATTAGATAGAGTAGATTTCAGGGCAAAGAAAATTACCAGAGACAGGGGGCATTATGGTAACCCTTACCAGTTCATTTTGTGAACCAAAACCAGGCACAGTAGAAAAAACCAACCAAACAAAAATAAGCCTGCAAACCAATATCCCTTATGAATATTGATTCAAAGATTCTTAAAAAAGAATACTAGCAAATAGAATTTAGCAATACATAAAAAGAATTCTATACCATGACCAAGGCGGGTTATTCCAGAGCTGCAAGTCTGGTTCAATACTTGAACATCAATCAAAGTAATCCACTGTATTTTAACTATTATTACAAATCATGTGATCACATCAGTAGATGTATAAAAGTGTTTGGCACAATTCAATACCCATTTATGATAAAAAAAATTCCTCAGAAAAATAGGAACAGAAGGGAACATCAACAACTTGATAAAGAGCATCTATAAAATATGTACAGCTAACATTATACTTAATAGTAAAAGACTGAATGCTTTTCCCTTAAAACTGGGGACAAGGCAAGGATGTCTGCTCTCACTATTCTTATTCAACATAGTACTGGAAGTTCTAACCAGTGTAGTGAGGCAAGAAAGGGAAATGAAAGGCATACAGATGGGAAAGAAATAAATGAAACAGTATGTACAGATGACATGATTATGTAGCAAACCCCTAGGAATCTATAAAAAAGTATCCCTTAGAACCAAGAAGTCAGTTCAGCAAGGTCACAGGTTACAAGATAAACATACAAAAATCAATTGTATTCTATATACTTGGACATGGAAATTAAAAATATAATACCATTTACAATTGCTTTTTTTAAACTAACTTTTTAATTGTGATGAAATTCACATACATAAAATTAACCATTTGAAAGTGAACGACTCAGTAGCATTTAATACACTCACAATGTTGTCCAAACACCATCACTATTTACTTCCAAAACATTTCCATCACCCCAAAAGGAACCACATATCCATTCTTCCCTCCCCCACCCCCATTCCCTGGCAAACATCAATCTACTTTCTGTCCCTATGAATTTACCTATTCTGGTTATTTCATATTAAAGGACTCATAAAATATGTGACCTTTTATGTCTGACTTCTTTCACTTAGCATAATATCTTTGAGGCTTATCAACACTGTAGCGTGTATTAACACTTCATTCTTTTTCGTGGCTGTATAATATTCTATCGTATGTGTATAATGATTTGTTTATCCATCCATTGATGGACATTTGGACTGTTTTCACCTTTTGACTATTGTGAATAATGCTGCTATGAACATGTGTGTACATATATATTTTTCAGTACCTCTTGTCACTTATTTTGGGTTTATACCTAGGAGTGGAATTGCTGGGTCATATGGTAATTCTATGTTTAACTTTTTGAGGAACTGCCAAACTGTTTCCCGCGTTGGCTGAACAACTTTACATTCTTACCAACAACATATACACTTTTTTAAAAGGAAATACTTAAGTGCAAACTTAACCAAACGTGTAAGACTTGTATACTGAAAACTACAAAACACTGATGAAAGAAATCAAAGATCTAAATAAATGGAGAAGCATACCATGTTCATGGTTTGGAAGGCTTAATATAATAAAGATGTCAATTCTCTCCAATACAGGTTTAACACAATTCCTATCAAAATCCCAGCAAGATTATTTTTCTAAAATTTATATGGAAAGGCAAAGGAATTAGAATAGATAAAGCAACTTTGAAAAAAAAAAGAATAAAATGGTAGGAATCCATCGACCCAATTCAAGATTGTATGGTATTGGCAGAGGGATAAACACACAGATCAATGGAACAGAATGGAGAACCCAGAAATAGACCCACACAAAGGTGGAGAGGTAATTTAATGGAGGAAAGATAGCTTTTCAACGGTGATTCTGTAGCAGCAATTGGACATCCATAGGCAAAAGTAACAATTATAATAAAATTAACCTTAACTCAAGTCTCATTTCAAAATTAACTCAAAATTAACTCAAATGTCTGACATAAAACTGAACTTTTGGGGAAAGAAAGGAGAAATTCTTTAACATCTAGGGTTTTTCAAAGAGTTCTTAGACTGAATACCAAAAGCATGATCCATACAAGGAAAAACTGATAAGCTAGGGAGCATCAAAATGTAAAATGTTTGCTCTGTGAAAGATCCTATTAAGAGAATGAAAAGACAAGCTTGGAGTGGGACAAAATATTTGCAAATCACATCTAACAAAGGGCTGTTATCTACAATACATAAAGAACTTTAAAAACTCAACAGGAAAAAAGCAAACAATCGAGTTAATAAATGAATAAGACAAAGAGACATTCCACGCAAGAGGAGACACAGATGGCAAATAAGCACATAAAAAAGTGTTCAGCATCATTAGCAAATTAAAACTATAATGATACACTACACACCTATCAGAATGGCTAAAATAAAACATTGTGACAGCACCAAATGCTGACGAAGGTGTTGCGAAACTGGGATCACTTAGACGTTGCTGTTGGGAATGTAAATGGTCCAGCCACTGTGGAAAAGAGTTTGGCTGTTTCTTAAACTAAACATGCAACCACCATATGACCTATCAGTTGCACTCCTGGACATTTATCCCAGGGAAATGAAAACTTATGTTTGCATATAAACCTGTAGTTTAATGTCTGTAGCAGCTTTAGTCATAATAGCCAAAAATGGGAAATAATCCAAATGTTGTTTAACATGTGAATGGTTAAACTGTGGTATCCCTGTGGTAATAGCATGAAATACTACTCAGTAATAAAAAAGAAAGAACTATTGATATATGCAATGCCCTAGATGAATCTCCAGAGAATTATGCCAAGTGAACAAAACAATCCCGAAACAAGATCACAAAATCCCAATACATACCGTGTGCTTCCATTTATATAATGTTCTTGAAATGACATATTATAGAAACGGGGAACAGATTAGTGATTGTCAGGGGTTAAGGAGGGAGTGGTATGATATAATAGGGCAACGTGAGGGATCGTTGTAGTGGTGGAAGTGTTCTGTATTTTGACTGTACCAATGCCTACAGCCTGGTTCTGCAAGATGTTACCATGAGGGGAAATTGGGTTAAGGGTATAAGGGTCTCTCTGCATTATTTCTTACAGCTGCATGTGAATTTACAATTATCCCAAATAAAAAGTTTAATTAAAAACGAAAATAACTATGTATGAATTTTTTAAGTGATGGAATCAGTAGAGAACAGGAGACTATTAAAAATGACCAAGAAAATTAGAAACAGAACAAAAACACTCTTAGAAAATATATTATTGTTGAGATTAAGAACTTAAATGGATGGTGTATTGGTTTCCTATTGCTGCTGTAACGAGTTACCACAAAGTTAGTGGCTTAAAACAACACACATTTATTATCTTACGGTTCTGGAGGTCAGTAGTCTAAAGTGAGTCTCAATGGGCTAAAATCAAAGTGTTAGCAGGACTGCATTACTTCTGGAGGCTCTACTGGAGAACCCACTTCCTTGCCTTTTCCAGCTTTTAGAAGCCACCCTCATTTCTTGGCTCATAGCCCCATTCCTCCATCTTCAAAACCAGCAACATCAGGCCAAATCCTTCTCAGGCTGCTATCTCTTTAGTTCTCCTTCTTCTTCCTCCCTCTTCCATTTATAAGGACCCTTGTGATTACATCGGGCCCATACCAATAGTCCATGATTATCTTCCCATCTCAAGGTCAGCTGATTTGCACCCTTAATTCCACCTGCTACTTTAATTCTCCTTTGCCATATTCACAGGTTCCAGGTGTAGGGAGTATTCCGCCTAACACAGATGAGTAACACAGCGGGGTTGGAATAGCCACAAAATAATTGATTAATGGAAAGACAACTGAGAAGTTGTTCAGAATGCAGCCAGAGAAACAGGATATGGAAAATATGAGAGTGTAAAAGATATGGAAGATAAAATCCAGAATCCTAGAGAAAAGAAAAATTTTGTAATTTTTCTACCAGAGGTTCATGTAAGGGTATAAACTGGAGGAATTGGTATCTTTAGCATCTCTATATTGGAGCTTACAAGTTTGCACAAGGTAGCCCATCAAGTTTACGTTTGCAAAGTTTCGCTTTTGAGTTAGGAACAAACTTTTATCAGAAGGCAGCCTTTGATGGTAATCTAAATATTCATGAGCATATGTGGTCATGTGATTGAATGTACTCTAGTGTGAATGTGACAACTTATTTATAGCATCGTTATGCCTTATGTAGATTCTCCATTTAAAACGTTTAAAAAACATTTTATTGCGAAAGGTATTAGCATGTTAAAAAGTCCCTTACAGGTCTTCACAGCATAATGTATAGACTATAAAATGTACACTGCCAAGAAGAGATTTAAGGACATGAAGAAAAGCTTACATTTTAAAAAGTATAAATCGAAGTATATGCTCTGTCGTAAAAGGCTTGATGATTTTGAGCTACTTTTCACCGGGGAGCACCTGTCACGTTTTAACGCGAGTTTCACCCGGGAGCACTTGTTAACGTTTTAACAGGCGTTTCACCATCTTGCTCAGGTGCTGCTGCCTCCGGTTGGCTCATTTAGGGGGACGGGCCTAGGCTCGCGGAGGCGAAGATCGAGCTGGCGTCTAGTTCGCGATGTGTCACTCCTGGGCGAGCTCTCAGGCCTGCCCGCTCGGCCTGAGCGGTGGCCTGGCTGCTCTGCTGGGGCAGGGACCGCCCCTCTCGGCTGCCCCGGGCTACTCTCTGCGCGCCGCCTCTCCCGGCTTCCCCCGCCCGGTCCGGGCGAGCGGCCGCCCCGCCGACCCCGACTCGCTTGCCCGGGCCCGGCCTCGCCTTACCCGCGCAGGCCGCAGAGGCTCGGGGCGCGGCCACAGGGGCGCGGCCTTCGCTGCGGTCGGGCCAGTTCCCGTTCCCAGCCGGTGCCGCGGCTGCTCCCTCCCCGGTCCCGGTGAAGCTGCGGGCGCCGCGCGCTCCCGGCCCGGCACTCCCCAGTCTCAGTGTTCCCGCTCGCGCCCTCCCGGCGCATCAGGCTCTCGCTCCCTGCGAGGTCTGCTGCTCCCTGCTGCTGCGAGGTCTGCACACCTAGCGACCAAGTAAGTCCCAGCGACGGGGGTGGGTCGCGCGGGGCACAAGTTTTCTGGCGTCCTGGGCGCTGCGAGGGAGGAGGAGCAGGGAGGCGTCATCCTGCGAGCGGACGGGATTCAAAGCTGCTCTAGAAGAGCCCCGGGTGGAGCAAGGCGGAGAAACCTGGGAGTTTGTGGTATGCCACGAAAGTTCGGGGGGCATGAACTTCAGTGTCAGGGGAATCGTTTATCCCACGGTGGTCCAGGCAGAGCTTCTCAATCCTGCTTGTATCTTAGAATCACCTGGGGCGTTTGTAAAATTCAGATGCCCAGGCTGGATCTATCAGAATCCCTGGGGGTGGGACCCAGGCCTCTGTATCCCCAGCTGATTCCACTGTGCGTTCAGCGTTGAGCAACAATGACCAAAGTGTGGCTGCCAAGAGAAGGTGGAAAGGCCGCCAGGGGCCTTGATGGAGTACAGCCTGCAGACGGATCCGGCTGCTCCCAGTGTCTTGCGTGACCCTGGGGAGGGGGCAGCGGACCTCCCTCCAGCTTCCTGAAACGCAAAGAAGGGAAATGAGACAAGGCTTGGCAGGGTGGCCTGAACAGTGTGTTCAGAACAGATATGCGGCCTCAGATATGCATAGAGTCTTTTGGCATATTGTGAAAAAACAGAAGGGTTGCCAGATCACGATGCCTCTTTAGTTCTGCTTTCTGGGAAATGCCTCCATTGTTGGCCTTTAAAATTAAGTTGTGGGAAGCCAGTAAACCCATGGCCTTAACTACTGGGTTTTCTGCTTTAAGGATGAAGCCAGCTGTGCTTGCCACAGGGTCGGGTTTGTCGCTCCTAAAAGCCGCCTATCTGAGATTTCCCACATCCAGGGAATAGTAACTCTACCTTGGATATTAGGAGTGCACAGGATTTATCCTGTTCTCACCCTGGGGACAGATAGCTCTAATCTCAGCAAGTGGGGCCAGTGGACGAGACACAGACTTTTACTGCAGGTAAGAAAGGTGGATTTAAAACAAATGACAGCCTAGGAGAAGAGAGGGCTAAGAAAGGGTCTAAGAAGAGTAGATTGTGTTTTTGTGTAATGAAGAAATTCAAGTTCAAGCTTTGGAGCCCATCAAACCTGCGCCCCAATCCAGATTCTGTCACTTCTGTGATGCGTGACCATGGGCGTGTTATATGTGATCTCTCTGAACCCCTGTCTTCTTTCTCGTAAAATGGGGATAAAAAGAGCTCTGTCGTGAGGTTAAATGAGATGGGGTGTATCAAACGCCTGGCACGGCGGGTGGCACGTGGTAGCTGCTCCATCAGTGGCAGTTACTAGCCACTGCAGTGGTCATCTGTGTTCAACAGTTGTTTATTTAGTACAGCCACGGTGAGGGAGAGTGGCCAGTAGTTGCTCCATTCCCCTGTTCTTCTCCTGCCCTGCTCGGGGGAGGGCTCTGTAGCTCCTTCCCCCTTGGGCACTGTGTACTTTGCAGCCAGGAATTTCAGGCCACCACCCTCTCCCCCAACAGGGCTTATTAATGGCTCTAGAATACAGTTTTACTCCATGCGATAGGAATGAATTTCTTGGCAAAAGAAAGTGGTCCTTAATCTTGAGATTTCCTCCACCCCACTGCCCCATATATCAAAAAAAATGGGCTCCCCCAAAGCTGGGCTGTTTACAGGGTCTCAGAATTGACATGGGCACACACAGATGACTTTCCTTTTGGCAGCATCCTCAGGCCGTGCCCTGGTTGTACCTGTTTTGCTACTGGCCCTTGGTCTAGGGGCAGTGAATCCTTCCTAGATGATCAAGAAGTCAGGAATTTGGAGAAGGGAGGACCCACATCCTACAATTGTCAGGGGGTATCCCAGCTGAACCTTTCACATTGGTTCCACTCTGTGTGTCATTGATGATCACTTTGATAGTAACAGCAGCACTGTTTATTTTAGGTTAGACATTAGAAATACTATAAACAGTGATGTAATGTAGGTATAAAGATCAAGTGGTTTTTCTTTTTGCGGTACGCGGGCCTTTCATGGCTGTGGCCTCTCCCGTTGCGGAGCACAGGCTCCGGACGCACAGGCTCAGCGGCCATGGCTCACGGGCCCAGCCGCTCCGCGGCATGTGGGATCTTCCCGGACCGGGGCATGAACCCATGTCCCCTGCATCGGCAGGTGGACTCTCAACCCCTGCGCCACCAGGGAAGCCCTCAAGTGTTTTTTTACAGCGCTATCACTAACTTGCCTAATGAGAATATCAAATTCTTGTCTCTTTTTATCCAAAGAAAAGAGTTCAATGTTGACTCGATATTTAAGACATAAACCTAGGATTTGAGGTTTATATTACCAGTTCCTTCTATGATTCTTCTTTTTTGGGGGTTTGAGGCAAGGTGAAATTTAAAAAGGTAAAGTTTATACTTGTGCTGAATTTTTGTCATGCAGAAGCTGTAGGTATTTTGCAGGTTTCTGGAAGTCCTGTTTCCTTTTATCTTCTGGGCAAAGTCAGTTGAGTTTCATACAAAGGGCTTCCTTTCATCCATCTATAGGGTCCAAAGTTGTTTTAAGGGAAACTCTTTGGTGCATCACTCAGTGACAGCAAGTGTTTTTTTCCAAACTTGACTCTTGTAGTAAGAGGAGACTAATCATTGCCATTTCAATTAACTGATGGTTTTTACTCAGTGCTAGAAAGTTTGTCAAAGCAAGACATTCTGGCTTGAATTCTTATTTATGTATTTTATCTAGAAACTGCCACAGACCAAACTGTGGGCAGAGATTTTGGTGCAGAGTTGACCAAGACAAGCTCACCACCATCCCTCCTCCCCTTCACCATCCTTCCACCCTCTGGAGCTGAGCCAGTGAGGCCTGGGATGCTTTTACTCTGAGGGGATCTTACCTTGACCCTCAGAAGGGGCACAGTGCCCTAACAAGGGGTCTGCCTCTATAGAACTGTAACCGAGAGTGGGGTCCGACTGCTTGCCATTCAAAAGCCATTAAAGAGGCCAGGTTGGTGGAAAGGAAAGTTTGCTTTGTTTTGGATGCCGGCAACCGGGGAGAAGGCGGACGCCTGTCCAAAGACCGACTCCCCCCCGTGACAATCAGGGGGCAAGAGCTTTTATAGGCGGAGGGAGGGGGCTACATGCAGAAACTGTGCAGTCAGCTCTGACAGGCACCTTGAAATTGGTCACGTGGTCTGACCAGCGTCATCTTGACTGTTTTAGGTATAGTTAGTCTTCGGTTGCAGGGTCGGTTTGTTTTCATTTCTTTGAGGCCAATTCACAGACTGTGGCAGCTTATGTCATGGCTACAGTAAGATTACCATGTAGTTAACTTCTTTCACCAGGTGGGCGTTTCATTATCTACAATACAGCTCACAGGAGATGGCTCAGAATATTATCTACAGCCCTTGAGGAGGAACTAAAGGTCCTTAACCATGCTTAATGACTAAACTACTATTATTTAGTCTTGTTGGACTGTTTTCCTTTGTTTCTGCATTTTCTCGCTTCTCTGATTAAACTAATTCTTTAGCTGAAGTTTTTCCACACACAAAAGTCAGGCGGAGGACGTGGTAGGGAAGGACCATAGGGTCCTGTTCCGTTTCAGAACCAGCAAGGCAATTCTGTGTTCTATTATACTTCATTAAAATCATTTAGAGTACTCTCTAGTAAGCTGTCACTTTGGTATTTTTTTGCTGAGTAGTCATTTTTCTTTAAAGAAAACTATAGTTTTCTATGGAACTAATGAATAGGTCAACATGAGGGTCCAGGTAATTTGCAAAGCACCAGATCAGCACCAGGTTTTGGTAGGTTAATATTTTAATTAATTAATTTGTTTTTATTTTTGGCTGTGTTGGGTCTTCGTTGCTGTGCACGGGCTTTCTCTAGTTGCGGCGAGCAGGGGCTACTCTTTGTTGCGGTGCGCAGGCTTCTCATTGCGGTGGCTTCTCTTATTGCAGAGCACGGGCTCTAGGCGCGCGGGCTTCAGTAGTTGTGGCACGCAGGTTCAGTAGTTGTGTCTCATGGGCCCTAGAGTGCAGGCTCAGGCTCAGTAGTTGTGGCGCACGGGCTTAGTTGCTCCACGGCATGTGGGATCTTCCTGGGCCAGGGTTCGAACCCTTGTCCCCTGCATTGGCAGGCGGATTCTTAACCACTGCGCCACCAGGGAAGCCCCTCATGTTTTATTAAAATATTAACCTGGGCCTACCTGGTGGTGCAGTGGTTAAGAATCCACCTGCCAATGCAGGGGACAAGGGTTCGAACCCTGGCCCAGGAAGATCCCACATGCCGTGGAGCAACTAAGCCCGTGCGCCACAACTACTGAGCCTGTGCTGTAGAGCCTGCACGCCACAACTACTGAAGCCTGCGCACCTAGAGCCCATGCTCCGCAACAAGGAGTAGCCCCTGCTCCTCGCAGCTAGAGAAAGCCTGCGCGCAACAACGAAGAGCCAACGCATCCAAAAAAAAAAAAAAAAAAAGCCAAAAACCATGAGAAGTCACCACTACTATATCTTTGTATTAGGGTGTTGATACTGACTCTTCTCTGTGTCATCCTCACGATACAGGTTAAGGACAGAAAAGAGTTGGGAGGATGAAATGACTTGGTAGATATTTTCAGAGTCACACTTAGCTGGGTAGGGCAGTCACATATTGCTAAGGAAAACCCCTCCATGGTAGCAGAGCTGGGACCAGATGATGATTTATGTGAGAAAATATTTGTGTTCTAATTCCCAAAAGATGAAAGTCTAATGACTAAGAACTTCCCGTGCTTCATTTTAACACATTCCCCAGTTGCTATCTATGACCCCAAACCAAACCTTCTAGAAGGAAAGGAACTGGGTGGAAAGCTAGGCTTTTCTTTGGGGATATCCTAACTCCTTGTGATTCAGGGCAGCAGGCCCCTTCATGGAGAGGGCCATCCCTGGACTCCACTTAACAAGGCCAGTGTTTTACATTTAATATGAATTCAGGCATGTTGATGATTTCAAGTGGAGTTACTAGATCTATAACAAATATTAGGCAGGACTTAAATGGAAGAGACCATGGACTTTGGTGTCAGAGCTGGGATCAAGCCCCTGCTTTGTTCCTTAACTGTGTGACTTCAGCCAAGATAGTTAACCTCTCCAACCCTGTGTCCTCCTCTGTATGAAATAGTTTTAGTAATTCTTGCCTTACAGAGTGGTTTTGAGTATTTGATGAGATTGTCGCTGTGAAGTGCTCGCATACCACCTGGCTTTCAGGAAATGGTAATTATGATGATTGGGTTCAAGTGCGGTCTTGCCATCTCCTAGTTGTGTGGCTTTGAATAAGCTACTTAACCCACATGAGCCTCAGTTTTTCTATCTGTAAAAAGGGAATAACTATCAATGCGGAAGGTCTGGCTTGAGGCTTTGAGGAAATGAAATAAAGATGCGTCTGATAGGAAACACTTACATAGATTTACAATGTACAACACTGGTCAAAGGGCTTTAGTTTTTTTTTTTTTTTTTGGCTTTTTAGCTCACCTAATCTTCCCAACAACCCTATACTGTAGTTATCGTTTCTCCTATTTTACAGATAAGACAGTTGAGGCTCAATGAGATTAAATAACCAGCCCAAAGTCAACAGATTGTTAGTGCTGCACCCAGGATTTGAAGCAGAAATCCAGGTTCTAACCACTGAACGGGACTCAGTGAGTGTCCCTCCCTCTCTGCCCACCTCCCCACCCCTATGCTTGCCTCCTGGAATTGACCCACAGGTGGGCTTGTGCTCTTCGTAGAGCTGTCCTTCTGGATACAAGGCCCTTCCAAAGAACTGCCTGCCTCTGCCTGCTTATGGAATGAACCTGGGAACACCCGCACACCGATTTATAACATTTAAACCTCAACCATTGCTTACACTGGATGACCTAATATCCACTCGGGGTGGTGCTGGTGATACTGGTATTGACCGACTTTATTAGAGTGGATTATGATGTTTATTTTTGGATCAATGTCATCTCAGCGCACTGAGATTGTTAGCTTGGGTGTGATAAAACACAGGCAGACATTCTGTGTTTCTAAACGTATTCTAAAGTATTCACCCAGACAGGTGTGCTGGGTATTTGAGAAAACAGAAACCAGGCCTGGAATTTCCCAGGATGGGACTCAGGTAGACAAGACAGTATTTAAATACACCCCATTGAAAATGCAATGACCTGTTCCAAGTACACTACCTTTTTAAGAAAATCCATACTCATCTCCCTTCTTCTTTATACCCCAGTAGGTTTTATGTCTTTTGGAGCTCTGGCAATCTTCCAAGAGGCCTGTGGAACTCAGAGCCCAGAAGAGGGAATTCTCCATTGAGTGAATTGTGGGTGCTTTAGCATTTCTGATAATAAGCTGGTAATTGTTTTTCTGGCTTTCCCATGGGTATGAAGTGCTCTGCTTGCTCCCCAGCCTGGTGCTGCAAGCTGTCAGAGAGCTATTTGTAGCTCCTGGTTCCTCCTGGCTCTTTGGGGCTTCAATTCTTCAACACACTGATTCAACAAATATTATCAGAGACCTTGCTGGTGCCAGGAATCTCCCAAGTTTTGGGGATACAGCAACGAATGAATCCAGGGGCTCAGCGCCTGGCCAAATGGAATTTGCTGGCTACTGGAAGAGGAAGGGGTGGTACACACAAATACATAGTTATAAAGGGGTTAAGTGCTGTGAGTGAAAATAACAGTATGTATGTCATGAGACAGATTATCAGAGCTGTGCTAGGATTAGGGGAGTCTGGGATCTGCTCCTCCAAGAATGAGCCTTTTCAACTAGTTCCTGGGGATGAGGAGGGGTTAGAGCATGCCAGATTCAGGGAACAGCATGGTTGAAGGCTCAGAGGTGGAAAGAACAGGGTGTATTGAGGACGTTACAGTGAGGAAGGCCAAGCAGAGCCTCCTGGGCTGGGAAGGATTTGGAAATTTATTGTAAAGGACAGTGGGAGGCCTTGAGGAGTTCCCACTGCTGCCTTTTCTCAATGTTAGTAATCTACAAGAAAAAGATAATTAACAACCCCTACTTGTTAAGCTTTATAAACCTTGACTTAATGTGAGACAATTATGGAGGCAGAAATTATGGTTTTCAATTTCTAATGAAGGAACCGAAGCTCAGAGCAGAGAAAAGATGGCAGAACCAGGACGCAGAGCCTGGTCTGCCTTGCCCACCGCACCGGCTCCGTGGTTTTTGGGAGTGGATGTGTGTAAGTGCGTGCGGGCCGGCCAGGCGCCAGCATCCTTCAGCAGGAGCCTCGGTGGATGCACATGGGTGGAGTCCGGTCCTTCCTGGCTCCTTGGAAGCAGGAACACAAGGGCCCAAAGAGCAGAGGCAGGCTGGCTGCGTGGGTGTCAGAGTCTGCGGATAAAAATTCCGGGAATCCCCTGGCCAAGGGAAAGGGCTTTGGACAGTTTTTCATGCTTGTCTGTTTTTCCCTGGCTTTAGCCCCAAAGCCCTGAAAGAGGTGCTTTCCCCACTTTGTTCATCTACCAGGGAATTTGCATCCACTTAAAATACCAGGGTGTTTAGAAAAAAAAAATCCTTTGTTTGGAGCTTTCGGATCACAGAAAAAGCCTCTTGCTGTGGGACACCTGCATTACCCCCTTTCTGCTCACTCCTGTGAAGCTGTCGTGAGGTCACAGAGTGAGACGCCTGGCAGGTCAGGTGTATCTTGGCTGTCGGGGAGGGCCTGCTCCCTAAGATAGCCCCTCACTGGGTGGGGCCCCAGGGTGTGCCGCCTCTGGGAAGAACTTGGCATCTTCTCAATCTCCCGATGGCCCTCGGGAGTCCCCTCCTACACATCCCAGGTACCATCTGGCCGAGCTCCAGGTAGATTTGTGTCCCAGACAATAAAAGTCTCCTGTTAAGCATTTTGGCCAGCGATCTGCTGAGTGTTTATTCGTTCGAGGCCAGGTTTCAATTCAAGCCTCTGAGGTGACTAAAGTATTTTGTTCTTGTAAATTGCCTTTCATTTGAGAAGCTCCAGACACTTTCTGTGTCCGTCCTCAATGCCATCTCCAGACGTCCTCTGGCTTCCGAACCTGCCCCTTCTGTAGAACTTTCTTCTGCGTAAGCACTTAAACTCTTAAATAGAGTTCCAGGTCAGGGTTTCTGATTCAAGGCTCTGTTGTCTTCTGTTGGCTTTTTTTATTAAGGTATTTTTATTCACTGGGCCCTCAGAGATGAATACCGAGCAGGGTGTCTTTGGAACTTTGTTTTTCAAAGCCTGGGTAACACCAGGAAAATGTCAAACAACAATTGTATATCAGCCCCATAAGGCACAATGGAGGACATTGTCACAAAGCAATAGGTGATTATGTACCAAGAGAATGTATAGGCTATGCTCTGGAAATTGAGAGCTGGGCTTTGGTTAAACTTTTCAAGGCAGCTGCCAACAGAAAAGTCTTAGAGCAATAGAAAATATTGGTGCCTGCAAATCCGAATTTATCTACTAATGAACTCGGCCAGGGACACTCCCTGTGTGAGCCCGTGAATTCTGGAAATCCACATATTCGTTCAATGAGCATTAATGAAGCTCCCGTTATAAGCAGTGTGCTGTGCTAGATTCATTCATTCAACATTTTTTAATCTAGCATCTTCTCTGCTGGGGATACGGGGACTAACCAGATGGACACTATCCCTCATAGGCAAATGCTGGGCCTCAAAGATGAACCAGACAGAAGCTCCAGCCTGCACCACCCTCTCCTTCGTCATGATAAATACTTGCAGTGTGACCAGTGTTGTGCTAAATGTCATCTAAGTATTAAAGTTAACTACCACATCCTGTGAGAGTGGTGGGGATAAAGTACCATGGGAATTCCCAGTGGGGAGAGAGGGACTGAGGGGGAGGAACATGGTGAGGTGGGGCCCCTGCCCATCTGACAGGTACCAGTCCCTGCTGTGGGGATGGGGTGAGACTCTCGGCTGCTGAGGGGGCTACCCTAACCAGAAGTAAATAAAAGAGCATTTGCCTCAGTGCCAAGAGACCTGGGACCTAGCTCTGGTTGATCCAGACAAGTCTTGGCCTTGCCTAGGGCCTCAGTTTCCTCATCTGTAAAATGGGGGTGTTGGACCGTACTCTTTTCCACTCCAGAAGTCTGTGGTTCCAGGAGAGAAGGGAGGGGCTGGCTCAGCGCACTCTCTGAACGGGGTTTCTTGACCCCCTCAGAGATACTGGGCTCTGAGGATGTGGAGTCAGACATTTGAGTTCCCAGAAGGCCTGAAAGGTTATCTGCATTCCATCAGCCTCCCCCCCCCCCCCCCCCCCCAAGTGCTTACATCGTCTGTCTGCATTCCTGCGCTTGTAGTAGGCAAGGTGGCAGAGTCTGTATCTGGAGTTCAAACTATGTGGTGCTTTCGCAAGAGAAAAAAAGGAGATGGGAGAGAGAGGAGATATTGAGAGGACAGACTGCCTTTTCGATCTGCTTTGAAATTCTGAGGGATTATGTGCTTTCAGATACTTGAAGTAAGTGAATATTAATGGAACTTAAAAGCTTCCAATGACTGTAGCCTCATCCGTCTGCTAAATTTTTTCCAGAGGGGGCTGTTAGTAGTTTTCTGGTATGGCAGAGGCATACAGGACTGGGCTTGTTTTCCAGGTTAAGAAATTGAAACCAAAACACGAAAAATGAATAACCACCCCCCTCCCAAACCCCAAACCTGAGAGAGACAGGGCTCCATGAAGACCCATTAAAGAATGGCAACTTGAGTTTGTCTAGTTTCTGAAGCCTGGAAGCAGAACTGAGCTCGTGTTTTGTGGCTTACGCAGCAGGGAAAGTAGGACCCTGTTTGAGTTGACCCACTGTGTGTGATCTCTGTGTAGTTCTATCAGTATTGTATAAAAACGTGCTTGGTCTTAGCTTCCTGTTCAGTTGCTGATGGGAGGTGTTGGCCCACCCACCTCATTGTTGGGCAACTTGAAGCAGGGTGGAGGCTTCCTGTCCACATGATCGATGTCAGCAAACACGGTATAATTGTCTTCCTCACTGTAACACTGGGCTGAGGAGGCTGTGAGTCCTCTTCGCCAAAATGAACCTTATTCCAGAGAGAAGTCATTTCCTCGAGGAGCGTTCCAGATGTGTTCAATGATGTATGTGTTCAGGTTATGCAGGGGTTTATGATCAGGTTGGCAGAGCCTATTCTTTTTTAACTTTTCTGCTCTTCCCTCAACTGCACTCCTTTCTGCCCTTCTGCCACCCACCGTCTTGGCCTCGACTTGGCTGGTTTTAGTGTCTTGGAATAAGTCACTGTTTTTCTTTAATGAGCCTAGAGCTTTTGGAGGAGGAGCTCTGTAACAATACAAATAACAAATAAATTGGAGTCTTTGTGTGTTCCCTGTTTCTCCTTTTTTTTTTTTTTTTTTTTTTTTTTTTGCAGTACATGGGCCTCTCACTGTTGTGGCCTCTCCCGTTGCGGAGCACAGGCTCCAGACACGCAGGCTCAGCGGCCATGGCTCACGGGCCCAGCCGCACCGCGGCATGTGAGATCTTCCCAGACCGGGGCACGAACCCATGTCCCCTGTATCGGCAGGCGGACTCTCAACCACTGCGCCACCAGGGAAGCCCCTGGCAGAGCCTATTTTTGTTGGCATTTTGCAATCTGAGGAATGTCATCCCTGAGGTAGGCAGGTACCTATTTGAGGTAGGCAGGGAGGGATGGCTTTATTTTACATGATCTTAAATCTGAATTCAGTAAGTAAATAGCGATGATCAATTCCTATTGTCCAGGACTGCGGTAGACAGAATGTTTTTAGAAGTCCACATCGTGCGTGGCAGATGTGGCTCTGCCAGAGATGGTATTTGCTGGATAGACTTTAGCCATAGGATGTGGTTTTAGCAGAAGGGAAGGGAGAATCTAAAGTGGTTTCCTTGGTAACAGTAGCCACTTAGGTGGGGAGGAGACATTGGGTGGAAAGTGTGAGGTACCTTTGGCATCATCCATCAAAGTGGAAACATCACTCGGGGTCAGAATGTTACCCAGAAGGCAGTTGAGCCCATATTATTTTAAAGTGTTCGGAAGCTTGCGTTACATGAAAGGAAATACAAGACAAAGGAAATGAAGAGACCTTTGGTAATTATGGAGCATTTTTTAAATGTGGTATTGCCTAAGCTCCTAAGGTTTAAAAAAAATCTACTTGAAAGTCAGTTCTGTTGACTCTTTTGCTCCATTCTGTCTTTGTAGGGCTTGATTTTTCACCTTATTTCGAACCAGGTTTAGTGGCAATACCATGAGTTGACAGACTCCTACTAAACTGAAGATACCCATCAGCTTGATAATGATATTTCACCAAATCAGAAGGAGTGTTCCGTTCATTGACAGGCGCACAGAAGGAGTCATACCATTCCACCAGAGTTTGTTTGATTTTAATGGATTGTCGTTTAGTTTAATGGGGACTGAGCGTTTTTTCCTAGGAGGGTGAGCTGAAACTCAAAGTTCCCTAACAGATGGTGATTGCTGAGAAGGTTGCATTGAGCTGCCTCAAGGTTTCCTAAGATGCCCTGATGAATAAAAAGGCTTATTTAAAGTTTAAGTAACTTTGAGTATATATTCTTCTTATAAAAAATTAAAACATTATGAATAAAAGTACTATACCAATCCTGGTGCCTTTCCTTCCCTGTCTGGAAGTAATCTCTCTTCTCATAAAGTATGTCTTCTTCCAGATATTTTTCTTTGCATCTGTGTTCATAGATGTATACTTGTAGAAAATGTATACGGTTTTGCGTGTCTGTAGGGAGACAATACGGACAAATTATATGTGTTGTTATGCTCTTTCCAAAACTTGTATTTTTCAAATGACAATATGTCTTGAAGATCTTTCTGTCGGTACATGGAGCTCCACCACATTCTTTTTCATCGCTGATCCTGTCTCTTTAGCTTCTATGGTTCCTACTGGATGATTCTGACAGAAGTGGTGGTGGTGGACTGGGCTGAGGTTCTGATGTGGGACAAGAAGGTGGGTGGAGTGAGGTGACGGGGACCTGGGACCACAACAAGCAGACTTGGCCACCTCAGTACAAATGGTGAGAATGTGTGGCTTACCCTTGTGCCTTTTTTTCCCCCTTTAAATAAATTAGCATTTTCTTGTATAGATTACTTCTAAGTCTGAGGTAGGTAGGAAATGAGGCTTCATTTTAACTTAACTCTTAATTCTAAAGTCGGTTTTACAGTATCTGGAAAAAAAAGATGGTAGTGGCTTTATCTTTACAGTGAGTAGTCCTTTCATGTCGTGGGTCTCTGTCCTGTAGAAACTGCTGTCGTGTGAGGGCAGTGAGGGGCCGTGGCAAGCATTCCAGCCCTCCTGCTCTGCCTTCCACCAGCCGTCTGGCGTTTGACAGCTCAGTTCACCCCTCTGGGTCTCAGTTTCTTAATGTGGTAAATGCTTTTCTTGTCCACTGTTATAGTATCCGTCAGGCTAGGCTAGGTTGTGCTGCAGTAACAGATAATTCCAAAAATCTCAGCAGCTCAAACAACAAAGGTTTGTTTCTTGTTCACACTCTATGCCCATCACAAGTTCGCAAGGGGCTCTCCTTACTGTCATTACCTGTGGGCCAGGTGGATGGAGCAGCTACCAGCTAGAATGTTGCTGGTTGGTCCTAGCGCCAGAGGAAAAGGAGAGTCGCACGCTGACAAGTGATGCATCAATGCTGAGTAACTCGTTCTGCTGCTCACATGTGGTGAGTCAAAGCAGATAACATCAGTGACATGTAATCCTACCTGGTACCTGGGAGGGGGATCCAAGCTATGTGATGAGCAGCATGCTTTACTCACGGTGTTGTTTGTCAAGAAAGGGTTAGGAAAGTCTGTGAAAACTGTCCTGTGGTCAGTAAAGTCATATCCCAGAAGCTAATCCTTTCTGTACGCCTTTCTGTACGTATAGGATCATCAGCCTTTTCCTGTGGCCTCCAAGGTTCCAGAGAACAGCATCATGTATGGGGATCACATTTTCAGAAATGACCAGAGCTGGGGTGGGGAACAGTCAGGGAGGGATCAGAGGCTGATGGCCCTGAGCCAGATCCCGTAGCACCTGGACACCAGCAAGGCCGGCCTTGATTTTACTTATGTTTGTACTTGAAGAAAAAGTCGGCGGCAGAAATACTTGTAGAATGGCCTGAGTACTTGGAGCTCGTTGTTTAAAGAACTCTGGGTTGTCTGTCTACGTTAGCATCTTCCACACTGTTAAAGAATGTTTTAAGGACCAAGGCTGAGATCTGCTAGGAATCTTATCTGCTGGTATTGCAATACGAATTTGCAGAAAGCTGTGTTGTTTATTTTGAAATATATATATATGTGAATGATGACTCCCAACAGTTGGGTGTGTAAGAAAAGAATGAAATCACGAGGCCAGTGTGGATGTTGGGAAATGATTTTCTTGAGGTTTCTGTTCTCCATCTAGCCTCCACACCCCCTTCAGTTGGGATGGAGGCCAAATTGTCTGCTCGACCTGGGAGTCAACATTCACATCCACACTGGGCAGGGTGGCCTCTGCAGCCTCTGCACTTGGGCTCTGCTGGATGATTTTGCCCAGAACAAGGATGCTGCTGAATGGACGTGTTTGCCAGTAACTTCAGGGAACATTGAGGTGATTTCTCTTTGGGGTTTATTCTTTTTTTTTTTTTAAACATCTTTATTGGGGTATAATTGCTTTACAATGGTGTGTTAGTTTCTGCTTTATAACAAAATGAATCAGTTATACATATACATATGTTCCCATATCTCTTCCCTCTTGCGTCTCCCTCCCTCCCACCCTCCCTATCCCACCCCTCCAGGTGGTCACAAAGCACCGAGCCGATATCCCTGTGCCATGCAGCTGCTTCCCACTAGCTATCTACCTTACGTTTGTTAGTGTGTATATGTCCATGCCTCTCTCTCGCCCTGTCACAGCTCACCCTTCCCCCTCCCCATATCCTCAAGTCCGTTCTCCAGTAGATCTGTGTCTTTATTCCTGTCTTACCCCTAGGTTCTTCATGACATTTTTTTTCCCTTAAATTCCATATATATGTGTTAGCATACGGTATTTGTCTTTTTCTTTCTGACTTACTTCACTCTGTATGACAGACTCTAGGTCCATCCACCTCATTACAAATAGCGCAATTTCGTTTCTTTTTATGGCTGAGTAATATTCCATTGTATATATGTGCCATATCCTCTTTATCCATTCATCCAATGATGGGCACTTAGGTTGTTTCCATCTCTGGGCTATTGTAAATAGAGCTGCAATGAACATTTTGGTACATGACTCTTTTTGAATTTTGGTTTTCTCAGGGTATATGCCCAGTAGTGGGATTGCTGGGTCATATGGTAGTTCTATTTGTAGTTTTTTAAGGAACCTCCATACTGTTCTCCATAGTGGCTGAACCAATTCACATTCCCATCAGCAGTGCAAGAGTGTTCCTTTTCTCCACACCCTCTCCAGCATTTATTGTTTCTAGATTTTTTGATGATGGCCATTCTGACTGGTGTGAGATGATATCTCATTGCAGTTTTGATTTGCATTTCTCTAATGATTAATGATGTTGAGCATTCTTTCATGTGTTTGTTGGCAGTCTGTATATCTTCTTTGGAGAAATGTCTATTAAGGCCTTCTGCCCATTTTTGGATTGGGTTGTTTGTTTTTTTGTTATTGAGCTGCATGAGCTGCTTGTAAATTTTGGAGATTAATCCTTTGTCAGTGGCTTCATTTGCAAATATTTTCTCCCATTCTGAGGGTTGTCTTTTAGTCTTGTTTATGGTTTCCTTTGCTGTGCAAAAGCTTTGAAGTTTCATTAGGTCCCATTTGTTTACTTTTGTTTTTATTTCCATTTCTCTAGGAGATGGGTCAGAAAGGATCTTGCTGTGATTTATGTCATAGAGTGTTCTGCCTATATTTTCCTCTAAGAGTTTGATAGTTTCTGGCCTTACATTTAGGTCTTTAATCCATTTTGAGCTTATTTTTGTGTATGGTGTTAGGGAGTGATCTAATCTCATACTTTTACATGTATCTGTCCAGTTTTCCCAACACCACTTATTGAAGAGGCTGTCTTTCTCCACTGTACATTCCTGCCACCTTTATCAAAGATAAGGTGTCCACATGTGCCTGGGTTTATTTCTGGGCTTTCTATCCTGTTCCATTGATCTATCTTTCTGTTTTTGTGCCAGTACCATACTGTCTTGATTACTGTAGCTTTGTAGTGTAGTCTGAAGTCAGGGAGCCTGATTCCTCCAGCTCCATTTTTCGTTCTCAAGATTGCTTTGGCTATTCGGAGTCTTCTGTGTTTCCATACATATTGCGAAATTTTTTGTTCTAGTTCTGTGAAAAATGCCAGTGGTAGTTTGATAGGGATTGCATTGAATCTATAGATTGCTTTGGGTAGTAGAGTCATTTTCACAATGTTGATTCTTCCAATCCAAGAACATGGTATATCTCTCCATCTATTTGTATCATCTTTAATTTCTTTCATCAGTGTCTTATAATTTTCTGCATACAGGTCTTTTGTCTCCTTAGGTAGGTTTATTCCTAGATATTTTATTCTTTTTGTTGCAGTGGTAAATGGGAGTGTTTTCTTGATTTCACTTTCAGATTTTTCATCATTAGTATATAGAAATGCCAGAGATTTCTGTGCATTAATTTTGTATCCTGCTACTTTACCAAATTCATTGATTAGCTCTAGTAGTTCCCTGGTAGCATCTTTAGGATTCTCTATGTATAGTATCACGTCATCTGCAAACAGTGACAGCTTTACTTCTTCTTTTCTGATTTGGATTCCTTTTATTTCCTTTTCTTCTCTGTTTGCTGTGGCTAAAACTTCCAAAACTATGTTGAATCAGAGTGGTGAGAGTGGGCAACCTTGTCTTGTTCCTGGTCTTAGTGGAAATGCTTTCACTTTTTCACCATTGAGGATGATGTTGGCTGTGGGCTTGTCATATATGGCCTTTATTATGTTGAGGAAATTTATGCCTACTTTCTGCAGGGTTTTTATCATAAATGGGTGTTGAATTTTGTCAAAAGCTTTCTCTGCATCTATTGAGATGATCATATGGTTTTTCTCCTTCAATTTGTTAATATGGTTTATCACATTGATAGATGTGCGTATATTGAAGAATCCTTGCATTCCTGGAATAAACCCCACTTGATCATGGTGTATGATCCGTTTAATGTGCTGTTGGATTCTGTTTGCTAGTATTTTGTTGAGGATTTTTGCATCTTTGTTCATCAGTGATATTGGCCTGTAGTTTTCTTTCTTTGAGACATCCTTGTCTGGTTTTGGTATCAAGGTGATTGTGGTCTCGTGGAAGGAATTTGGGAGTGTTCCTCCCTCTGCTATATTTTGGAAGAGTTTGAGAAGGATGGGTGTTAGCTCTTCTCTAAATGTTTGATAGAATTCGCCAGTGAAGCCATCTGGTCCTGGGCTTTTGTTTGTTGGAAGATTTTTAATCACAGTTTCAATTTCAGTGCTTGTGATTGGTCTGTTCATCTTTTCTATTTCTTCCTGATTCAGTCTTGGCAGGTTGTGCATTTCTAAGAATTTGTCCATTTCTTCCAGATTGTCCATTTTATTGGCATAGAGTTGCTTGTAGTAATCTCTCATGATCTTTTGTATTTCTGCAGTGTCAGTTGTTACTTCTCCTTTTTCATTTCTAATTCTATTGATTTGAGTCTTCTCCCTTTTTTTCTTGATGAGTCTGGCTAGTGGTTTATCTATTTTGTTTATCTTCTCAAAGAACTAGCTTTTAGTTTTGTTGATCTTTGCTATTGTTTCCTTCATTTATTTTCCATTTATTTCTGATCTGATTTTTATGATTTCTTTCCTTCTGCTAGCTTTGGGGTTTTTTTGTTCTTCTTTCTCTAATTGCTTGAGGTGCAAGGTTAGGTTGTTTATTCGAGATGTTTCCTGCTTCTTAAGGTGGGCTTATATTGCTATAAACTTCCCCCTTAGAACTGCTTTTGCTGCAACCCATAGGTTTTGGGTCGTTGTGTCTCCATTGTCATTTATTTCTAGGTATTTTTTTAATTTCCTCTTTGATTTCTTCAGTGATCACTTCATTATTAAGTAGAGTATTGTTTAGCCTCCATGTGTTTGTATTTTTTACAGATATTTTCCTGTAATTGATACTTAATCTCATGGCGTTGTGGTCAGAAAAAATACTTGATACAATTTCGGTTTTCTTAAATTTGCCAAGGCTTGATTTGTGACCCAAGATATGATCTATCCTGGAGCATGTACCATGAGCACTTGAGAAGAATGTGTATTCTGTTGTTTTTGGATGGAATGTCCTATAAATATCCATTAAGTCTATCTTGTTTAATGTATCATTTAAAGCTTGTGTTTCCTTATTTATTTTCATTTTGGATGATCTGTCCATTGGTGAAAGTGGGGTGTTAAAGTCTCCTACTATGAATGTGTTACTGTCGATTTCCCCTTTTATGGCTGTTAGTATTTACATTATGTATTGAGGTGCTCCTATGTTGGGTGCATAAATATTTACAATTGTTATGTCTTCTTCTTGGATCGATCCCTTGATCATTATGTAGTGTCCTTCTTTGTCTCTTGTAATAGTCTTTATTTTAAAGTCTATTTTGTCTGATATGAGAATTGCTACTCCAGCTTTCTTTTGGTTTCCATTTGCATGGAATATCTTTTTCCATCCCCTTACTTTCAGTCTGTATGTGTCTCTAGGTCTGAAGTGGGTCTCTTGTAGACAGCATATATAAGGGTCTTGTTTTTGTATCCATTCAGCCAATCTGTGTCTTTTGGTGGGAGCATTTAGTCCATTTACATTTAAGGTAATTATCGATATGTATGCTCCTATTCCCATTTTCTAAATTGTTTTGGGTTCGTTATTATAGGTCTTTTCCTTCTCTTGTGTTTCTTGTCTAGAGAAGTTCCTTTAGCATTTGTTGTAAAGCTGGTTTGGTGGTGCTGAACTCTCTCAGCTTTTGCTTGTCTATAAAGGTTTTAATTTCTCCATCAAATCTGAATGAGATCCTTGCTGGGTAGAGTAATCTTGTTTGCAGGTTTTTCTCCTTCATCACTTTCAGTATATCCTGCCACTCCCTTCTGGCTTGTAAGGTTTCTGCTGAGAGATCAGCTGTTAACCTTATGGGGATTCCCTTGTGTGTTATTTGTTGTTTTTCCCCTGCTGCTTTTAACATGCTTTCTTTGTATTTAATTTTTGACAGTTTGATTAATATGTGTCTTGGCATATTTCTCCTTGGATTTATCCTCTATGGGACTCTCTGTGCTTTCTGGACTTGATTAACTATTTCCTTTCCCATATTAGGGAAGTTTTCAACTATAATCTCTTCAAATATTTTCTCAGTCCCTTTCTTTTTCTCTTCTTCTGGAGCCCCTATAATTCGAATGTTGGTGCGTTTAATGTTGTCCCAGAGGTCTCTGAGACTGTCCTCAGTTCTTTTCATTCTTTTGTCTTTATTCTGCTCTGCAGTAGTTATTTCCACTATTTTATCTTCCAGGTCACTTATCCGTTCTTCTGCCTCAGTTATTCTGCTATTGATCCCATCTAGAGTACTTTTAATTTCATTTATTGTGTTGTTCATCATTGCTTGTTTCCTCTTTATTTCTTCTAGGTCCTTGTTAACTGTTTCTTGCATTTTGTCCATTCTAGTTCCAAGATTTTGGATCATCTTTACTATCATTATTCTGAATTCTTTTTCAGGTAGACTGCCTATTTCCTCTTCATTTGTTAGGTCTGGTGCATTTTTATCTTGCTCCTTTATATGCTGTGTGTTTTTCTGTCTTGTCATTTTGCTTATCTTACTGTGTTTGGGGTCTTCTTTTTGCAGGCTGCAGGTTCGTAGTTCCCAGTGTTTTTGATGTCTGTCTCCAGTGGCTAAGGCTGGTTCAGTGGGTTGTGTAGGCTTCCTGGTGGAGGGGACTAGTGCCTGTGTTGTGGTGGATAAGGCTGGATCTTGTCTCTCTAGTGGGCAGGTTCACGTCTGGTGGTGTGTTTTGGGGTGTCTGTGGCCTTATTATGATTTTAGGCAGCCTCTCTGCTAATGGGTGTGGTTGTGTTCCTGTCTTGCTAGTTGTTTGGCATAGGATGTCCAGCACTGTGGCTTGCTGGTCGTTGAGTGAAGCTGGGTGCTGGTGTTAAGATGGAGATCTCTCGGAGATTTTTGCCGTTTGATATTATGTGGAGCTGGGAGGTCTCTTGTTGACCCGTGTCCTGAAGTTGGCTCTCCCACCTCAGAGGCAGAGCCCTGACTCCTGGCTGGAGCACCAAGAGCCTTTCATGCACACGGCTCAGAATAAAAGGGAGAAAAAGTAGAGAGAATTAGTAGAAGTATAAAGAAAGAAAGAAAGGAGGGAAGGAAGGAAGGAAGAAAGAAAGAAAGCAAAGAAGGAAAGAAGGAAAGAAAGGCGGAAGGAAGGAAGGAGGGAAGGAAGGAAAAAATACAGAAAGAAAGAAGATACAGTAAAATAAAATAAAGTATAATAAATTTATTGAATTAAAAAATATTTAGAAAAAGGGGACGGATAGAACCTTAGGACAAATGTTGGAAGCAAAGCTATACAGACAATATCTTACACAGAAGCATACACATACACCCTCACAAAAAGAGGTAAAGGGGAAAAAATCATAAATCTTGCTCTCAGAGACCACCTCCTCAATTTGGGATGATTCGTTGTCTGAAGGTGGGAAGGAAGGAAAGAAAGAAAGAAAGAACGAAGGTGAAGTATAATAAAGTTATTAAAATTAAATATTAAGAAAAAAATTAAAAAAGGAACCATGGACGGATAGAACCCTAGGACAAATGGTGGAAGCAAAGCTATACAGACAAGATCTCACACAGAAGCATACACATACATATTCACAAAAAGGAAAAAATCATAGATCTTGCTCTCAAGTCCACCTCCTTAATTTGGGATGATTCGTTGTCTATTCATGTATTCCACAGATGCAGCGTACATCAAGTTGATTGTGGAGCTTTAATCCGCTGCTCCTGAGGCTTCTGGGAGAGATTTCCCTTTCTCTTCTTTGTTCTCACAGCTCCCAGGGGCTCAGCTTTGGATTTGGCCCTGCCTCTGCGTGTAGGTCGCTGGAGGGCGTCTGTTTCTTGCTCAGACAGGACGGGGTTAAAGGAGACGCTGATTCGGGGGCTCTGGCGCACTCAGGCCGGGTGGAGGGGGGCACTGTGTGCGGGGCGGGCCTGCGGCAGTAGAGGCCGGCGTGACGTTGCACCAGCCTGAGGCCCGCCGTGTGTTCTCCCGGGGAAGTTGTGCCTGGATCCCAGAAACCTGGCAGTGGCGGGCTGCACAGGCTCCCCGGAAGAGGGGTGTGGATAGTGATCTGTGCTCGCACACAGGCCCCTTGGTGGCGGCAGCAGCAGCCTTAGCGTCTCCCGCCCGTCCCTGGGGTCCGTGCTTTTAGCCGCGGCTCGCGCCTGTCCCTGGGGTCCGCGCTTTTAGCCGCGGCTCGCGTCTGTCTCTGGAGTTCCTTTAAGCAGCGCTCTTAATCCCCTCTCCTCGCGCACCAGGAAACAAAGAGGGAAGAAAAAGTCTCTTGCCTCTTCGGCAGGTGCAGACATTTCCCTGGATTCCATCCCGGCTAGCCGTGGTGCACTAACCCCTGCAGGCTATGTTCAAGCCGCCAACCCCAGTCCTCTCCCCGCGCTCCGACGGAAACCTGAGCCTCAGCTCGCAGCCCCGCCCGCCCCGGCGGGTAAGCAGACAAGCCTCTTGGGCTGGTGAGTGCCGGTCGGCACCGATCCTCTGTGCGGGAATCTCCCCGCTTTGCCCTCTGCACCCCTGTTGCTGTGCTCTCCTCCGCGGCTTCGAAGCTCTCCCCTCCGCCTCCCGCAGTCTCCGCCCGCGAAGGGGCTTCCTAGTGTGTGGAAACTTTTCCTCCTTCACAGCTCCCTCCCACTGGTGCAGGTGCCGTCCGTATTCTTTTGTCTCTGTTTTTTCTTTTTTTCTTTTGCCCTACCCAGGTACGTGGGGAGTTTCTTGCCTTTTAGGAGATCTGAGGTCTTCTGCCAGCCTTCAGTAGGTGTTCTGTAGGAGTTGTTCCACGTGTAGATGTATTTCTGGTGTATCTGTGGGAAGGAAGGTGATCTCCGCGTCTTACTCTTCCGCCATCTTCTTGAATAGCCCCTCTGAAGTTTATTCTAATGATGCATGGGATGGGATGGCACACCTGGGTGGCTGTGGAGACCATGACACTGAGCAGTGGGCAGTCTTTAGCCCTTAGCTTGCGTGCTGCATGTTATCAGGGCTCGGCATCTCTCTGGGTGTCTCGGATCCCGGATCTAAGAGATAGAAGCTCTCGCCGCTTCTCTCTGTCACCTTTTACTACAGAGGGCTCCAGCGGGGCCAAGGAAGCCTTTGGGAGAGCTACAGACAGCCTTGGCTCTCTGTGGTCATTTCTCAGTCACTCTTGTAGTCCCTTGTTCTGTGTCCATCCGCCCGGCTGCGTTGTAACCTCTGTGGGTGCTGGGAGCTGCTTACCCTCCGTGTGCCTCAGTTTCCTCATTGTAAATGGGTAGTAACAATGACCTCTGCCAGAGAACAGAAGATTATGCAAGGTGATAATTACTGAGTATTCACTGTATACCAGCCCTGGTCTAGGCACTTCGTGACCATGGACTCAACCCTACAGCTACACTTGGAGGTAGGGACTGTCAGAGACTTGGAGGAAACTGAGGCACAGAGCAGATAGCTGACTCTGATGAGCAGTGGAGTCACGTCTGAACTCAGCCCACTGGCTCCAGAGACCACTTTGAATCCTTATGTTATCCGGCCTCCCGCAGTGAGTGGCAAGTGTTAGGTCAACACTGGGCCCCTAGAGAAGTGCTCACTCAGTTTTAGCAATGACTGTCAGGGCTCTGCTGGGGCCCCGAGCAGCACAGGCTTGATACTGGGTTTCCAGGGAAGGATGCCCGAAGCTGTGGATCCCAGAGTCTGCCCAGCATCCTGACCCCTGCCTACCCACTGAAGCCCTTCCTCAGGCCTATCCATGATGGATAGCATGCCGTTGTGTGCCTGGTAGCTGGTGGAGGCTGCAGAGCACGGTGTCCAGATTTGCCCTGGCAGTTCAGGCAGGCAGGGCCAAGCCAAGAAAGGGGCTACCACTTGGCATCAATTTTGATCCTCTGTTTGGTGCATGGAATTTCTCAGGAACGAGGCTTTAAAGCAGCAGAGTGGCAGGTGTTTCTTACTCTATAAAATAGAAACCAGGGAAAGCAAAGCATCTGTCAGAAACCAGCTTCTGCAGCTCAAAAGAGGGCCTTGGCGGTTACAAGGAAACATGAGATAATGGTAGAGGTACACCACATACATATAGTGTGATGGCAAACATGCAAAAAAGATCAGTATAGGTATAACTGAACGTAGAGAAAAGCAGAAAGGGAAAATACTCCAAAATGTTAACAGTGGGTGATGGGTGAGTTTTGTTTATCTGAATTTTTTTTTTTTTTGCATTTCCAAATTTTCCACAGTGAGCAGGTGGAAACGCACAATATAAATAATATGACTTAAGTTTTTGTTTTCCTTTTCTAATATATGCATATAAGGCTATATATTTCTGTGACTTTTTAAATTGTATCCCACCAATTTTGTATGTTGTAATTTCATTATTATGCAATTCAAAATATTTCCTAATTTCCACTTTTATTTCTTCTTTGACTTGTGGTTTGGGGATTTTTCTAGGTATTTTTAATTTTTTATTTCTAGCTTTATTCCACTGTGGTCAGAGAACATTTTCTGAGTGATTTCAGTTCTTTAAAATTTGTTAAGAACTTGCTTTGTGGCCCAGTGTATTGGTCAACTTTACAGACACTCCACATGCACTCTAAATGCTGGGCATTCTGTTGCTGTTGGCTGCAGTGTTCTATAGATGTCAGTTGAGACATTTTGTTCATATTCTCCATATTCTTTCATTTTTTGGTCTATTTCAGTCATTCTGAGAAATAAAGTCCCTCACTGTTTGAAAATCCTCACTGATTGTGGGTTTGTATATTCCTCCTTATTACGTTTGTCAATCTTTGCTTTATATATTTTGAAAATAAGTAACTACGTGCATACAAACTAACGTTTCTATAACAACCTTTAAAAGTAATTATTTTATCATTATGAAATGTTCCTTTACCTCTACTAACATTTCTTTCCTTAAATTCTACTTTAATTTTAATATAGCTCTACCAGCTCTCTTTTGGTTAGTTTATACCTAGTATATCATTTCCCACTTGGGGGAATGAGTAAATGAATGAATGAAGTAAAGTGACAGGGTTTAATTAAGGTGTATCTTTTAAAGCAGCATATAGTTTTTTCCTCAAGTCTGCCAACCTATGTTGTATAATTGGTATATTTAGTCCATTTATATTTAATTGAATTACTAACATTTGGATTTATATATGTTGTCTAGTTTTTATTAGTCTCACCACTTTTGCATTCTTTTTTCCCCTCTCCCTGCCTTCTTTTAGAGTTAAGCATATTTATTATTATATTACCTCCTTCTATTGTCTTGTATTCTCTTGCTATTTTTATTAATAGCAATTTTAGAGATTAAGACCTGGATCCTTGAATTATTACTGTCTAATATAAAGTAATACTTTTGCCTATTACCAGAAAATGCTTTGAACTTAGAACACTTTAACTCCATTTAATCCCTTCCACCTTTTTGTGTTATTACTGTTTAAATGCTTTTGTTTTTTTTTAGTTGAGGTATAGTTGATGTACAGCGTTATGTTTCATGTGTACAACATAGTGATTCATGATTTTTAAAGGTTATATTCCATTTATATTATTATAAAATATTGGCTATATTCCCTGTGTTACACTATATATACTTGTAGCTTATTTATTTTATACATAGTAGTTTGTACCTTTTAATCCCCTACCCCTATCTTGCCCCTCTCCTTTTCCTCTCCCTGCTGATAACCAATAGTTTGTTCTCTGTATCTGGGAGTCTGCTTCTTTTTTGTTAAATTTACTAATTTGTTCTATTTTTTAGATTCCACATATAAGTTGTATTATACATTGTCTTTCTCTGTCTGACTTATTTCACTTGGCACAATACCCTGCAAGTCCATCTGTGTTGCTGCAAATTTCATTCTTTTTTATGGCTGAGTAGTATTCCATTGTGTGTGTGTGTGTGTGTGTGTGTGTGTGTGTGTGTGTGTGTGTATCTCACATCTTCTTTATCCATTCATCTGTTGATGGATACTTATGTTGCTTCATATCTTGCCAATTGTAAACAATGCTGCTATGCACATTGGGGTGCATGTATCTTTTTGAATTATTGTTTTCATGGTTTTTTTCCCGAATAAATACCCAGGAGTGGAATTGCTGGGTCATATGGTAGTTCTATTTTTAGTTTTCTGAGAAACCTCCATACTGTTTTTCATAGTGGCTGCACCAGTTTACACTCCCACCAACAGTGTACAAGGGTTCCGTTTCAGCACATCCTTGCCAACATTTGTTATTTGTGTTCTTTGTGATGATAGCCATTCTGACCCGTGTGAGGTGATATCTCTTTGAGGTTTTAATTTGCATTTCTCTGATGATTAATGACGTTGAGCATCCTTTCACATGCCTGTTGGCCATCTGTGTCTTCATTGGAAAAATGTCTTTTCAAGTCTTCTGCTCATTTTTTAAATGGGTTGTTTGGAGTATTTTGTTTTTGTTTTCTTTTTTTGACTGCACTGTGTGGCTTGTGGGATCTTAGTTCCCTGACCAGGGATCAAACCCATACCTTCTGCAGTGGAAGCATGGGGTCTTAACCAGGGGACGCCAGGGAGGTCTAGGTTTTTTTTTTTTTTTTTTTTTTTGCGGTACGTGGGCCTCTCACTGTTGTGGCCTCTCCCGTTGCGGAGCACAGGCTCCGGACGCACAGGCTCAGCGGCCATGGCTCACGGGCCCAGCCGCTCCGCGGCATGTGGGATCTTCCCGGACTGGGGCATGAACCCGTGTCCCCTGCATCGGCAGGCGGACTCTCAACCACTGCGCCACCAGGGAAGCCCGGTTGTTTGGTTTTTGATGTTGAGTTGTATAAGCTGTTTATATATTTTGAATATTAACACCTCATCTGTTATATCATTTGTAAATGCTTTCTCCAATTCAGTAAGGTGTTTTTTGTTTTGTTGATGGTTTCTTTTGCTGTGCAAAAGCTTTTAAGTTTAATTATGTCCCATTTGTTTGTTTATGCTTTTATTTCCTTTGCTTTAGGAGACAGATCCAAAAAAATATTGCTACAATTTATGTCAAAGAGTATTCCATCTATGTTTTCTCCTGGGAGTTTTATGGTTTCTGGTCTTACATTTAGGTCTTTAATCCATTTTGAGTTTATATTTGTATATGGTGTTAGAGAATGTTCTAATTTTATTCTTTTACGTGTAGCTGTCCAGTTTTCCCAGCACTACTTATTGAAGAGACTGTCTTTTCCCCATTGTATATTCTCGCCTCCTGTGTCATAAAATAATTGACCGTAAGTCTGTGGGTTTATTTCTAGGCTCTCTATTCTGTTCCATTGATCTATGTGCCTTTTTGTGCCAGTACCATACTCCTTTGATTACTGTAGCTTTGTTGTATAGTCTGAAGTCAGGAAACATGATTCCTTCTGTTCTTTTTCAAGATTGTTTTGGCTATTCAAGATCTTTTGTTTTTCCATACAAATTTTAGAATTACGTGTTTTAGTCCATGAAAAATGGCATCATATTTTTTTCATTTTTTAATTAAAGTATAGGTGATTTAAAATGTGTTAATTACTGCTGTACAGCAAAGTGATTCAGTTATATGTATATATACATTCTTAATATTCTTTTCCATTATGCTTTATCATAGGATATCAAATATAGTTCTCTGTGCTATATAGTAGGACCTTGTTGTTTATCCATTCTATATATAAAAGCTTACATCTGCTAATCCCAAATTCCCAATCCATCCCTATCCCCCCACTTGGCAACTACCAGTCTGTTCTCTGTGTCATTGATTCTGTTTCATACATAGGTTCATTTGTGTCATATTTTAGATTCCACATATAAGTGAATTCATATGGTATTTGTCTTTCTCTTTCTCACTTACTTCACTTAGTTTGATAATCTCTAGTTGCATCCATGTTGCTGCAAATGGCATTATTTCATTCTTTTTTATGGCTCAGTAGTATTCCATTGCATATATGTACTACATCTTCTTTATCCATTCATCTGTCAATGGACATTTAGGTTGTTTCCCTGTCTTGGCTATTGTGAATAGTGCTGCTATGAACATAGGGATGCATGTATCTTTTTGAATTATAGTTTTGTCTGGACATATGTCCAGAAGTGGGATTGCTGGATCATATGGTAGTTCTATTTTTAGTTTTCTGAGGAACCTCCATACTGTTTTCCACAGTGGCTGCACCAACTTACATTCCCACCAACAGAGTAGGAGGGTTCCCTTTTCTCCACACCTTCTTCAGCAGTAGACTTTTGATGATGGCCATTCTGACCAGTGTGGGGAGGTAGCTCATTGTGGTTTCATTTTGCATTCTCTAATAATTAGCGATGTTGAGCATCTTTTCATGTGCCTATTGGTCATCTGTATTTCTTCTTCAGAGAAATGTCTCTTTAGGTCTTCTGCCCATTTTTCAATTGGGTTGTTTGTTTTTGTTGCTGTATGAGCTGTTTGTATGTTTTGGAAACTAAGCTCTTGTCTGTCACATCATTTGCAAATATTTTCTCCCATTCTGTAGGTTGTCTTTTCATTTTTTTTTTTTAGCAACTTTATTTATTTATTTTTGGCTGCGTTGGGTCTTTGTTGCTGCGTGTGGGCTTTTCTCTAGTTGTGGTGAATGGGGGCTACTCTGTTGCGGTGTGTGGGCTTCTTATTGAGGTGGCTTCTCTTGTTGCAGAGCATGGGCTCTAGGCGCATGGGCTCAGTAGTTGTGGCTCGCAGGCTCTAGAGTGCAGGCTCAGTAGTTGTGGTGCGTGGGCATAGCTGCTCTGCGGCATGTGGGATCTTCCCAGACCAGGGCTCAAAACCCGTGTCCCCTGCATTGGCAGGCGGATTCTCAACCACTGCGCCACCAGGGAAGCCCTGTCTTTTCATTTTGTTTATGGTTTCCTTTGCTGTGCAAAAGCTTGTAAGTTTGATTAGGTCCCATTTGTTTATTTTTGTTTTTATTTCTATTGCCTTGGGACACTGACCTAAGAAAACATTGGTACAATCTATGTCAGAGAATGTTTTGCCTATGTTTTCTGCTAGGAGTTTTATGGTGTCATGTCTTATGTTTAAGTCTTTAAGCCATTTTGAGCTTATTTTTGTGTATAGTGAGAGGCTGTGTTTTAAATTTCTTGATTTAACGTGCGGCTGTCCAACTTTCCCAACACCACTTGCTGAAGAGACCATCTTTTTCCCATTGTATATTCTTGCCTCCTTTGTCGAAGGTTAATGTTGAAGGTTAATTAACCATAGGTGTTTAGGTTTATTTCTGGACTCTATTCTGTTCCATTGATCCATATGTCTGGTTTTGTGCCAATACTATGCTTTTTTTGGTTACTGTAGCTTTGTAATATTGTCTGAGGTCTGGGATGGTTATGCCTTCTGCTTTGTTCTTTTGCTTCAGGATTGCTTTGGGAATTCTGGGTCCTTTATGATTCCATATGAATTTTAGGATTATTTGTTCTAGTTCTGTGAAAAATGTCATGGGTAATTTGATACGGACTGCATTTAATCTGTAGATCGCTTTGGGTAGTATGGCCATTTTAACAATATTCTTCCAATCCTAGAGCATGGAATATCTTTCTCATTTCTTTGAATGATCTTGAATTTCCTTTATTGGTGTTTTATAGTTCTCAGCATATGTCTTCCTCCTTGGTGAGGTTTATTCCTAAATAATTTATTTCTGGAGTTGCAATTTTATTTATTTATTTGTTTGTTTTTTGAGGTATGCGGGCCTCTCACTGTTGTGGCCTCTCCCGTTGCGGGGCACAGGCTCCAGACGCGCAGGCTCAGCGGCCATGCCTCACGGGCCCAGCCTCTCCATGGCATATGGGATCTTCCTGGACCGGGGCACGAACCCGTGTCCCCTGCATCGGCAGGCGGACTCTCAACCACTGCACCACCAGGGAAGCCCCTGGAGTTGCAATTTTAAAAGATATTGCTTTTTTACATTCCTTTTCTGATATTTCATTATTGGTGTAAAGAAATGCAACCGATTTCCACATGTTAATCTTGTATCCTGTTACCTTGCTGAATTCGTTTATCAGTCCTAGTAGTTTTTGTGTGGAGTCTTTAGGGTTTTGTATATATGGTATCATATCATCTACATATGACAGTTTTACCTCTTCCCTTCCAATCTGGATACCTTTTGTTTCTTTTTCCTGTATGATTGATGTAGCTACGACTTCCAATACTATGTTGAATAGAAGAGGTGACAGTGGGCATCCTTGTCTTCTTCCAGATTTTGGTGGGAAGGCTTTCAGCTTTTCACCATTTATACTGGCTGTGGATTTGTCACGAATAGCATTTTTGTTTTGTTTTGTTTTGGTACGTGGGCCTCTCACTGCTGTGGCCTCTCCTGTTGCGGAGCACAGGCTCCGGGCGCGCAGGCTCAGCGGCCATGGCTCACGGGCCCAGCCGCTCCGCGACATGTGGGATCTTCCCGGACTGGGGCACGAACCCGTGTCCCCTGCATTGGCAGGCGGGCTGTCAACCACTGCGCCACCAGCGAAGCCCATGAATAGCTTTCACTATCTTGAGATATGTTCCTTTTATACCCACTTTGGTAAGAGTTTTTATCTTGAGTGGATGTTGGGTTTTTTTTTTTTTTTTTTTTTTTTTTTGCGGTACGCGGGCCTCTCACTGCTGTGGCCCCTCCCGTTGCGGAGCACAGGCTGCAGACGTGCAGGCTCAGCGGCCATGGCTCACGGACCCAGCCGCTCCGCGGCATGTGGGATCTTCCCAGACCAGGGCATGAACCCGTGTCCCCTGCATCAGCAGGCGGACTCTCAACCACTGCGCCACCAGGGAAGCCCCTGATGTTGGGTTTTGTCGAATGCTTTTTCTGCATCTATTGAGATGAGCATGTGTTTTTCGCCTTTTCTTTTGTTTATGTGGCGTATCATGTTGATTGATTTGCGTATGTTGAACCATCCTTGTGAACTTGGGATGAATCCCACTTGGTCATGGTATTTGATCTTTTTTATGTGTGCTTGGATTCGGTTTGCTAATATTTTGTTGAGAATTTTTGCATCTATATTCTTCAAGGATATTGACCTGTAATTTTCTGTTTTGCTGGTATCTTTGTCTGGTTTTGGTATCCCAGGGTGATGGTGGCTTCATAGAATATCCTTGGGAGTGTTCCCTCCTCTTCAGTTTTCTTGGAAGAGTTTGAGAAGGATTGGTATAAGTTCTTCTTTGTATGTTTGCTAGGATTCACCTGTGAAGCCATCTGGTCCTGGACTTTTGTTTGTAGGGAGTTTTAAAATTACAGATTGTGTTTACTTCTAGTGATTGGTCTCTTCAAATTATCTGTTTCTTCTTGATTAAATTTTGGTGGGCTGTATGTTTCTAGAAATTTGTTCATTTCTTCTGGGTTGTTGAATTTGTTGGCATATAACTGTTCATATGGTTTTTTGTATTTATGGTTTTTTGTATTTCTTTGCTATCAGTTGTTATTTCTCTTTTTCTTATTTTGTTTATTTGGGTTCTCTACCTTTTCTTCTTGGTGAGCCTGGCCAGAGGTTTGTCAATCTTGTTTATCCTTTCAAAGAACCAGCTCTTGGTTTTATTTTTTTTTTAATCTCTTTTATTTCCTCTCTGATCTTTATTCTTTCCTTCCTTCTGCTGACTTTAGGTTTTGTTTGCTTTTGTTTTTAAAATTCTTTTAAGTGGTAGGTTAGGTTGTTTATTTTAGATTTTTCTTGTTTTTTGAGAAAGGCCTGTATGTATCACTATGAACTTCCCTCTAAGAACTGCTTTTGCTGCATCCCATAGATTTTTGTATGGTTGTATTTTCATTGTCATTTGTCTCAAGGTATTTTAAAATTTCCTCTTTGATTTCATTGTTGACCCATTGGTTGTTTAGTGCCATGTTGTTTAGTCTCCATGTAATCATTTATTTTTTCTCATTTCTTTTTCTGTGGTTAATTTCTAGTTTCATGCCATTGTGGTCAGAAGAGATGCTTGAGATAATTTCTATACTCTTAAATTTGTTGAGGCTTGTTTCGAGCCCTAGTATGTGGTCAGCCCTAGAGAATGTTCCATGTGCACTTGAAAAGAATGTGTATTCTGGTTTTTTTGGAGGTAATGTCCTGAAAATATCAATTAAGTCTAACTGTTCTATTGTATCATTTAGGATCTCTGTTGCCTTATTGATTCTCTGTCTGGAAGACCTGTCCATTGATGTGAGTGGGGTGTTAAAGTCTCCTACTATTATTGTATTCCTGTCAGTTTCTCCCATTATGTCCGTTAGTATTTGTTTTATGCATTTGGGTGCTCCTATATTAGGTGCGTATATGTTGACAAGTGTAAAATCCTCTTCTTGTATTGATCCTTTTATTACTATGTAGTGTCCTTCTTTATCTTTCTTTATAGCCTTTGCTTTAAAGTCTATTTAGCCTCATGAGTATTGTGATCCCCACCTTTTCATGATACATCTTCTTCCACCCCCTCACTTAGAATCTATGTGTGTCCTTTGCCCTAAAGTGCATCTCTTGTAGGCAGCATATTTTAGGCTCTTATGTTTTTATCCAGTCTGCCACTCTGTGTCTTTTGATTGGAGCATTTAGTCCATTGACATTTGAGGTAATTATTGATAGATATGTATTTATTGCCTTTTTTTTTTTTTTTTTTTTTTTGTGGTATGCGGGCCTCCCACTGTTGTGGCCTCTCTCTTTGTGGAGCACAGGCTCCGGACGCGCAGGCTCAGTGGCCATGCCTCACGGGCCCAGCCGCTCTGTGGCATGTGGGATCTTCCTGGACCGGGGCACTAACCTGTGTCCCCTGCGTCGGCAGGCGGACTCTCAACCACTGCACCACCAGGGAAGCCCTATTGCCATTTTTAAACCTTGTTTTCCCATTGATTTTATGTATTATCTTTGTCCCTTTCTTTTTGTTTTTCCTTTTGGGGTTTGATGACCTTTTCTTTGCTCTTATACTTACGTTCTCTTCTTTTTGGCTTTTGTGAATCTATTGTATGTTTTTGATGTGTGGTTACCCTGTTTTTCAAGTATGTTAACCTATTCCTATGTCTACTTGCCTTAGACCGGTAGTCATATAGGCTCAAACACATACTAGGAAAAAAAAAATCTACATTTTCTTACTCCCCTCCCCCACATTTTATGGTTTTGATGTCCTCTTTTACACCTTCATTCTCATCCTTTTGCTGTTCATTGTTGTTATCATCACTTTCACAGAAACTTTTTAAATCTGTGTGCTGGCTTATTTAAGTGATTTATTTTCCAACTGTGATTTTTTTCTTTCCTATAGGTTCTTACTTTTTTTCTACTTAGAGAAGACCTTTCAATATATCCTTTAGGATAGGTTTAGTATTGCTGTATTCTGTTAGATTTTGCTTGTCTGAGAAATTATTTGTCTCTCCTTCTATTCTAAATGATAATGTTGCTTGGTAGAGTATCCTAGGTGGCAGATTTTTCCCTTTTAGTATTTTGAATATATCTTGCCACTCCCTTCTGGCCTGCAGTGTTTCTGTAGAGAAATCAGCTGATAGCCTTATGGGCATTACCTTGTAATTAACTCTGTTTTTTCTTGCTGCCTTTAGAATCCTCTCTTTATCTTTAACTTTTGCCATTTTTGTTATGTCTTGGTGTAGGTCTGTTTGGGTTTATCTTGTTTGGGACCCTCTGTGCTTCCTGTACCTAGATATGTTTCCTTCTTTATGTTTGGGAAGTTTTCAGCCATAACTCTTCAAATACATTTTCAATCCCCTTTTCTCTTTCTTCTCCTTCTGGAATCCCTATTATATGTATGTTTTATATTATCCCATAGGTCTCTTATATTGCTTTCATTGTTTTTTTTTTTATTTGGCTTTCTGTCTGATATCCTGATTGGGTGATTTCCATTATCCTGTCTTCCAGGTCACTTATTTGTTTTTCTGCATTATTCATTCTGCTATCTATGCTATTCTGCTATTCTATGCCTTCAGCTCAGCTTTTGTCTCTGCAAATGAATTTTTTTTTTTTTCTTTTTTGGCCATGCTGTGTGGCTTGTGGGATCCCAGTTCCCACAGGGATTGAACCAGCCCTCAGCAGTGAAAGTGCCAAGCCCTAACCACTGGACTGCCAGGGAATTCCCTGCAAATGAGTTATATATTTTTTGGTTCCTCTTTATAGTTTCTAGTTCCTTTTTACAGTACTCTGCATTTCCATTGACAGTGTTTCTTAATTCCTTCAGTATTTTCATTATCTCCTTTTTGAAATCAGTGTCTACTAGTCTGGAGAGGTCTGCTTCACTGCATGTTCTTTCAGGGGAATGCTGTTGGTCTTTTACCTGGGAGTGGTTCCTCAGCTTCATTTTACTTCTAGTTCTCTTACTCTGAGTTTAGGAGTAACGATTATCTGGTGTGGTCTTGGAAGGCTACTTATATGTGGGGGTGTCCCTGTGTAACTTGTGTGGATTTTAATATATTTGGTGCCAGGGCTGTTTTTAGTATGGATGCCTGTTGCCTCTTTCCTCAGTGTGTGTTGGTTATTCTCCCCTTGATAAGGGGTGTGCAGATGTTGTGGCTGGTGCCCGGCCCTGGGGTTCTTGGCAGTGGTGGCGTCTCAGGTGCACCCCCAGAGCACATGATAGGGACAGAGGTGGTGGCTCATGACCACTCCTGGGGTCCAGGAGGGAGGCGGCAGTGGCTCCCAACCACTCCTGGAGTCTGCAAGGGGGTGGTGGTGGCTCACGAGTGCTCCTGCAGCCTGGGCAGGCAGTGTCCTGCCCTCTGTGAGAACGTGCACAGGGTAAAAGGCTACAGTCTGGGTCCCGTGCCTCCCCTCATGCACTCCCCAAACAATGGCAACTGGTCTCTAAGTTGGCCCAAACTTCCTCCGCGTACGCCCCCAGCCATGGTTGCACTGGATTCCAGCGCCCCCCCCCCCCCAGGCCATCTTCACACGGCCAACCCCAGTCCTCTCCCCGGTTCCGATCTCTGAAGCCCAGGTTCCAGCACCCAGCCCCCGCCCGTACTGGCGGATGCCTGTCTCAGGCTGGGGAGTGCAGGGCAGTGCAAGGCGGCAGCACTGACCATCTGTGCAGTTCTCCCTGTGCTCTGGCTGCTGCAAACCAGCAGCACTCCCCTACGAGGCTCTGAAGCTCCCTTTCTGTCCCAGCAGATCTCCCCACTGGTGAGGGGGCTTCCCAGGGCGCAGGGACCTCTCCTCTTGCACAGCTCCCTCCCAGGAGCACAGGTGCTGTCGTGAGACCTTTCTCGCTTTCTATTTTTTCTGTTTCCTACCTGGTTACATGGAGATTTTCTTGCCCTTTCAGTAGCCTGAAGTATTCTGCCAGCATTCAGTAGACATTCTGTGAGAATCGTTCCACAGGTAGATGTATTTTTGACGTATTTGTGGGAGAAGGTGAGCTTCGTATCCTGCTACTCTGCCATCTTCATCCCATGCTCTGCCACTGGTATTCTGATAGGGATTGCATTGAATCTGTAGATTGCCTTGTGTAGTATGGTCGTTTTTAACAATAATAATTCTCCCAATCCATGACCATGGAATACCTTTTTTTTTTTTTAAGACATTCACTTTAAAAAAAATTTTGTTTATTTATTTATTTTTGGTTGCGTTGGGTCTTCGTTGCTGTGTGTGCACTTTCGCTAGTTGAAGTGAGCGGGGGCTACTCTTCGTTGCAGTGCACGGGCTTCTCATTGCGATGGCTTCTCTTGTTGCAGAGCATAGGCTCTAGGCATGCAGGCTTCAATAGTTATGGCACATGGGCTCAGTAGTTGTGGCTTATGGGCTCTAGAGCTCAGGCTCAGTAGTTGTGGCACATGGGCTTAGTTACTCTGTGGCATGTGGGATCTTCCTGGACCATGGCTCGAACCCGTGTCCCCTGCATTGGCAGGCAGATTCTTAACCACTGCGCCACCAGGGAAGCCCCAACCATGGTATATCTGTATGTTTGTATCATCTTCAGTCTTTTCAATCAGTGTCCTGTGGTTTTCCGAGTACAGGTCTTTTACCTCCTTAGGTACGTTTATTCCTAGATATTTTATTCTTTTTCATGCAGTGCTAAATGGAATTGTTTCCTTAACTTCTCTTTCTGGTAGTTTGTTGTTAGTGTATAGAAATGCAACAGATTTCTGTATTTTAATTTTGTATGCTGCAACTTTACTGAGTTCATTGATGAGCTCTAGTAGTTTTTTGGTGGCATCTTTAGGATGCTCTATGTATAGTATCATGTCATCTGCAAGCAGTGACAGTTTTACTTCTTCTTTCCCAATTTGGATTCCTTTTATTTCTTGTCTCATTGCTGTCGCTAGAACTTCAATACTATGTTGGATAAGAGTGGCAGGAGTTGGTATCCTTGTCTTCTTCCTAACCTTAGTGTAAATGCTTTCAGATTCTCACCACTGAGTATGATGTTAGCTGTGGACTTGTCATATATGGGCTTTATTATGTTGAAGTATGTTCCCTCTCTGCCCTCTTTCTGGAGAGTTTTTATTGTAAACGATATTGAATTTTGTCAAAAGCTTTTTCTGAATCTGTTGAGATGATCATATGGTTTTTATTCTTCAATTTGTTAATATGGTATAACACATTGATTTTGCAGATACTGAAAAATCCTTGCATCCCTGGGATAAATCCCACTTGATCATGGTGTATGATTTTTTTAAAAGAGTTGTTGGATTTGGTTTGTTAATATTTTGTTGAGGATTTTTGTGTCTATGTTAATCGGTGATATTGGCCTGTAACTTTCTTTTGTGTGATATCTTTGTCTGGTTTTGCTATCAGGGTGATGCTGGCCTTGTAGAGTGAGTTCAGAAGCATTCCTTCCTTTGTAGTATTTTGGAATAGTTTGAGTATAGGTGTTAACTTTTCTTTAAATGCTTGGTACAATTCACCTGTGAAGCCATCTGGTCCTGGACTTTTGTTTGTTGGGAGTTTTTTTTTTTCTTAAGTTACTGATTCAATTTCATTACTGGCAATTGGTCTGTTCATATTTTCTATTCCTGGTTCAGTCTTGGGAGATGGTACATTTCTAGGAATTTGTCCATTTTTTCTAGATTATCCATTTTATTGGCATATAGTTCTCAGTATTCCCTTATGATCCTTTGTATCTCTGTTGTGTTGGTTGTAATTTCTTTTTCATTTCTGATTGTATTGATTTGGCCTCTCTCTGTCTTTTTTGATGAGTCTGGCTAAAGGTTTATTAGTTTTGTTTATCTTTTCAAAGAGCCAGCTCTAAGTTTCATTGATCTTTTCTGTTCTTTTAGTCTCTATTTCACTTATTTCTGCACTAACCTTTATGATTTCTTTCCTTCTACTAACTTCAGATTTTGTTTGTTCTTTTTCTTCTTTTTTTTTTTTTTTTTTTTTTTTTTTTGCGGTACGTGGTCCTCTCACTGTTGTGGCCTCTCCCGTCGCAGAGCACAGGCTCCAGACGCGCAGGGTCAGCGGCCATGGATCACGGGCCCAGCTGCTCCGCGGCATGCGGGATCTTCCCGAACCGGGGCACGAACTCGCGTCCCCTGCATCGGCAGGCAGACTCTCAACCACTGCGCCACCAGGGAAGCCCTGTTTGTTCTTTTTTTAGCTCCCTGAGGTATAAGGTTAGGTTTTTTATTTGAGATTTTTCTTGTTTCCTGAGGTAAGCTTGTATTGCTATAAACATCTCTCTTAGTACTGTTTTTGCTGTGTCCCATAGATTTTGGATCATTGTGTTTTTGTTTTCATTTGTCTCCAGGTATTTTGGATTTCCTCTTTGATTTCTTTGGCGATCCATTTGTTGTGTAGTAGCATATTGTTTAGCCTCCAAGTGTTTGTGTTTTTTGCAGTTTTTTTCTTGTAGTTGATTTCTAGTCTCATAGCATTGTGGGAAAAGATGCTTGATATGATTTCAGTCTTCTTAAATTTACTGAAGTTTGTTTTGTGGCCTCACATGTGATCTGTCCTGGAGAATGTTCCATGTGTACTTGAAAAGTATGTATTCTTCTGCTTTTGGATGGAATGCTCTATATATATCTATTAAGTCCACCTGGTTTAATATGTCATTTAATGCCAGTGTTTTCTTATTGGTTTTCTGTCTGGATGACCTGTCCATTGATGTAAGTGGGGTGTTAAAAGTCCCCTACTCTTATTGTGCTGTTCTCAGTTTCTCCCTTTATGTCTTTTAATATTTGCTTTATGTGTTTATGTGCTCCTGTGTTGGGTGTATATATATTTACAATTGTTATATTTTCTTGGATTGATTCCTTGATCATTAGGTAATGTCCTTCTTTGTCTCTTATAACAGTCTTTATTTTAAAGTCTATTTTGTCCGATATAAGTATTGCTACCTTGGCTTTCTTTTGCTTTCCATTTGCATGGAATACCTTTTTCCATCCCCTCACTTTCATCCTGTGTGTGTCTCTAGATTTGAAGTGAGTGTCTTGTAGGCAGCATATATAGGGGTCTTTTTTTGTTTCCATTCAGCCACTCTATGTCTTGATTGGAGCATTTGTTCCATTTACATTTAAAGTAATTATTGATATTGTGTTCTTATTGCCACTTTGTTAATTGGGGATTGTATTTTAGGTCATTTTGTTCATTTCTTCTTTTGTTCTCATGATTTGAAGACTCTCTTTAGTATTATGTTTGGATTCCTTTTTCTTTTTTGTGTGTGTATCTAATTTAGATTTTTGTTTTGTGGTTACTGTGAGGTTTATATATAGCAAGCTATATAGATATGTGTGTGTGTGTGTGATTGTTTTAAGTTGCTGATCTCTTAACAAATGTGTTTTAACAACCCTGTGTTTGTACTCTCCTCCCCTCATGGTTAGTGTTTTGGATATCATGTTTTACATTTAATTGTTCTATGTATCCCTTAACTGCTTATGGTTGATATAAGTAATTTTACTACTTTTGTCTTTTAACCTTCCTACTAGTTTTGTGTGTGGATGATTTCCTACTTTTACTATATGTTTGTCTTGTTTTTTTCTTTAATAGATCTTTATTGGAGTATAATTGCTTCAGAATACTGTGAGTTTCTGTTTGCACAACAAAGCGAATCAGCCATATCCCCTCCCTCTTGAGCCTCCCTCCCATCCTCCCTATCCCGCCCTCTAGGTCATCACAAAGCACTGAGCCAATCTCCCTGTGCTGGGCTGCTGCTTCCCACCAGCCAACTATTTTACATTCAGTACTGTATATATCGTCAGTGCTACTCTCACTTCGCCCCAGCTTTGCCCTCCCACACCATGTCCTCAAGTCCATTCTCTATGTCTACCTCTTTATTCCTGCCCTGCAACTAGGTTCATCAGTACCATTTTTTTTAGATTCCATATGTGTGCGTTAGCATATGGAATTTCTCTCTTTCTGACTTCACTCTGTATGACAGACTCTAGGTCCATCCACCTCACTACAAATAACTCAGTTTCATTCCTTTTTATGGCTGAGTGATATTCCATTGTATACATGTGCCAGATCTTCTTTATCCATTCATCTGTCGATGGACACTTAGGTTGCTCCCATGTCCTGGCTACTGTAAATAGGGCTGCAGTGAACATTGTGTGGTACATGACTCTTTTTGAATTACGGTTTTCTCAGGGTATATGCCCAGTAGTCAGATTGCTGGGTCATATGGTAGTTCTATTTGTAGTTTTTTAAGGAACCTCCATACTGTTCTCCATAGTGGCTGTATCAGTTTACATTCCCACCAACAGTGCAGGAGGGTTCCCTTTTCACCACACCTTTCCAGCATTTATTGTTTCTAGATTTTTCGATAATGGCCATTCTGACCGGTGTGAGGTGATAACGGCATTGTAGTTTTGATTTGCATTTCTCTAATAATTAGTGAAGTTGAGCATCTTTTCATGTATATGTTGGTCTTTACTGATGAGATTTTTTTTTTCCTTTCATGATTTTCATGTTGCTAATTGTGTCCTTTTCATTTTTGCTCAGGGCAGTTCCTTTAACATTTCTTGTAAAGCTGGATTGGAGGTGCTGAACTCTTTTAAAAGCTTTGGCTTGTCTGTAAAGCTTTTGATCCCCCCATGAAATCTGAGTGAGAGTCTTTCTGGGTAGAGTGCTCTTGGTTGTAGGTTTTTCCGTTTCATCACTTTATATTGTGCCACACCTTCTGGTCTGCAGAGTTCCTGCTGAAAAGTCAGCTGATAGCCTTATGGGAGTTCCCTTGTACATAACATGTTGCTTTTCCGTTGCTGCTTTTAATATTCTCTCATTATCTTTAATTTTTGCTGTATTCCCCTTTGAGTTGATCCTGTCTGGGACTCTCTGTACCTCCTGGACGTGGATGTATGTTTCCTTTCCTAGGTTAGGGAAGTTTTCAATTAGTATGCCTTCAATTATGTTCTCAGCCCCTTTCTCTCTCCCTTCTCCTTCTGGGACCCCTATAATGCAAATATGGTGTGTTTGATATTTTCCCAGAGGTCTCTTAAACGGTCCTCATTTTTTTTCATGCTTTTTTCTTTTTTCTGTCCAGCATCAGTGATTTCCTCTACTGTCTTCCAGCTCGCCGATCCATTCCTCTGTATCATTTAGTCTATTGTTGGTTCTTCTAGTGTATTTTTTATTTGTTATTGTATTCTTCATGTCTGTTTGGTTGTTCTTTAGATTTTCTAACTCCTTGTTAAAAGCTTCTGACTTCTCATTCTGTGCATCCATTCTTCTGAGTTCTTTGGTCATCTTTATGACCATTACCTTGAACTCACTCTCAGGTAGATTGCCTATGTCCACTTCACTTAGTTCTTTTTCTGGGGTTTTATCTTGATTCTTCATTTGGAACATGTTATTCTGCCGCCTCATTTTGCCTAAGTTGCTGGGTTTTTTTTTTATGTGTCTGGTAGGTTGGTTACATTTCCCAGCCTTGAAGAATAAGCCTTTTGTAGACAGCCTATGTGTGTCAGGATAATACTTCCCTTTCATCACCAGAGCTGTATGCTCTAGGGCTTCCCCCACAAGGGCTGCGTGGATCTTTCTGTTGTGGTGGGCCGACTATGTGGACAGTCTGGTAAGCTTGGTTGGCCCTTGGTCTGTTTGGTTGCCAGTTCCTGCCTTGTGCAGAGGCTGTTGGCTGCTTGTTCGTGGGACTGGGTCATGAGGTGGCTGACTGCAGAACTCCAGGGTTACTGGTGGGTTGAGTCAGGGTCCAGGAGACCCCGGGGGCTGTTGCTCACCCACTGGCGGGTGAAATCAGGTCCTGGGGCTAGTACTGGCCTACTGGTAGGCAGAGCTGGGTCCTGGGGTCTGGTTGCAGAGCCCAAGGGTCCCAGAGCATGTGTCAGACCACTGGTGGATGGGGCCAGTTCCTGACACAATTGGCTGCAGGACCTGAGGTGTCTGGAAGCTTGTGTTGGCCTGCTAGCGGGCGGGTCCTGGGCACAACTGGTCCGAGGGCAGGGTCTGGGCAGCTAGTGAGTGGGGAGGTCTGCAGACTGCAAGACTGTGGTTTTCTTGCAACTGCTGTCTGCCCCCTGGTGGGTGGAGCTGGTGGGGGGGCTAGAGCAGGCTCACTGGTGGGTGGGGCTGGTGCCCTGGGGATTCTGATGCTGGTTCCTGACCACTGCTGGGTGGAGCTGGGTCCCAGGGTCTCTGGCTGGAGGGTCCTGGTGGTCTTGGTTCTACTGCCTGTGTACCGGTGCATGGAACCGGGCCCTGGGTCCTCTGGTGGGCAGGGCTGTGTTCAGAGGCAGCTGTGGATCAAAGGGTCTTAAAGCAGCCTCTCTGTTGGTGGGTGAGGATGTGTCCATGCCCTGTTAGTTGCTTGGCCTGAGGTGTCCCAGCACTGGTGCCCCAAGTGGGGCTGGGGCCTGGGACTAATAAGCTAGAGGGAGGATTCCAAAATGGTGCTTTGCCAGTACCAGTGTCCACATGGTAGAAAGAGCTCCCCAAAATGGCTTTTGCCAGTGTCTGTGTCCCCAGGGTGAGCTGCAGTTGCCTCCTGCCTCTCCAGGAGACTCGCTAGGAATAGCAGGTAGGTTTGACCCAGCCTCCGGTCAAAGTACTGCTTCTGCCCTGGGTTCCAGAGGATGTGAGATTTTATATCTGTCCTTTCAGTGTGAAGTCTCTATTTCCCCCCAGCCCTCTTGGACTCTCAGAAGTAACCCCACTGAACTTCAAAGCCAGATGTTCTGGGGGCTCATCTTCCTGGTGCAGGACCCCTGGGCTGGGAGCCTGACATGCGGCTCGGACCTCTCACTCCTTTGGGAGAACCTGTGCGGTCATAATTATTCTGCTGTTTGTGGATTGCCCAGCCAGGGATATGGGACCTGACTGTATGGCAGCTCTGCCCCTCCTACCTGCCTCTGTGTGCTTCTTTTTTTATATCTTTAGTTGTATAAGAAATTTTCTGGCAGGTTCCAGTCATTTTTATCAATGGTCGTTCTGCAAATAGTTGTGATTTTGGTGTTCCATAGGAGGAGGTGAGCTCAGGGCCTTTCTAGTCTGCCATCTTGCACAGTCTCCCTTGTATAAATGTTAATTCTACATATATTTTAGACCCCACAAGATAATAATGTTTGGTTCAGTCAATATACATTTATATTTACCCACATATTAAAACTTTCTGTTGCTCTCATTTTGTTTTAGTTTGGGATCATTTTTCTTCTACCTAAAAGAATCTTCAGTACTTATTTTAGTGCAGCTATGCTGGCCACAATGTCTCTCAGTTTTTGTTTACCTGGAAATGTATTCTGCCTTTACGTAATACTTCAGTGAAGTTTTTTTTTCCGTACAGTAACATTCAGAGATTTTCTGTGTAAAAGTCGATGACTTTTGACAAATCATATGTATATATATGTGTATGTGTATGCATAATATACATACATACACACGTTATATATGCATATACCACACATACACATGTGATATGCATATATACACATTTATGCATAGTGATACATATATTCACATGCGACATATATATGTATGTATAATATATATACACACACACATATATATATATATATATATATATATATATATATGACACTGCAAGATAAAGAACATTTCTACCACCCCAGCAATATGCAGTCAATTTCTCCTTTGCGCCTATCCCCCTACCCAGGAAACCACTGCTCTGATCTAGATCAGATTTCTAGAATCCTATGAATGGAATCATATACTACATGATTTTTTGAGTCTTCTTTCTCTCAGCATAACATCTTTGATACTCATTCATGTCATATTAGTATTTCATTCATATTTATTTTAAAATTTATTTTAAATAATTTTTGGCTGCGTTGGGTCTTCGTTGCTGTGTGCGGGCTTTCTCTAGTTGCAGCGAGCGGGGGCTACTCTTCCTTGCGGTGCGCGGGCTTCTCATTGCGGTGGCTTCTCTTGTTGCGGAGCACGGGCTCTAGGCATGCGGTCTTCAGTAGTTGTGCCTCGCAGGCTCAGTAGTTGTGGCACACAGGCTTAGTTGCTCCACGGCATGTGGGATCTTCCCGGACCAGGGCTCAAACCCGTGTCCCCTGCATTGGCAGGCAGATTCTTAACCACTGTGCCACCAGGGATGCCCTAAGAGTGTTTTCAAAGAAACCTTTCTCTCTTACTTTTCTTTTTGACTTTTCAGATTCCAGAAAGAAATTGGAAATTGAAGATTTAAGGAGAGAATGTTTTAAAATATTCTCACTTTCTTCAATGAACACGTGACAAAAACTTAAAAAGGTATTATTAACCAGTAATTTAAATATACATTTAACATTATCAACTGGTATCCCTTAAGGGAACTAATTTTCTAAAGCTATGGATCCTTAAGTGGGTCATAGAATTGACGACAATAGAAAAAGCTGTATTAGAGTCAAATCAATCAGCATACTTTTAGTGCAATAGTAGCTAATCACTCATTTTCATCCCTTTAAATTCCATTTGGTAAGAATCTCTTGCCTTTGTGTTGTTTATTTTTTTTAATTTATTTATTTTTGGCTGCGTTGGGTCTTCGTTGCTGCACGCAGGCTTTTCTCTAGTTGTGGCGAGCGGGGGCTACTATCCGTTGTGGTGCGCGGGCTTCTCGTTACGGTGGTTTCTCCTGTTGTGGAGCACGGACTCTAGGCGTTCAGGCTTCAGTAGTTGTGGCACACGGGCTCAGTAGTTGCGGCATGTGGGCCCTGGAGCATGTAGGCTTTAGTAATTGTGGTGCATGGGCTCAGTAGTTGTGGCTTGCAGGCTCTAGAGCACGGGCTCAGTAGTTGTGGTGCACGGGCTTAGTTGCTCCGCGGCATGTGGGATCTTCCCGGACCAGGACTCAAACCCACGTCCCCTGCGTTGGCAGGCGGATTCTTAACCACCGCGCCACCAGGGAAGTCCCTTTCTGTTGTTTAGAATGTTAGAATGTACTGTCTTTTGCTCAGTCAGGTTATGAAAGGAAGGTTTACTGTGTGGGGTCCCACTGAGAATCTGTATAAGGCTTGCATTTGGCAACTTGATAGGTAAAAGAAGAAAAAATGCAGGTGTGTCAAAGATCAGAGACTAGTATGTGACTTTGTGGAAAAAATGTGAGAACCACTAGACCTGAATGTTAACATATGTGGGCTCATGAAACATACATGTTTAGAGGTCTATGAATTTTTTTTTGAGCTCTATAAAAAACATTTAAAACTCTCCCTCCAGAGTGTGTGCGTTTTAGACAAAGGACTAAGTGGCCAGTTCAAGGCCTTTGTACTTCGAAGCGTGTGATCCATTTATATCCACAGGATGACTGGAGAATTAAGTGGCTGAGAGATCTTACTCTAAAAGAAAGAAATCAGTGCAGTTCTGGGGTAGTGCAGATAAGGTATTTTTTTTAATACCCAAATAAAAGAGCTTGGGCCCCTGTCCCTACCGAGGCAGGAAGTTCAGCACATGCATGAGGTTCTCAGGGATTTCCAGGGAGACGTTGTCTCCTGGTCATCCATTCCTTGGAACAGTCACCTCTCCCTCTCGCCTTCCTTCTGTCCTGCTTCACTCCATAATGGCCATTACTGCTCCTTCATTCCCTAAGGTGCTTGTATGTACCCAACTTGGCTGGAGATATAAGGAGAGCTGGGGCAGGGGTGTGGGGAGAGCTACAGCACAGCCCAGCACAGGCAGTGATGACTGACACATCACTGTTCCCAGGTTCCTGGGCTCTGACTATCACAGGAGACTTCATGCCGGCTTGCTCTCTCCTCAGGCCGTTTTGTGCTCAGACCCTCTCTCCCACCAACCTCATAGCTCCTCTGCTCCCAATTCTGGGTGCTGTCCCCTCATAGGGCATGTGGAAACTTCCAATTCCAGTCACCTAATTTGGAAAATATACCTTTGCACCCCTATCCCAATCTAGGACTGAGGCACACTAAAAAAAATAATAATAATTAAGAAGTTTTGTTAAACAATAGTGTTGTCTACCTCTGGTCATCTACCCTAGTGGTGTAACCCACAAGCAGCAGCAATTAAATTATGACTTTTACTTTACTGCGTCTCAGATCAAATATCGTAAGCACGACTCCTTCCTGTTCTAGAGAAATTCCAGGACGGGAGAAAGGGGGAGGGATCTTTCCCATGGCTTTGGTTTTGTTGGTGACTTCCTCTGTCTCTTCAGGGTTTGCACCGAGAGGCTGTGGCTGTGGATCCTGTTCGCCCTTCTGCCAGGAAGGCACACGCGGCCAAAGATGAATTTGGGAAAAGCGGTCACTTGCTCCTGTAACCATGGAAAAGCAGGGCCGCAGTGAGATGGAAATAATCCGGTCAGAGTCGCACTCCTACATCAGATTGTTGAAGGTCAACCGGGAGCATCTGGTCACTCACGTCCGCAACACTCAGTGTCTGCTGGACAACTTGTTGCAGAATGAGTACTTCTCCGCCGAAGACGTGGAGATCGTGTGTGCCTGCCCCACGCAGCCCGACAAGGTGCCGGTGACAGGGATGCCAGCCTTGGTGGCCAGACGGGGCTTCTCCCCATTGACCTGGGTGAAGAGCTTTGGGAGTGCAGTACATTGGGTGGAATTTCCTGTCGGGGCTTATCTACCGCACAGAAAGGCTTGAGTTACCAGCTCATTCCACAGTTACGTATTTCACTTCTGTGTTCCTGAAACACAGCAAACTCTTCTGACCTCTCCATTCTCCTTGCTGTGCGTATTGGTTCTCAAACAACTTGTTTTCCAGTTCACTTTAAATGAGTGAATTCTTTAAAAAGAAAACGAGCAGGAAACACTAGCAGTGCTGCCCAGTCCGTGCCCTTCGACTCTGGAGAGCTGCTCACTGCTGGGAACGGCTCTGAGAATTCCTCTGGTTGAGGAATGGCTGCATCCCAGCCTGGGTCCGTGGTAAAGAATCTTCCACACTCCACTGTGGGAAGTCTTCACAGCCCTTAGTTTCACTTTAGCTTTGTGTCATCTTCTGAAAAATAGAAGGGCAAGAGGAAAACCTCCTTCTTGGGGAGAGGAGTGACACATGGTCCTGTTGGGCTCAGAAGAGACCAGAAGGGTTTCTGGGAAAAGCACAGTAGAACACTGTTGTGGTTTTTTTTCCCTGAATTTTTAATAAGACAAAAAGCTTTTGTAAGGTACACCTTACACAGGGGTCTGCTGTCCCCTGGCTGTGTGGCCCAGCACCCATCTCATTATGCCTAACGGGTGACTTTCTCCCCCTCAGCACTCATTCCCAGAGAGCAAAAGTGTTAGCTTAAGAGGGAAAAGGAGAAAAGGAGGGAAAGGGAAATTCCAGGGGGGCGCTCGGCTCTAGCTGTGAGTCTGACCTTTCTATTTTTAGGCTCCTGGAAGCCTCTGGTTTCCTAGAGCTGTGCGGTTTGTTTCTTGCTCAGGTGGTCGGTCCATTTTACAGATCCTGGGCATTTGGCGTGTAGCATCTCATACCAGCTGGGTGGACGGTCAAGCTCGAGGCTGTAGTAAGAGCTCAGAGCCCCGCATGGGAGCCTCTCCAGGGGGCAGACACCCCTAGTGCCGGCTCACACCTTACTGCTTGTGCCGCACTAGGTCCGCAGAATTCTGGACCTGGTGCAGAGCAAGGGCGAGGAGGTGTCCGAGTTCTTCCTCTATGTGCTACAGCGACTCACAGACGCTTACGTGGACCTCAGGCCTTGGCTGTCGGAGATCAGCTTCTCCCCTTCCCAGCTCACTCAGAGCAAAGCTGTTGTCAACACCGATCCAGGTATGAGTCAGCCCCCGGGGAGACCGCAGCCACCAAGCAAGCAAGGCCCCCGGGGCTTGGAAATGCTATCTATGTGGGTCCAGCAGGGGATAAAGGCGGGGTCCACCTTGACCGGCCCTGCCTTCCACCTCAGGCAGCAGGCTCGGCTGCTGTGTTCCTTTTAGAAAGGAGAGCTGGTCCCTGTCACCCTAGTGCAGCCAAGGGAACTGTGATTGAACTGACCACAGATAGCTGGTCTGATTTATGTAGGGAGCCATGGGAGTGTAGGAATGACCTCTGTTCTGACCTCTTTCTGACTTCCTTTTCTGACCTATCTAGACATTTTAGTGGTTGTACAAATTCAAGTTTGCATTTCTTTCCTTCTTGAAGATCTTTCCAAATTTGATTCCAGGCAAAGAATTCTTCTATCACCCCTGACTGCCAGTCCTTATTTCCAAAGCACCATGGGCCCCTTTTAGTTAAATGATTAGTTCAACAGGTATTTATGAGGTACTCAGCATGTGCCAGGGCGGGGTGTGCTGGATGCCAGAGGTACAATAGGGAGCAGACCCAGCTATGGTTCCTGCCCTCAGGGACCTCAGAGGTTAATGCAGGAGCCTGGCAGTAAACGATGACACAAATGTGTAGTTGCAAATGGTGATAAGGACAACAGCAGTTCAAGGTGCTGAGAGAGCACAACATTGGGACACAGTCTGGTCTGGGGACCAGGGAATCATCTTTCCGTGCCTGTGGTCTCTCCACTTCCAGACAGTTGTTGGTAACATACCAGCACTGAGCTTCCAAACTCTGAGTTTTAAAGAATCCAGTTTGACCTTGAAAACAGAAACAAGGGACAGTGTCCCAGAGTGTCAGGTGTGTATTTAGGGGAAGCCAGACCAAGAGACAGAGTGTCAGGGACAAGCTCTTGCTTCTGCAGTTACCAGCCGGCCACTGCTAGCTTCTTACTCTTACTGCCCCTGCCCACCTCACTTTGTTACCTTCCCCAAGATAAAAGGAAAATATTCCTGTGATGAAGAGTTCTTGCAGAAGACTTCTCCACTGGCTCCTTTACCCAGCTCCTGTAACAGCTTTGAAAGTATAATTCACTCTGCAAGAAGCTAGATGTGAAAGACGACATACTGTATGAATCCATTGATATCAATGTCCAGAAAAGGCAAATTTATAGAAACGGAGAGCAGGTCAGCAGTTTCCTAGGGCCAGGGGTGGGGCAGAGATTGTCTGCAAATGCACTTATGAGGGAGAGTGTACCCCTGGATTTTAGTGATGTTTGCGTTAACTCTGTAAATTTACTAAAAATCATTGACAACAATACCTGCTGTAAAATAGGTGAATTTATAGTCTGTAAATTTTGCGTTACCAAAACTAAAAAATAGAACTCACTTCACAAATTTTAAGCTGACAACCAAGTGGGACTAAGTTGATGGGAAAGGATTGTAGATGAATCTGGAAATGTGCAGGTGTGTCCAATTTCTGTTAATTGAATTATCATTAAGACCCAAAAACTATTTAAAGGAATTTTGGAACACCTTTTTTTTTGTCTGGAGTAAGCTCATTTTGTAGCTCGTTTCTGCTGAGAGCATGGCACGTACGTCAGCATGTTACCCCATGTCAGCGTATTAACCCGTGTACTTCCCCGTGGGCAAGCCCAGGGCTCCCCCTGCGGCACGTGCTGAGCATCAGTGATCCCCAGGCCTCAGCTTTGGAACCAGGGCCTCTGTGCCCTGTGTAGTGTAAGAAGGCCGGTTTTCACTTTAGTTTGCTCACTCAGTTATGGTGAAGCACAGCCCCTTTTCAGTCCATATCAACGTCAACTGTTGTATCTTATCGCAAGAAGTTTCGGCATTAGGTTTTATGAGACTATCTGTTGTTTTAAGAACAGTGTCATAAGCACAAGAAAGGTTAGGGCAATCTCTTCCTCAACGATACAAGTTTCAGTGGGGACTGGCTTGCGCTGTTTGAGCAGGACCCTGGGGTTGGGCTGGGGCAGCAGGGCCACGTGGCCTGGCCGTCACATTTGAGGGGGCTTCGGTTTTTAGCTGGAGTTCAGGGACAACTTGCGCAGAGGAGTAGGGAGCCTGTCTCTGACACTGATCCCAGCTGAATTCTGTCCCCGCTGGCTGGCCGAATCTGAGGTCAGACAGAGGGGTGGAGGCCCAAGGGCCCGCAGATTCTGGAGCGCCGGCTCTTTGTACTTGAGGAGTGCTCGCACTTAGCCTGAGCGTCCAGGCTGCGGGTTTGTATTCCCCGTGTGCTTGCTCCTCCGCCTGAGACCTCCCTATTTGATGCACTTTCCTCCTGTGTCTCTCTCTCCCCGCCTACTTCCACCTCTCACCTGGCGCCACTCTCCCTGCAGTGAGCAGATACAGCCAGAAGCTGCGACAGCAACTGGGCCGCGACTCCAAGTTCGTCCTGTGCTACGCCCAGAAGGAGGAGCTGCTGCTGGAGGAGATGTACACGGACACTGTCGTGGAGCTGGTCGACTTCGGCAACGAGAGCCTGGGCAGCCTGGGCAGCCTGGCCTGCCTCCTGGACCCCTCCACGGGCGTCCTCAACGAGCAGGGCGAGACCATCTTCATCTTCGGCGACGCGGGCGTGGGCAAGTCCATGCTGCTGCAGCGGCTGCAGAGCCTCTGGGCCGCGGGCCAGCTGGACGCTGAGCTCAGGTTCTTCTTCCACTTCCGCTGCCGCACCTTCAGCTGCTTCAAGGAGAGCGCCTCGCTGTGCCTGCAGGACCTGCTCTTCAAGCACTACTGCTACCCGGAGCAGGACCCCGAGGAGGTGTTCGCCTTCCTGCTGCGCTTCCCGCACACGGCCCTCTTCACCTTCGACGGCCTGGACGAGCTTCACTCGGACTTCGACCTGAGCGGCGAGCCCGACACCTCCTCCCCCTGGGAGCCCGCCCACCCCCTGGTCCTGCTGGCCAACCTGCTCAGCGGGAAGCTGCTCAAGGGGGCGCACAAGCTGCTCACGGCCCGCACGGGCGTCGAGATCCCGCGGCATCTCCTCTGGAAGAAGGTGCTCCTGCGCGGCTTCTCCCCCAGCCACCTGCGCGCCTACGCTGGGAGGATGTTCCCCGAGCGTGCCGTGCGCCAGCGCCTGCTGGATCAGCTGGAAGCCAACGCCAACCTCTTCAGCCTGTGCGCTGTGCCCCTCTTCTGCTGGATCATCTTCCGGTGCTTCCAGCACTTCTACGACACCTTCGACGGCTTCCTGCAGCTGCCCGACCGCACGGTGACGCTGACCGACGTCTTCCTGCTGGTCACCGAGGTCCACCTGAACAGGACGCAGCCCACCAGCCTGGTGCAACAGAACACGCGGAGCCAGACGGAGACCTTCCGCGCCGGCCGGGGCACCCTGCACTCGCTGGGCCAGGTGGCTCACCGGGGCATGGAGAAGAGCTTCTTCGTCTTCAGCCAGGAGGAGGTGCAGGCGTCCGAGGTGCAGGAGGGGGACCTGCAGCTGGGTTTCCTGCGGGCCGTGCCGGAGCTGGGCCTCGGAGGGGACCAGCAGTCCTATGAGTTCTTCCACCTCACCCTCCAGGCCTTCTTTGCTGCCTTTTTTCTGGTGGTGGACGAGAAGGTGGGCACTCGGGAGCTGCTCTGCTTCTTCCGGGAGTGGGCTCCTCATGGGGCGGCAGCAGCTGCGTCCTGCTATCCCCGCTTCCTACCCATCCAGTGCCTGAGGGGCCGTGGCCTGGCCGGGGAGGACCCCTTTAAGAACAAGGATCACTTTCATTTCACCAACCTCTTCCTGTGCGGGCTGCTATCCAAAGACAAACAGAAACTCCTGCGACACCTGGTGCCTGCCGCCACCCTGCGGAGAAAGCGCAGGGCCCTGTGGGCTTACCTGTTCGCCAGCCTGCGCTCCCACCTGAAGCACCTGCCCCGAGTTCAGTCTGGGAGATTCAGCCAGGTGCAGGCCATGCCCACCTTCATCTGGATGTTGCGCTGCATCTATGAGACGCAGAGCGAGAAGGTGGGGCAGCTGGCGGCCAGGGGCATCTGCGCCAACTACCTCAAGCTGACCTTCTGCAACGTCTGCTCGGCTGACTGCAGCGCCCTCTCCTTCGTCCTGCACCACTTCCGCAAGCGCCTGGCGCTCGACCTGGACAACAACAATCTCAATGACTATGGTGTGCGGGAACTGCAGCCCTGCTTCAGCCGCCTCACCGTCATCAGGTGAGACCTCCAGGTCCCGGGAGCAGCCGGCAGGGCCACCAGGGCTCAGGGGACACCAGGACTGGCACTGTGGAGCGGGATCTCCTGGATTACCCTGGAACTCGTGGCCGGGGGTCTGGGAACATCCAGAGCTTCTCTGTCTCAGGGTGGCAGAGGGTAACGAGCAAAGCTTCGAAGTCAGGTGGACCTGGATGGGCCCCAGCTGGGTGTCCTTGAGCAGAAGTTGCTTAACCTCTTTGAGCTTCAGCGTCCTCATCTGGAAAAGAGGTTCTCATAGCCTAACAATTACAGTAATTACCAATCAGCATCTGAGAATGGGTGAAGTGCGTTAAAAATATTACCCGGTTTAATCCTTTTAACACACTATCAGGTAGGTACTGTTATCGTCTCCATTTTGGCAAACGAGGAAGCAGAGGCACAGAGAAGTTAAGTGGCTCAGGGTCACACAGGTGGGCCATGGTGGAGCCAGAATCGTAAAGAACCTTTTGAGATTCACGTGAGGCTCAGAGAGAGCCCGTGAAGTGTTTCTGGCACGTGAAAGCTTTATGACGGCAGAAGAAGCAGACTTTGTGCCTATTAGCGTTAGTTAACTTCCACGAAAAAAGCGGGCAGCCCTGAGCTGCCAGGGGATCTCAGTAGAGAATGCTGACTCTTGATTCGTTTCCTGTGTGATGGGTTAGAGGAAAGAAAAACCAGTCTCCTTTCTTCTATTAGCATTTTCTGTATTAAATACACCTTGTAAAATCTCTAGGGGGGTTTCAGTTCTCCACTACTTGGCTCATGCATTTCTGAAGAGCAGATGAGATTTGGAACTGATTCCAGGTACCTGTTACACAAGCGCCAGAGCATACATTGTCGGGGGATGGGTGGGATGTAGGGAGCCCAAACCTGCCCCGGCCTGGGCATTGGAAAGCCTGGAATCTATTCTCTGAGCTCTCAGCCAGCGACTCTGTTTGTAGCCTCAGGCAACCTCACACTCAGTGCCTCCCTGTGACCATTTCATAAGATGGAAACTCTGCACCAGTATGGTGGTCCCCAGCATTCCAAACCAGCAGAAGAGAAGGCAGGAAGAAATGGGCAACCCTAAGGAAGCATTCTGAGCTCCCTGAGGGCATCAGTGAGGATTAGTTTTGGCTGTTACAGAAAACTCACAATACTGGTGGCTTAGATAAGTTACAGACTTATTTGTCTCTCATGCAAAAATCTAAAGGAGGGCAGTTCCGGGCTGCTGTGAGGTCTCAATGACCATCAAGAGCCCAGGCTCTCTCCTGCTTACTGCTCTGCTGTCCTCAGTACTTGGCTACTATATCTTGGCCCAAAATGCCTACTCACGCTCCAGCCATTCAGTTGATATTCTAGTCACCAGGAAGAAGGAAGGGCAAAGGACACACCCCATTCTTTTCTTTAAAATTAATTTTATTGTGGTACAGTTGATTTACAGTGTTGTGTTAATTTCTGCTGTGCAGCAAAGTGATTCAGTTATACGTACATATATATTCTTATTCTTTTCCATTATGGTTTATCACAGGATATTGAATATAGTTCCCTGTGCTATACAGTAGGACCTTGTTGCATATCCATTCTGTATATCATAGTTTGCATCTGCTAATCCCAAACTCCCAGTCCATCCCTACCTTCCCCACCCTTGGCAGCCACAAGTCTGTTCTCTATGTCTGTGAGTCTGTTTCTGTTTCGTAGAGAAGTTCATTTCTGTCATATTTTAGATTCCACATATAAGTGATGTTATATGGTATTTGAGTTTCTTTTTCTTACTTCACTTAGTATGATAATCTCTAGGTCCATCCACATTGCTGCAAATGGCATTATTTCATCCTTTTCCATGGCTGAGTAGTATTCCATTGTATATATGTACCACATTTTTTTTTTTTATATTGGAGTATAGTTAACAATGTTAGTTTCAGGTGTACAGCAAAGTGATTCAGTGATACATATACATGTGTCTGTTTTTTTCAAATTCTTTTTCCATTTAGGTTATTACAGCATATTGAGCAGAGTTCCTTGTGCTATACAGTAGGTCCTTGTTGGTTATCTGTTTTAAATATGGTAGTGTATATATGTCAATCCCAAACTCCCAATTCATCCCTCCCCCGCACCTTTCCCCTTTGGTAACTGTAAGTTCGTTTGTGAAGTCTGTGAATCTGTTTCTCTTTTGTAAATAAGTTCATTCGTATGTTTTTTTTAGATTCTGCATGGAAGTGATATCATATGACATTTGTCTTTCTCTTTCTGACTTCCTTCACTTCGTACGATAATCTCTAGGTTCATCCACGTTGCTGCAAATGGCATTATTTCATTTTTTATGGCTGAGTAGTATTCCATTGTGTATATGTACCACATCTTTATCTGTTCGTGTGTTGATGGACTTTTATGTTGTTTCCATGTCTTGACTATTGTGACTAGTGCTGCTGTGAACATAAGGGCACATGTATCTTTGAGTTAAAGTTTAGGACACACCCCATTCTTTTAGGAAGACTTCTCCACTATTGCTAATGAGATTTCTGCTTAGATCTCACTGGGCAGAACCTAAGCACATGTGCCCAGCTGAAAAATGAGGGATTCTCTTTCTAAGTAAGCACAGATATTGGGAGTGACTAGTTGGCTCTGCCACCCTGGGATAGTCATGCAGTGTATGTACACACTGTTCCCCAGCACCAAGGTGGGTACCATGAGTGGAGGGGTTCAGAGTGTCTGACGTGATCATTTTGATTGGCCTAAAAATCAAGCTTTTACCTCTTCAGCCTTTTACTTATCACAGAGGACAGTGTGTAATAAGTGGCCCAGTTTGGCCCACAGCTTGTGTTTATAGATAAAGTTTTATTAGAATACAGTCACATTTATTTATATGTTGGCTGCTTCACTCTGCAGAGCTGAGTGGTTGCAATACAGACCAGATGGCCTGCAGAGCTTAAAAATTTGTTATCTGACCCTTTACAGAAAAACATTGCTGAGCTCTGGTCTGTTCCTTCACCCACCCCTGACCCTCACTCATCCCTCACGCTCCTCCATCTCTGAGCCTTACTCTGTCCCTCAGACTCACCTAAATAAAGGGGTGGAGAATTGAGAAGATCAGGGTAGTCTGTTTATAGAGAGCACTTGGTAGTAAAAAAAAATTGTTTTGCATTTTAGCCAAATCAAAATATCCTGCTAGTATAGGGCTTTCAAAGAGCAATCCCCGTACACGCTGGGCCTTGACCAGGAGATATCCGTCATCCTGAGGCCCTCTTTTCCCTCTCCCTCTTGAAGCCTGGCCTGCTGAAGCAGCATTTGCGTTAAAGAGGAGTGGGAGAGTGTGGACCTCTCACACTCTCCCTGATCTGCCTCATCCAGCTGTTTCTCCCTTGCCGTTGAACTTCCTGCACAGAACCACACCTCAGGAGCTGTGTCCCTCGATGGACCTTTTCGGGTGGCAAGTCAGGTTTCACACATGCATTTCCAGATGGAAAGGCTCTTGGCATTTTGGGTGGGACAGTTCTTGTGGGGACTGTCCTGCCTTTTGCAGGACCCCTCACATTTCTGGCTGCACTTGCAAGATGGTGGAGCGTCCACTCCCCCAGCCTTATGACCACTAAATGCAGCTCTACACATTTCCAAATCCCATGGCCCCCCGCTGTGCAGCGAGAGCCACATTGACACATAGGCCACCGGCAAATGCAGGATATCGGAGGCGGCTGTCCACACGTGTCCTTCAGGTGTCCCTTGTTGCCCTTGTGTTGAATCAGGGCTGTGCTGTAGCCTTGCCAATGGACTGGTTCTCATGGGTCTCTCAGCCCCGTGAAGACCAGGGTCTGTAGGGGCCGTGTGGCTGTCTGCTATGGCCAGTTCTCTCGGGGGGACATCTGTAGCTGGGAAGACTCCAGGACCTACAGACTTGTGCATCCTTGTGGAATTCATGGTCTTTCACAGTGAGCAGCTGCTCTGATTTTTAACTTTCTTTGCTGTTTTCAGACTCAGTGTGAACCAGATCACCGACAGTGGGGTGAAGGTGCTATGTGAAGAGCTGACCAAATACAAAATTCTGACATTTTTAGGGTATGTATTTCTCAAGAACACTGCCACAGCTACATAGTAAGAACACAGAGCAGCAGGAGCTTGCCATTCCTATGGGTCACTGGGTGGTTGAGACTGATGGCCCCAGGGTACCAGGAAGGGCACTGAACTGGGAGCCAGGAGTCCTGGGTCCTGCTTTTGGCTCGGCTAGCAGCCCACTCTGAGCAAGCCAGGAAACCTCACTGAGCCTCAGCCTTTTCATCCCCCTTGTATAATTGGGATCCTAATAGAGTCAAATAGTTTTACAGGTGGTGACTGATTGCTGTAATGACAGAATTCCTGGGGATATGTTTTACTGACGTGAGAATACTGTTCATGTGGTAGATTTCACTATGGCGGGTCCATGATCTGTCACCCAGAGCCCTTGGGGCAAGACACGAATCAGAAATTAGTGCCCGTGCTACCTAGCAGTGACATGACCAGTGGGATCTAGGGCAGTACCCCATTTTCAGATACTTTAACATTTCTGCAGCAAAAGGTATAAACATTCAAACCAGTTGGGATAAAGACCATGAACAGCTCCACGTCGGTTGCCAAAACAGTTAGGAAGAAGTTTGGGTTTTCAGAGCCTTTGGGGTTTTGGGGTTTGACAGGAGAGACTGTGGGCCACAGCCCCGCCAGCCCCACGGCTGCCGTTGACTCTCTGAGCTGGAGCCAGCCCGTCAGCTTCCTTGAGCCTCAGTTTTCTCAGCTGTCACATGAGAACACTGAAGCCCTGAATCCCAGGTTGCCTTTTGGCTGTGGAGTTCTGCATGACTGTGGAACACTGGAAACCTGTCTCCTTACCACTTTCAACTCCTTTCTGCCTTACTGTTGAATTGGTGTCAAGTGGTAAAGTGACAAAAAGGTAGACACTGAGTTGGTTCTAATGCTTAGAAACTTTTACCCCTTAAGATGCCAATTGTGATCTTATTCTGAAAATACCCCTCAACTGCCATTTATCGAGCACTTACGTGCAAGGGCTTGGGATGATCTCATACAATCCTTATAACAACCCTGCGAGGGAGCCGTAATTCTTACCCCGTACTACACATGGAGAAACTGAGGCACAGAGAAGCTCGGTACCTTGCCCCAGGTCATAAAGCTGGGGAACGTGCAGAGTTGGCCTTGAACCCAGCCTGAGACCCCACAGCCCCAAACTCAGGCCTCCACGTGCCCTTCCTTTCTCCTTTTGACCTAGACTTTGTAAATCAGCAGACAGCCCCCACTCACTTTAAAAAATGGGGTCCTAAATTCTCACGGCCATGCTTTCTCTCAAAGCTTATACAACAACCAAATCACCGATGTCGGAGCCAGGTACATCGCCAGAATCCTGGATGAGTGCACAGGCCTCACGCACCTGAAGTAAGTGGGGTGGGCACAGCGAGCGGGGTCTTCAGTAGCTTCTCCTGGTCACCCTTCACTGTTCAAGCAAAGAATAAATGCCACCCTAGAGCTCCCTTCTGCTTGCCCCAGGGCCAAATCAGGTCAAATCAGGACACCTGTGTGTAGAAGGTGAGCTGTGGGTGAGGCTCGGTGTTTGGAAGGGCCGCCTACCATGGGTGGGGGGAGAGTGTGGCATTTTGATTTCATTAACTCCTAACGGGAAGAAAGGCCACAACTATCACCCTTTCTGGAGATCGTTTTCCCCCGAGGAAGTCCCACATTGTCTTCGTCCATTTTGGCTTCTGTAACAAAATACCATAAACAAGGTTGCTTATAAACACGAGATTTATTTCTGACCGTTCTGGAGGCTGGGGAACCTTAGGATCGAGGGGCCGGCAGATTAGGTGCCTGGTGAGGGCCCAATGCCTTGTTCTTAGATGGTGCCTTCTCACTGTGTCCTCACGTGGTGGTGGAAAAAGGGGAAAGGGAGCTTTCTTGGACTTCACTCCTAAGTCACTGATCCCATTTGTGAGGGCCGTGATGAGTGACTTTATCACTTCCCAAAGGTTCCACCTCCTAGCACCATCACTTAGGGGTTAGGATTTCAACATATGGATTCTGGTAGGGGGAGGGGGAGGCAAACCTTCAGGCCATAACATTGCAGATGAGAGCCTGCTCCCTGGCTGTGTCACAGGAATGTCCTGCCAAAGGTGTCAGAGCACCAGCCTCGGAGGAGCCTGGTGATGGTAACCTGCCCCTTGACCATTTGCAGTTGAAGTGGGAACCTTCTGGTCTGCTGATGGAAATGAGTGATGCTCAGAGGTCATTTAAAGAACCTCCGGGGGAACTTGGGTCCCTGAGTCTCTGCAGAGATTGTGACCACCTGGAGAGGAATCACGACTGGCTTTCCTCAGGGCTTTGGGCCCCTCCCTGAGAGGACGCCCAGGGAGGGCTGCTGTAGGTCCCAGGAGAAAGACCACCCCTCCTAGGAGGGGCCAGAGGGGCTCTGTGCCGAGGACGAGGGTGGCTGATGCTGGAGTCCCCTCATAGCTGTAGCTGACGTGTGCATGACTCTTTCTGCAGACTGGGAAAAAACAAAATAACAAGCGAAGGAGGAAAGTGTCTCGCCCTGGCTGTGAAGAACAGCAAATCCATCTTTGAAGTTGGGTGAGTAGAGACGGACACACACGGGTGTGCGTATACGGCCTGCTCTGTGTACAGGAGCGCCTGCTGGTCTTTTCGTACATCCATCTAGCCAAAGGACCGCTGGTGCAAGCTGTGGGGCAGAGGCTACAGAGAGCCTCCATCACAGATGCCCTGGTGGCTGGGCCCCACTGCCTCCTGCGTGGGAAATGTCGTGGGAAGTCCCAGGTTTGACTGCCACTTTAATTGCATGGACTTTATTTAATTCATGCAAAAGGCAGTATTTATCACCACTAGCAAATGGAGGGAGCTAGCAAATGGAGTTTTAGCCCTATGTGGTAAACTTCCTCAGGCAGGTGTGCTTCATTTTAAGATTATATAGTCTCTGGAGGCTTTAAAATTTTTTTTAATTTTATATTGGAGTATAGTTGATTAATAACGTTGTGTTACTTTCAGGTGTAGAGCAAAGTGATTCAGCTATGCATGTATCTATTCTTTTTCAAATCCTTTTCCCATTTAGGTTATTATAGCATATTGAGCAGACGTCCTTGTGCTATACAGGAGGTCCTTATTAGTTATCTATTTAAACACAGTAGTGTGTATTTGTCAATCCCACACTCCCAATTTATCCCTTCACTGCCCCCCACCTTTCTCCTTTGGTAACCGTAAGTTTGTTTTCTAAGTCTGTGAGTCTGTTTCTATTTTGGAAATAAGTTCATTTGTATCGTTTTTTTTTTTAGATTCCACATGTAGATATCATATATTTGTCTTTCTCTGATTTATTTCACTCAGTATGATAATCTCCAGGTTGCTGCAAATGGCATTATTTCATCCTTTTTAATGGCTGAGTAATATTCCATTGTATATATGTACCACATCTTTTTTTATCCATTCTTCGTCTTTGGACATTTAGGTGGCTTGCATGTCTTGGCTATTGTAAATAGTGCTGCAGTGAACATTGGGGTGCATGTATCCTTTGGAATTATGGTTTTCTCTGGATATATGCCCAGGAGTGGGGTTGCTGGATCATATGGTAGCTCTCTTTTTAATTTTTTAAGGAACCTCCATACTGTTCTCCATAGCGGCTGTACCAGTTTACATTCCCACCAACAGTGTAGGAGGGTTCCCTTTTCTCCACACCTTCATCATCATTTATTGTTTGTAGACATTTTGATGATGGCCATTCTGACTGGTGTGAGGTGATATCTCATTGCAGTTTTGATTTGCATTTCTCTAATAATTAGTGATGTTGGGCATCTTTTCATGTGCCTCTTGGCCATGATATGATATTGCTTTGGCTATTGTTTGTCTTCTTTGGAGAAATGTCTATTTAGGTCTTCTGCCCATTTTTTGATTGAGTTGTCTATTTTTTTGATATTGAACTGCATGAGCTGTTTGTAGATTTTGGAGATTAATCTCTTGTCAGTTGCATTGTTTGTAAGTATTTTCTCCCATTCTGTGGGTTGTCTTTTTGTTTATAGTTTCCTTTGCTGTGCAAAAGCTTTTGAGTTTAATTAGGTCCCATTTGTTTATTTTTGTTTTTATTTCCATTACTCTAGGAGATGGGTAGAAAAAAATATTAATGTCAAAGAGTGTTCTTCCTATGTTTTCCTCTAAGAGTTTTATGGCACCAGGTCTTACATTTAGGTCTTTAATCCATTTTGAGTTTATTTTTGTGATGGTGATTAAAGAATGTTCTAATTTCATTCTTTTACATGTAGCTGTCCAGTTTTCCCAGCACCATTTATTGAAGAGACTGTCTTTCCCCCATTGTATAGTCATGCCTCCTTTGTCATAGATTAATTGAACATAGGTGCATGGGTTTATTTCTGGGCTTTCTATCCTGGTCTATTGATCTGTATTTCTGTTTTTGTACCAGTACCATACTGGTTTGATGGCTGTAGCTTCATAGTATAGTCCGAAGTCAGGGAGCATAATTTCCCCAGCTCCGTTTTTCTTAAGTTTGCTTTGGCTATTCAGGGTCTTTTGTGTTTCCATACGAATTTTAAGATTTTTTGTTCTAGTTCTGTGAAAAATGCCATTGGTAATTTGATAAGGATTGCACTGAATCTGTAGATTGCCTTGGCTACCCAAGTCATTTTGACAATATTGATCCTTCCAATCCAAGAACGTGGTATATCTTTCCTTCTGTTTGTGTCATCTTCGATTTCTTTCATCAGCGTCTTATAGTTTTCAGAGTACAGGTCTTTTGTCTTCTTAGGTAGGTTTATTCCTTGATATTTTATTCTTTTTGATGTGATGGGAAACGGGATTGTTTCTTGAATTTCTCTTTCTGATCTTTCATTGTAAGTGTACAGAAATGCAACAGGTTCTTGTGTATTAATTTTGTAACCTGCAACTTTACCAAATTCATTGATGAGCTCTAGTAGTTTTCTGGTAGTAAGTATCCTTAGGATTTTCTATGTATAGTATCATATCATCTGCAAACAGTGACAGTTTAACTTCTTCTTTTCCAATTTGGATTCCTTTTATTTATTTTTTTCTTCTCTGATTGCCATAGCTAGGACTTCCAAAACTATGTTGAATAAAAGTGGTGAGAGTGGACATCCTTGTCTTGTTCCTGATCTTAGAGGAAATGCTTTCAGCTTTTCACTGTTGACCATGATGTTACATGTAGGTTTGTCATATATGGCCTTTATTATGTTGAGGTATGTTCCCTCTATGCCCACTTTCTGGAGAGTTTTCATCATAAATTGGTGTTGAATTTTGTCAAAAGCTGTTCCTGAATCTATTGAGATGATCATATGGTTTTTATTCTTCAGTCTGTTGACATGGTGTATCACACTGATTGATTTGCAGATATTGAAAAAGCCTTGCATCCCTGGGATAAATCCCACTTGATCATGGCGTATGATCCTTTTAATGTATTGCTAGTATTTTGTTGAGGATTTTTGCATCTATGTTCATCAGTGATATTGGCGTGTACTTTTCTTTTTTGTGTGGTAATTTTGTCTGGTTTTGGTATCAGGGTGATGGTGGCCTCACAGAATGAGTTTGGGAGCTTTCCTCCCTCTGCAATTTTTGGAAGAGTTTGAGAAGGAGAGGTGTTAGCTCTTCTCTAAATGTTTGGTAGAATTCTGTGAAGCCACCAGGTCCTGTCCTTTTGTTTGTTGGGAGTTTTAAAAATCACAGTTTCAATTTCAGTGCTTGCGATTGGTCTACTCATATTTTCTATTTCTTCCTTGTTCGGTCTTGGGAGAGTGTACCTTTCTCTAAGAATTTGTCTGTTTCTTCCAGGTTGTCCATTTTATTTGCATACAGTTGCTCATAGTAGTCTCTTTTAATCCTTTGTATTTCTGTGGTGTTTGTTGTAACTTCTCCTTTTTCATTTCTAATTTTATTGAGTCCTCGCCCTTTTCTCTTGATGAGTCTGGCTTAAAGATTTATCAATTTTGTTTATCTTTTCAAAGAACCAGCTTTTAGTTTCATTGATCTTTGCTACTGTTTGGTTTCTATTTCATTTGTTTCTGTGCTGATCTTTATGATTTCTTTTCTGCTACTAACTTTAGGTTTTGTTTGTTCTTCTGTCTCTAGTGCTTTAGGTGTAAGGTTAGGTTGTTTATTTGAGATTTTTCTTGTTTCCTGAGGTAAGCTTGTATAGCTATAAACTTCCCTCTTAGAACTGCTTTTGCTGCATCCCATAGGTTTTGGATTGTTGTGCTTTTCATTTTCATTTGTCTCTAGGTATTTTTTGATTTCCTCTTTGATTTCTTCAGTGATCCACTGGTTGTTTAGTAGCATATTGTTTAGCCTCCATGTGTTTGTGATTTTTACAGTTTTTTTCTTGTAGTTGATTTCTAATCTCATAGCATTGTGGTCGGAAAAGATGCCTGATATGATTTTACTTTTTGTAAATTTACCAAGGCTCACTTTGTGGCCCAGCATGTGGTCAGTCCTAGAGAATGTTCCATTTGCACTTGAAGAATGTGTATTCTGCTGCTTTTGGATGGAATGCTGTATAAATATCAATTAAGTCCATGTAGTCTAATGTGTCATTTAAGGCCTGTGTTTCTTTACTGATTTTCTGTCTGGATGATCTGTCCATTGATAAAAGTGGTGGGGTGTTAAAGTCCTCCACCATTACTGTGTTACTGTTGATTTCTCCCTTTATGGCTGTTAGTATTTGCCTTATATATTGAGGTGCTCCTATGTTGGATGCATATATATTTACAGTTGTTATATCTTCTTCTTGGATTGATCCCATGATTATTATATAGTGTCCTTCTTTGTCTCTTGTAATAGTCTTTATTTTAAAGTCTATTTTGTCTGATATGAGTATTGCTACTCCAGCTTTCTTTTGATTTCCATTTGCATAGAATACCTTCTTCCATCCCCTCAGTTTCAGCCTGTTTGTGTCCCTAGGTCTGAAGTGGGCCTGTTGTAGACAGCATATATATGGGTCTTGTTTTTGTATCCATTCAGCCAGTCTGTGTCTTTTGGTTGGAGCATTTAATCCATTTACATTCAAGGTAATTATCCATATGTATGTTCCTATTGCCATTTTCTTAATCATTTTGGTTTTTTTTTTTTTTTTTGTGGTACGTGGGCCTCTCACTGTTGTGGCCTCTCCCGTTGCAGAAAACAGGCTCCGGATGTGCAGGCCTAGTGGCCACGGCTCACAGGCCTAGCTGCTCCGTGGCATGTGGGATCTTCCTGGACCGGGGCATGGACCCATGTCCACTGCACCACCAGGGGAGCCCGAGTTTGTTTTTGTAGGTCTTTTTTCTTCCCTTCCTCTTTTGTTCTCTTCTCTTGTGGTTGGATGACCATCTTTAGAGTTGTGTTTGGGTTGCTTTTTCTTTTGTGTGTGTGTATCTATTGTAGTTTTTGGGTTTGCTGTTCCTGTGAGGTTTTTTAATTTTTGAATTTTATTTTATTTGGTTTTTTATACAGCAGGTTCTTCCCCCCCCCCACCTCAGCAGACATTTGATTGCCAGTTAACTTTATTTATTGGGAATATACGTATCAAGTATATAAAATGGAGTTTAACAAGCAATTACAAAGGAAATACTTTGTACAACTACCACCCAAATCAGTAACCCCCAAAACTCCAAATATGCACACCCCCTTTACAACTTCACTGTCATCTTTGTCTGTAGGCAGCATCTAGTTGGGTTTTGCCTTTTTATCTAAACTGACAGTCTCTTTTTAATTGGTATGTTTAGATTATTCACATTTAATGTGATTACTGATTGGATTAAAATCTATTACTTTGCCACCTCTTTTCCGTTTGGTCCAAACTTTTGTTTCTTTTTCTTGCATTAATGGGGATTTTTTTTTAATGATTACATTTTGTTTCCACTATTGATTTATTACTTATACCTCTAAAATTTAGGTCTTCTGCCCATTTTTGGATTGCGTTGTTTCTTTAATATTGAGCTGTATGAGCTGTTTATATATTTTGGAGATTAATCCTTTGTCTGTTGATTCGTTTGCAAATATTTTCTCCCATTCTGAGGGTTGTCCTTTCATCTTGTTTATGGTTTCCTTTGCTGTGCAAAAGCTTTGAACTTTCATTAGATCCCATTTATTTTTGTTTTTATTCCCATTACTCTAGGAGGTGGATCAAAACAGATCTTGCTGTGATTTATGTCAAAGAGTGTTCTTCCTATGTTTTCCTCTAAGAGTTTTATAGTGTCCAGTCTTACATTTAGGTCTCGAATCCATTTTGAGTTTATTTTTGTGTGTGGTGTTAAGGTGTTCTAATTTCATTCTTTTACATGTAGCTGTCCAGTTTTCCCAGCACCACTTATTGAAGAGACTGTCTCTTCTCCATTGTATATCTTTGCCTCCTTTGTCATAGATTAGTTGACTATAGGTGCATGGGTTTATCTCTGGGCTTTCTATCTTGTTCCATTGATCTATGTTTCTGTTTTTGTGCCAGTACCATACTGTCTTGATTATTGTAGCTTTGTAGTATAGTCTGAAGTCAGGGAGCCTGATTCCTCCAGCTCCGTTTTTTTCCCTCAAGACTGCTTTGGCTATTTGGGGTCTTTTGTGTCTCCATACAAATTTTAAGATGATTTGTTCTAGTTCCGTAAAAAAATGCCATTGGTAATTTAATAGGGACTGCATTGAATCTGTAGATTGCTTTGGGTAGTATAGTCATCTTTACAATATTGATTCTTCCAATCCAAGAACATGGTATATCTCTCCATCTGTTGGTATCATGTTTAATTTCTTTCATCAGTGTCTTATAGTTTTCTGCATACAAGTCTTTTGTTTCCCTAGGTAGGTTTATTCCTAGTATACAGCAGGTTCTTATTAGTCATCAATTTTATACACATCAGTGTATACATGTCAATCCCAATCGCCCAGTTCATCACACCACCACCACCACCACCCCCGCCGCTTTCCCCAACTTGGTGTCCATACGTTTGTTCTCTACATCTGTGTCTCTATTTCTGCCTCCCATGAGGTTTTGATATGGCAGTCTATATATGTACAAGGTTGTTTTAAGTTGCTGGCTTCTTTCCCACCTAGAGGAGTTCCTTTCACATTTGTTGCAAAGCTGGTCTGGTGGTGCTGAATTCTCTTAGCTTTTACTTGTCTGTAAAGCTTTTGATTTCTCTGTCTAACCTGAATGAGATCCTTGCCAGGTAGAGTAATCTTCGTTGTAGGTTCTTCCCTTTCATCACTTTAAATATATCATGCCACTCCCTTCTGGCCTGCAGTTTCTGGTGAGAAATCAGCTGATATCCTTATGGGAGTTCCCTTGTATGTTGTCATTTTTCCCTTGTTGCTTTTAATATTTTTTCTTTAATTTCTGTCAATTTGATAACTATGTGTCTTGGTGTGTTCCTCCTTGGGTTTATCTTGTCTGGGACTCTCTGCACCTCCTGGGCTTGGGTGACTGTTTCTTTTCCCACGTTAGGGAAGTTTTCAGCTATTATCTCTTCACATATTTTCTCAGGTCCTTTTCTCTCTCTCTTCTCCTTCTGGGACCCCTATAATGTGAACATTGGTGCATTTAGTGTTGTCCCAGAGATCTTTTAAGATTGTCATTTCTTTTCTTTTTTTTTTAAACTGGGCCAACCTTTTTTTTTTAAAAAAAACCCCACATTTGTTTATTTATTTATTTTTGGCTGTGTTGGGTCTTCGTTTCTGTGCAAGGGCTTTCTCTAGTTGTGGCAAGCGGGGGCCACTCTTCATTACGGCACGCGGGCCTCTCACTATCGCGGCCTCTCTTGTTGCGGAGCACAGGCTCCAGATGCGCAGGCTCAGTAGTTGTGGCTCATGGGCCTAGTTGCTCCACAGCATGTGGGATCTTCCCAGACCAGGGCTCGAACCCATGTCCCCTGCATTAGCAGGCAGATTCTCAACCACTGCGCCACCAGGGAAGCCTGTCTTCATTTCTTTTCATTCTTTTTTCTTTATTCTGTTCTGTAGCAGTGATTTCCACCATTCTGGCTTCCAGCTCACTTATCTGTTCTTCTGCCTCACTTATCCCGCTATTGATTCCTTCTGCTGTATTTTTTATTTCAGTTATTTTATTGTCTGTCTCTTTGTTCTTTAGTTCTTCAAGGTCTTTGTTAAACATTTCTTGTATCTTCTCAATCTGTGCCTCCATTCTTTTGCCGAGATCTTGTAACATCTTTCTTATCATTACTCTAAATTCTTTCCTGGGTAGATTGCCTATCTCCACTTCACTTAGTTGTTCTTCTGAGGTTTTATCTTGTTCCTTCATCTGGGAAATATTCCTCTGCTGTCTCATTTTGTCTAACTTTCTGTGATTGTGGTTTCCTTTCCACAGTCTGCAGGGTTGTAGTTCTTGTTGCTTCTGCTGTCTGCCCCCTGATGGATGAGGCTGGTCTAAGAGGCTTGTGCAGCCTTCCTGGTGGGAGGGACTGGTTCCTGCCCACTGGTGGGTGGAGCTGGGTCTTGTCCCTCTGATGCACAGGGCTGTGTCAGGGGGTGTGTTCAGCCGGCAGTTGTGTGGTCAGGAAGACTTTAAGCAGCCTGTCTGCTGATGGGTGGGGCTGTGTTCCCACTTGGTTGGCCTGAGGTGACCCAGCACTGGAGCCAACATGCTATTGGGTGGGGCCAGGTGTTGGTGAAAATATGGCAGCCTCCAGGAGGGCTCACACCAATGACTACTCCTGAGAACTACCGCCACCAGTGTCTTTGTCCCCACAGTGAGCTACAGCTGCCCCCTGCCTTTGCAGGAGACCCTCCAACACCAGCATATAGGTCTGGCCTAGGCTCTTAGGAGAGGCCACTGCTTTTTCCCCTGGGTCCTGGTGTGCACAATACCTGTGTGTGCCCTCCAAGAGTGGAGTTTCTGTTTCCTCCAGTCCTGTGGAATTCCTGTGATCAAATCCCGCTGGCCTTCAAAGGTAGATTCTCTGGGGCTCTTCCTCCTCCCATTGCCAGACCCCCAGGCTGGGGAGCCTGACGTGAAGCTCAGAACTTTCACTCCTGTGGGAGAACTTGTGTGATAGTTTTCCAGTTTGGGGGTTGTCCACTTGGTAGGTATGGGATTTGATTTTATCACGATTGCTCCCCTCAAACTGTCTCGTTGTGGGTTCTTCTTTGTCTTTGGATGCAGGACATCTTGTTTGGTAGGTTCCAGCATTTTTTTCATCAATGGTTGTTCATCATTTAGTTGTAATTTTGGTGTTTTCATAAGAAGAGGTGAGCTCACATCCTTCTACTCTGCCACCTTGGCTCTGGAGGCTTTTTTTTTTTTTGCGGTAAGTGGGCCTCTCACTGTTGTGGCCTCTCCCGTTGCGGAGCACAGGCTCCGGACACGCAGGCTCAGTGGCCATGGCTCACGGGCCCAGCCGCTCCGCGGCATGTGGGATCTTCCTGGACTGGGGCACGAACCCGTGTCCCCTGCATTTGCAGGCGGACCCTTAACCACTGCGCCACCAGGGAAGCCCTCTGGAAGCTTTTTTAATTCAATTTTTTATTGAAAATACACATAACAAAAGTTACCATCTTAACCTTTTAAGTGTACAGTTCAGTGGCATTAAATCCATATAGTTGTGCAACCATCACCATGATCCATCTCCAGAACTCTATCTTGCAAAACAGAAACTCATTCTCCCCTCCCCTCAGCCCTGGCAACCACCTTTCTATAGTATCCTCTGTTCCTGTGAATTTGACTACCGTAGGGAGTCATATAAGTGGAGTCATACAGTATTTGTCTTCTTTTGTGACTGGCTTATTTCACTTAGCATGATGTCCTCAAGGTTCATCCATGTTGTAGCATGTGTCAGACTTCCCTTCCTTTTTAAGGCGGTGTAATAGACCATTCTATATATATACCACAGTTGTTTATCCATTCATCTGTCAGTGGACACTTGGATTGTTTCCACCTTTTAGCTCTTGTGAATAATGCTGCTATGTACATGGGTGTACATGTATCTCTTTGAGACCCTGCTTTAAATCCTTTTGGGTGTATACCCAGAAGTGGAATTGCTGGATCACATGGTAATTCTATTTTTAATTTTTTGAGGAACCACCATATCGTTTTCTGCAGCAGCTATACCATTTTACATTCCTACTAACAGTGCACAGGGGTTCCAATTTCTCCACATCCTTACCAACAACTTGTTATTTTCTGGTGTTTTGATAGTAACCATCCATACGGGTGTGAGGTGATATTTCATTATGGTTTTGGTTCAGGAGACTACAGCTTTTCATAGAGTTATGATTTTTTCTCTGATTCTAAAAGACATAGATAATTTTATTTGTAAACTATGGAAAATATGAACAGTATAATGGAGATCATCTTCTCAGAAATAATTATTGTCAACACTTGAGGTCAGGTAAGCTTTCTTGCTCTCTCTCATGCAGTTTATGTTCTCTCTATACTATTTTTTTTAATATGGTAGAGGTCAAACTATCTGTATAGAATTTTATTCTACCTTTTTTCCACTTAATCTCATGTCATGAGTAGTTTTCCACTTTATTCAAAGTTTGATACCATGCAGTTTTATCTAGTACACACACTTTTTATGCAAAATGCTGAAAACTCTCATTCTGGGGTTTTAGAAGCTGTACCGGCAGGGACGTCAGCAGGCCGCTTGCCTGGTGAGAGCATGTAGCTGAGGCAGCCCCAGTTCTGCGGTGAGCCTGGCAGACTTGCTTTCTGTAGACGGTGACCCTCAGCCTTTTAGGAATAGCTGAGTCTTATTATAGGCTCAGCACTGTTTGGAGTGCTTTGCATATATTAACTCACTGAATCCTCACAACAACTCTGTGAGGAAATGCTCTTCTTATACCTGCTTTACAGACGAGACTAAGGCCTCAGAGACTACGCATTACCCAAGCACGCCCAGGTGGTGGGGGGCAGGGCCAGGATGGGAGCCCAACGTCTTACCATGCAGACCCTCGATTTAGCCAGATCCTCTAAGGCTTTCTACTGTGGGGGAGAGAATATGGCTTGTCATGGCACCTCCCCACCCAGACTGCAACAATCTGAACAACGTGGTTTGGTCACCTCCTCTTTACATACCAGGGAAATTGCCGATAAGTTTTCTCAGTGTGCTTTCTGATCTTTGCTTCATGCAAGACCGACTATGTCTTCAAGAATGTCCGGCACCCCTGCACAGGGTCAAATGGATATTGGGTCTGGCACTGCCACAGGCCTTCCTTTCAAGTTGCCACCAACCTGTATATCCTGCAGGTGACATTTCAGGGATAGTTGTGAGCTTAGGCTCTGACTAACAGCTCTCCAAAAGCTCAGGGGTGAGACTTGGTTCCTAGTTGTGCAGCTGTCTGATTTGATTTCTGTTCACAAGCTTTCTACTGCTTTTTTCCTCCCGAGCAGCTCACTAAGGGGCTGGTGGAGGGGTTCATCTCCAGACCACAGCTCCAGGGATGGAGCAGAAACATCTGTGTGTTGAGTATACACGCCATGGCCACGAGCAGAAAATAAGGGATGAGCATGAGGTAACTTTCACTGTCTTCCCTCTGCCCTCAGGATGTGGGGCAATCAAATCGGTGATGAAGGAGCAAGGGCCTTCGCAGAGGCTCTGAGGAACCACCCGAGCTTGACTAACTTGAGGTAACTGCTGCCTTCTGAGAACTGCCGTCTTCAGGGCCAACCTGGTCACTCCGTGTTCCTCTTGTTTTACCAGAGGAGGAGCCAGGGGAAAGAGGGTGGCTGGCATTCCTAACAGGGAAGGTATTTGTGTGTGTGGTCTTTATCGACATAGAAGAGGCGTACAGTTAAGTATATTATGCTTAAGTTTTCAGCTCTGTGATGTGACATGTGTGCACACTAGTCAGATCGAGACTAGACATTGCCAGCCCCTGTGTAGTCTTCCTGTGCCCCTTGGGGGTTGGGGAGGAATTCTTCAGTCCAGACAAAACTGAAAGACACTGGGCCGCAGATTCCTGCCCCCTCCTCATTTCTCAGGATGGTGCTGGGACAAGAGGGGACCCTTCACCCCTGTAAACAGACTTGGTCCTCCCTGGCCCTCCTTTAGGCCTCTGGCCAAATCTCTGAGACTCGGGGGTCTCCTGGTTGCCTGTGTCCTTCCTGTCACTGACAAAGGGTTAAATACGGTGGGGGCAGTAGCAGAGTTCCTTCCATACAAGAACAGAGGAAACTTCTCCAGGCCTCACCGACAGGCGCCTGTAAGGTGTCAGCCTCCAAAGCAGAGCTCGCCAGGCGTCCTCAGCCCGTGTGACCAGCTCTTGCCATGTTCCGTTTCCTGTCTGGCCTCTCCTCGAGCAGTCTTGTGATTGGCCTCGTCCTGGGCGCTGGAGCGGCAAAGGCTGAGTGGCTGCTGGTGAGGCCGGCACTTACGCTTCCTGCTTCAAATCAGCCCAGGCAGGAACCACGTCCAGGTGGAGTCTTGCCAGCTGTTTTAGTTGCTGAAACCAAAGCCAAATGTAGACGTGTTTTTAATAACCTACCCCAAATGTTTTTCCTTCCTAGTCTTGCATTCAATGGCATTTCTACAGAAGGAGGAAAGAGCCTCGCGTGGGCCCTGCAGCAGAATGCGTCTCTGAGAATATTCTGGTAATGACCAGAGTCACTTTGAACGGTTGGGTCTCAGGGATTTTCCCAAAGACTGTGCACAGCCTGGAATCTTAACTGAAAGAGTGCCTCTCCGTTGTAAAGGCTCTAGGCCTTTCCTCAAAGGAAGGTTTATAATTTCATTTCCTCCTAGAGAAGAAAATAGCCATTCCCAGAAGCACAAACAAGTACAGAATGGGTGGAATGGGTCCCAGGAACATGAGTTTGAGACCTTAGCCTTCTTTGCCCACCCTACGCCTCAGGAAAACCAGAAGGCTAGTTATTCTGTCAGGATATCCTTGGAACACCCTCAGATATGCCTTGAGGAGTCCAACTTTCATTCATTCACTTGTCTCAGAACTTTCTCCCTTCGTCCTCTTAAACTGCCTACCCCCCGTGCAGCCTCCTCTGTCCCCAGGTAGTCACATCAGGACTTGGCCTTCATGCTCCAGCTCACCTGTCACGGGAAGCCCACAGCCCTTGCTCCCTCTCTGCACTCCAGGGCCACTAGTTAACTGTGTGTTACCTTCTGAAAGTGATGTTTTCTTTCTTTTGGTTGTTCCTTTTTTCGGTCATTTACCGTATTTTTATTTATTTACTTGCCTGTATCATAAATTGCTTCCGGGAAAGGAAGTTATATTACAAGTCTCTGTATCCTCCTAATGAGATATTGGCTAAATTAGTTAATGAAAATGTCGTCATTATGAGAATTCAGATACTAGACCTGCTGGCCAGTAAGTGCATTTTCCTTTTCCCCTCAAAAAAATCTTTTAAAAGATTTTGAAAAGTAATACATGCTTTTTTGAAAACAATATAATACACTGAAGTTGGGAAAGTAGGAAGTGAAAGAACCTCCTCCCTCATGCTTTCTAAATATAATCTTTTATTTCTAGCATTTGAATGTATATTCAAATAAATATCGCTTTTCTTATGAAACTGAATAGTATTTAGCAAGTGACTTAAAAAAATATCTCAACTATGTATTGTACATATTTGACACGTCCTTCCTTTTATGTCAGGGTTTTTCAATCTCAACACTGTTGGCATTTGGGTCCAAATAATTCTTTTTTGTTGAGAGGCTGTCCTGTGCATTGTAAGATGTTTAGCAGAATCCCTGGCCTCTACCCATTAGATACCAGTAGTAACCCCTAATTGTGACAGTCGAAATTGTCTCCAGACATTGGCAAGTGTCCCCTGGAGAAGCCACCCCAGTTGAGAACCACAGGTCTAGGGGGATAATAACAATGTCAATCCCCAAAATCTCTTGAGTACTCACTGTACATCACACATTGTTCTCAGCCTTTTCCATGTATTAACTCATTCTCACAACTGTGTTATGAGGGCTGTACCATTACTGTTCACATTTGCTGGTGAGAAAACTCAGGCCCAGAGAAGTTCAACCACGTGCTGTGGTCGCCCTGCTAGTAAGCCATTGCCAGCCGGCATGTCTGGCTCAGAGCATCTTGAGCCCCATGCTCTTCTGCCTCTTTCTTTATCCTACCTCATTCTCTCTAATGGTTGCACACTGTCCCTTGAATGTACACTCACAATGTATTTTGCTGGCTGCCTCTACTGATACTGAAATTTGTTCACACCTTACATTATGACCGAAAAGACTGCAACCAATACTGCGTGCAACCAATACTGCGTGTACAGAACCTGTGTGTAATGTCTTTGCACACCACAGGGTGGATTTCTAGACGTTGAATTGTTGGCCCAAAGTGAAACACATTTAAAGTGTGGATAGACACTACCAAATTGCCCTTCAAGGAATGATTTTTTATATGTTCTTTATATTCATTTCTCCTTCCTTACTTATTCTTTCATCCACTGGCACAACAGGGTTTAATTCTCTTTACAACCAGGAACTTCTAGCCCTCTGTACTTTATCCAGACCACTTCCTGCTTTTACGAACAACTGAGAGACTTCCTGAACTTTCAGTCACAGAACTCAGGTCCTTCATAAGTGGCCTCGGAGCAAAGTGATGAACACATTTTAATGCGCAGTCGGCAGGCTTTTCTAGGTCTTCATCTGACTGTGTTTAGTAACACACTGTCCGTGGTGTTCAAGGGATCTTAACGGCTGAGATCCGAGAAGCAGGCACTGGCCCGTCGCTTTCTCTGGGCCCATCTTCTGAGAGATCTGAGGGCTCAGCAAGGATGGGGAGGGAGTATGGGCTCCCCCCGCAGCAGCAGGGCTAAGAAGTAGGAGCTTGGGTGAAGGGTTTGCACTAGAAATGAACCTCCGTTTATTGTCTGTGGGGCTCAGAGGCTGGCTTGGAGCCTGGCTGTTTGCTGGGTTCTCAGCAAGTGATGAGCTGCATAAGCTGCAGACGCTGGGGCTGGGATCTCGCTTCTGTGAACTCAGTGGAGAGTGGGTGCCAGGTAGTGCTGTCCTGAGTTGACACTTCCTTTCTTTTCCAGGCTCACCAAAAATGAACTTGATGATGAAGTGGCAGAGAGCTTGGCAGAGATGTTGAAAGTCAACCAGACGTTGAAACATTTATGGTAATTCAGATTTAAACACTGTGCTTTTTAAAATATTTTTTGAGATTCACATATCATAAAGTCACACTTCCTAAGTGTACAGTTCAGTGGTTTTTAGCATATTTATAAGGTTGTGCAACCATCACCACTATCTAGTTCTAGAACATTTTACAAAACTACCCACCTCCCCTACCTGCCAGAAACCCGTACGCGTTAAGTAATCACTCCCCATCCTTCTCCTCCCTTAGTCCCTGGCACCTGCTAATCTACTTCCAGTCTCTATGGATTTGCCTATTCTGGGCATTTCATAGAAATGCAGTCATACAATATGACCTTTTGTTTCTATGTTCTTTCACTAGCAAAAGTTTTCAAGGTTCACCTACATTGTAGCATATATCAGTACTCCATTGCTTTTTATGGCTGAATGATATTCCATTGTATGGACAGTCCGTGTTTTGTTTGTCCGTTCTTCAGTTGGTGGACATTTGGGTTGTTTTTACTTTATGACTATTATGAATAATGCTACTGTGAACATTCGCGCACATGTTTGTATGTGAACATGTTTTCATTTCTCTTGGGTATATACTTAGGAATAGAATTGCTGGGTCATATGGTCACTCTGTGTTAAATGCCAAACTGTTTTTCAAAGCGGTTGTGCTATTTACATTTCCACCAGTCATGTATGAAGGTCCCCATTTCTCCATGTCCTCACCAACACTTGCTATTGTCTGTCTTTTTTGGGTAATGCCATCCTAGTGGGTGTGAAGTGGTATCTCATCATGGTTTTTTTTTTTTTTTTTTTTTTTTTTTTTCGGTACGCTGGCCTCTCACTGTTGTGGCCTCTCCCGTTGCGGAGCACAGGCTCTGGATGCACAGGCTCAGCGGCCATGGCTTATGGGCCCAGCTGCTCTGCAGCACGTAGGATCTTCCCGGACCGGGGCACGAACTCGTGTCCCCTGCATTGGCAGGTGGACTCTCAGCCACTGCGCCACCAGGGAAGCCCTCATCATGGTTTTGATTTGCATTTCCCTGACTGCTAACAGTGTTGGGTGTCTTTTCATGTGCATATTGGCCATTTGTGTACCTTCTTTAGAGAACTGTCTCCACATCCTTTGTCCATTTGTGAATTGGGTTGTATGCCTTTTAATTGCTGAGTTGTTAGAGTTCTTTATATATTCTGGGTGCTAGACATTTACTAGATATGCGATTTGCAAATATTTCCTCTCTTTCTGTGAGGTTTTTCACTTTCTTGAGAGTGACCTTTGAAGCACCAAAGTATTTAATTTTGATAAAGTCCAATTTATCTATTTTTTGTTTAGTTGCCTGTGCTTTAGGTATCTTAGTAAGAAATCATTGGCTAATCCAAGGTCCCAAAGATTTCCTTTAAGTGTTATAGTTTTGCTCTTACATTTAGGTCTTTGATCCATTTGGAGTTCATTTCTGTGTATGGTATGAGGTGTTAGGGGTCCAGCTTCATATTATTGCATGTAGATATCCAGTTGTTCCAGCACCATGTGTTGAAAAGTCTCTTTCCATTTTGAATGGCCCTGATGCTTTTGTCAAAAATCAGTTGACCATAAATGTGTGAGTTTATTTCTGGACCTTCTATTCTAGTTCATTGAGCCATATGTTTATCATCATGCCAGGACCACACTGTCCTGATTATTGTAATAAGTTTTGAAACCAGGAAATATGGGTCTTCCAACTTTGTTCTTCTTTCTCAATATTGTTTTGACTATGTTTTGACTATTCTGGGTCTCTAGCATTTCCATGTGAATTTTAGATCACCATGTCAATTTCTGTAAAAACAAAAAACCCAACAAAAACCCAGAGTGTGCTGCTTTTACACCTGGTTTTTTTTGGTTTTATTCCTTTTCTTACCTGTAGACGTTCTTTTATGCCCTTCCCTAGGTGTCAGGCCAGCCCCTCCACGAGAACAGAGCTAGAACAGGGCTAGAGAGTCTTAGCTCTTGATGCCAGTACAGACTACACTGGCTGCAGTGAAGGTAGCCAGTGGGCATATGTACCTGGCACTGCCAGGCTTTTTACTTCTCGTCCTACCCAGCCTCTTGCCAGGTCTAGGCTCCAGGCAGCTCACCTTCCCCCCAGCAAGGTGTAGGTGGTGCCAGTGTTTGCAACTGTGGAAGGGGGTGATTAGGAAACAGCAGAATTTAACTGAATGCAGAACTCAGTGCCCACTTCCAGGTTCTATTTTTGCTCCTTTTGCAAAAATGTCCAAGTCACACTGTGGTTGTGCTTACCAGAAGGTCTCACCTCTGCCACTTGGCCCAGGGGCCCCAGTCTTTGAGGGATGTGGCGGGGAGCACTGGGTCCTGGCTGCAGCACAGCCACCGAGTCCTGTGTGCTTGGGCAGGAATGGTGACAAGAGCTCCCTTCCCCTGGGCACCATGGTAGAAATGATGAGAACTACTTCATACACATCCTCCTATTGAAATCTCACACACCCAGGGTAGCGGGGTTCTCTTATAGTTATTCCCATTTTATAGATCAGGCAGCTGAGGAATAGAAAGCTTAAGTTTATTTCTTCAAGGATCTGCAGCTGAGAAGTGGGGAGTGGGTGTATGTATATGAGGAGAGCTTTTAACCAGGATGCTATACTGCCTCCTTAAGGGACTGGCTTAATTTCTATAATCTCATTAGTCACAGTAATATAGGTCATTATCTTCCTGGTACACAGCTACCTTCTTGGATCAGTGCCCAGAATTTCTAAAGGTCAAGTTCAGTAGTAGCCTTATGCTACAAATAGCTGGGGGGTGAGGAATGAACCTGTGATGAAGCACAGACGTATCACTGACTTGTGCTGCTCTTTCCTGGGTGGGTTAGACGCATGGCTTCCCCAGGGGAGCAATTTGGGAATTGCCCAGGCTTCCCAGCTATATCTGAAATCTTTGTTTCATTAGAATCAATGCCACCCAACATAATGGGGTATACTCTTAGAAGCCCCATTATTGATGCTTTTCCACTGGGGACCCATGAGTAGCAGCAGAACTGTTCTTCCTCCCTCCCTCTCAGATGTTGGAGAGGACATGGTACCATCTTGGAAGCCTTTGTTTCCCCCAAAGAAGAGAAGGGCCAGCTCTTTAAAAAATACTTAACTTTAAAAACTGCCTTGCCTTTCTCCAGCCACCTGGAAGGAGACATCAGACTGCCTGTTCCCCAGATGTGTTCCTTAGAATTTGTTGTTCAGACTGGTAGTCTCCAAACATTTTTGATTGGGCACCCCTGCAGTGAAAAATGTCAAGCACACATGCATACATATATGTTCATGTATTAAATTACCTACATATGAATATACAGATATAATGCTCACTATAAAAATACACAGAAAAGTTAAACATTTTTAAAAATTTTAAGTATAGTTGATTTACAGTGTTGTATTTAATTTCTGCTGTACAGGAAAGTAACTCAGTTATACATATACATATTCTTTTCCATTATGGTTTATCACAGGATTTTGAATACAGTCCCCTCTGCTATACAGTAGGACCTTGTTGTTTATCCTATATATAATAATTTGCATCTGCTAATCCCAAACCTTCCCTCCCCCTTGGCAACCACAAGCCTGTTCTATTTGTGAGTCTGTTTTTGTTTCATAGATATGTTCATTTGTGTCGTATTTCAGATTTCACATATAAGTGATGTCATATGGTATTTGTCTATCTCTTAATGACTTAATTTGCTTAGTATGATAATGTCTGGGTCCATCCATGTTGCTGCAAATGGCCTGATTTCATTCTTTTTTATGGCTAATAATCCATTGTGTATATATATATATATATATATATATATATACCATATCTTCTTTATCCATTCATCTGTCGATGGACATTTAGGTTGCTTCCATGACCTGGCTATTGTAAATAGTGCTGCTGTGAATATTGGGGTGCACGTATCCTTTTGAATGATGGTTTTCTCTGGATATATGCCCAGGAGTGGGATTGCTGGATCATACGGTAGCTCTATTTTTAGTTTTTTAAGGAACCTCCATACTGTTCTCCATAGTGGCTGTACCAATTTACATTCCCACCGACAGGGTAGGAGGGTTTCCTTTTCTCCACACCCTCTCCAGCTTTTATTGTCTGTAGACATTTTGATGATGGCCATTCTGACTGGTGTGAGGTGATACCTCATTGTTGTTTTAATTTACATTTCTCTAATTATTAGCGATGATGAGCATCTTTTCATGAGCCTCTTGGCCATCTGTATGTCGTCTTTGGAGAAATGTCTATTTAGGTCTTCTGCCCATCAGAAAAATTAAACATTTTAAAGCATGTTCTTTATTTTCATGGATCTGATCGACACAATCTCAGCAAGATCGAAAAGTTAAGGGGACTCAGTTCTTCCCCTGACCCTGTCTCTTATCCTATCATATCCTTCCAACCCCCTAATGAAGTGGGCAGATTTAATCCAGTATTACTTGATACAAAAGATATATTCTTCTTTCAGGCTTATCCAGAACCAGATTACAGCCAAGGGGATTGCCCAGTTGGCAGATGCATTACAGAAGAACACTGGCATAATGGAGATTTGGTAAGACCGATCTACCACTTGTTATGATAACAACAACGATTATTTACTCAGCACCATTTACTATCTGCCATGTACAATGCAGGGCACTGTCCATTTATTTCCCATCTTTCCAACAATCTGTAATGTAGGTAGTATTGTCTCCATTTCACAGATGTAGAAACTGAGGCCCAGACCAAGGTCACACCTAAGAGAAGAAGCTGAAATTCAGCCCAGACTATGACTCCATAGTCAGGGTTCTCCTCCCCAGCCCCGCTGTCCTGCCTACTGTCCTGGGTTGCACGGGGGCAGACAGACTGGGAAAGGGATTCCCACTGAAAGTTAATCACTCTGGGACTCATGAGCCTGAGAGATGGCCATGCTGGCCCAGAGTTTAAAGCATGTTCTTTTCCTTCTCTGGGCTTCCAGGCTGTATTTGAGCTGATTGTACTCTTTTTCGACTTCCTGTTTCTGTTATGCTAGCAGAAGGAAGGCATGTGCTCTGCTCTGCTGCAATGTTGAGCCCCATTTCCTTTCTTGTGCCTCCTACGGGACACACAGCCCCGAGGTAGGACTGGGCCTGTAGCATATTCGGGGGTGGGGGAGTGTGTGTGTCCCATCAGTGACAATGGTTACACCACTGGGTTAACTGCTAGGGAAACAGCAATTAACTGGACAGAAAGGTCCCTGACTGCCTCAGAGTACTGATGTAACCGAGCTGAGAACAGAGGGCTCCGTGTCTCTGAATCCAGACTCCCAAGTGCTCTGGAATTTGCTATCTACCCCAGGCCTGGCCTGAGACAGCCCAGCAGTGTGTGAGGCTCAGACCTGCATGGGAACCATGACACAAAGCCAGGGCCCCGTGAGGACAGAGACCACAGGAGTTCATGCTACCACTGTGGGCCCTGAGATCCACGGAGCAGCCTCGCCGTGAGCCAAACCCCTCAGCTCAGGGGGTAGTTGCTCATTAACTACAGTTCTTTCTTCATGACTGGGGAGAAGAATTCCACAGCCAAAAACAGTAGATCAAGGTACAGCTACCTCCCTGACCTTTTTAAATTTCGCTTTAGAATTTGTTAGTGGATCATAAAATTGGTTTGGTGGGTTGCAACCAGCATTATTTAAAAAATGAAACAGAGCCAGAATGCTCTGTGCCTAGTATGAAATATTCTTTCATAATCTCATTTCAAATGTGGGTGTGTACGTATACACAGATACTGGTTCACAATGTAAAATGTTCTTATTTGAGGTCACAGTCAGAAAAACATTTGAAAACACTTCCCTAGAGTAGAAAGCCCAGCTCCAAGCAGACCGATGGAGAGGCTGTGGCATGTGCGCCTTCAAGGCCGAAGCCTGCTCCTCAGCCCTCAAAGGCACTGGAGAGCCAGTGGGATTTTAGTTCACGTTAATCTCCAACCACCCTCAGCCTGTGATCCTTTCCTAGAACCACCCCGTTTCCTACTGACTCTGTTGTTTGTTTGAGGACAGCAGGCAGAGGAGGGGAGCAGAGAGGAGGGGAGGCCAGGCTGCAGGACAGTCTGTGGACTACAGCTGGCTTCCACCCTTCTCAGGGGCTGGTTAGGACAGTTGTAAGGATATGCAGCTGCTTTAAGTCCATCAAGCTTGAAATGTGCCTTTGTCACCTACCAACAGACAACCGTTGTTCCTACACAAGGAACTATTTGTGTAGGACCAGGTGTCGATCTTCAAGGCATGCTCTGCAGAGCCTGAAAGCGGCATTGGTGTCAGGGAGGACTCAGAAAGAGGACAAGGAGGAGGGCTCGGGTGCTGGCCCAGGAGTATCTTTACTTCAGCCCCTGGTGTCTGACTCCCTGGGACTGGGCTCTGTGAGGGTGCTGGCTGTGTTGGCCCTGTCCAGGGGTTGAGCCAGCAGGAGTGGAGATGAGGGAGCAGCTCTCCCTGGGGCCACACTGGCACAGATGACCTTGGACCATCACTTTGGACTCATTATCTGTACTGACATTTATTTCTGCCTTGTCCCTGTCCAAAAAGAACTTGAGGTCTGAAGTCCCTCAGTCTTCAAAGAAAGACAGAAGTTAGCAGTGTTCAATGACCTGGTATTGTAAATTATAGCATTTACTGCACTCCATTGTAATAGCTTCCTGTGAGGCTGTCTCGTCTAGACTGTAGCTCCTTGAGGGTAGGGCCTGTGTCATGGTCACTGCTGAGTCCCCAGGGAAAGCACCGCATCTTCATTTGTTGAACAACAAAGTGCTTGTGTGCCAGGCATGATGCTGGTACCAAGAGTCCAGTGGTGAACAAAATGGACCTGCCCTCATGGGTGTACCCTCTAGTGAGGAAGACACAGTTAAGAAACAAATCATTCAAGTAACTATTTAATTACAATCATGATGAGTGCTAGAAAGGGGAAAGCTAAGAAGGGAACCTAATACAGATGAGGTTTCAGGGAAGGTCTCCCTGAGGAAGTGGCATTTAAACTGAGCCATGAAGGATGAATAGGAGTTCATCAGCTGAAAGTGTTCCAGGTGGGGAAATAGCACGTGCAAAGGCTCTGAGGCATGAAAAAACATGGTGCCCTTGAAGAACAGCAAGAAGCAGATGGGCCTGTGGTTCAGACAGTGTGGAAGAGGGAGCAACAGGAGGCAGAGGAGACTAGACCATAAAATATCTGTGGGTCATATTAAGTATGTTGGTCTTTATCCTAAAAGCAATGGAAAGTCATTGAACAGTTTGAAGCAAAGAGGGATGTGATCAGATGTGCATTGTAAAAAGACCACTCTGGCTCTTCTAGGAAAGTGGATTGGAGGAGGCCAGAGGCCATGTAAAGGGATGGTCAGTAGGACACTGCAGTGAGCCAGAGAAGAGATGATGGGCGCTTAGGTCAGGATGGTGGTGCCGAACATATGGAGAGGTTCCAGGGAGCCCATTCTAGGGGTATTTAGGGAATAAAACAGAACTCTGTGATAGAAGATGAGGACGAAGGTTGACCCCCAGGTTACTAACTTGCACAACGGGATGTAGAGTTGTACCATACATGGAGCTACGGAACCCTGGAGAGATGTACCCACTTTGAGGTACCTGGGAGGTGTCCAGATGAAGGTGTCAAGTAGGTAAGCAGCCCCACAGTGGAGCGGTCTGGCCCAGCTCAATGACATATGAATGAGGCCAGGGATAGATGAGGTTCTTCTGGGGAAGAGGGCCAGGCCCCAAGCCTGGAGGAAATCCATTATTTGGAGGTCACAGGGAGGAGGATATAAAAAAGGAGACAGAGATGGAGTGGCCAGATGTAGGAAAGAAACCAGAGAGCATAATATCAAACCAAGGGAAGGTGGTGTTTCAAGGAGGAGGGAGAGGGCAGGACAGCCAAATGCCTGTGAGGGTCAGGAAAGACAAGGGCTAAAAACTGTCATTTAAGTTCAGGTTTATAGAGGCTGTTGGTTACCTTAGTGAGACCCAGTCCATAGAGTGATGGTAGCTGGAAAGGATTAATATGTGAATATCAAACAAGTCATCAAGATGGCAGGGTAAGAGGATGTGGAGCTTACCTCCCCCACAAACACATCAAAATACATCTACATGTGGAACAAGTCTTGTGGAAAACTAACTGGAAAACTGGCAGGAAAACTCCTGTACAACCAAGGCTGCAAGAAAGATTCCCATGTAATCACAGAGGATGGGAAAAAAAAGCATCAGGACAGAGCCCATGGGAGGGGACCAAGAGGAAAAGGAAGACCCAGACAGGTGGATACTTGCCCTGGGGAGTGAGCGGGTTGAGCCACAGACTGGGTGTCCCACACAGAGGAGACAAGCCCCATTGGCTACTTGGAGAACTGCTAGGACAGACAGAAAGGCTGGAGAAACCTCGACTCCAGTTGTGAGGAGTGCATGGGTGCTTGCTTACCACCAGAGAGGGCAAAGCGAGGTCTGCCCTAGCATGGTGGTGTCACCACACTCTCCAGTCCCAGCTGAGCAAACACCCCAGCCCCACTCATTCCACACCACAGCTTGGCACTAGATCTAGGGCAGCCAGGTCCTGGGAGAAGACTTGATCTAGAGATGCAGAGGTGGCCCAGGAACTTGGGGGGTGGTCCAGGTAGGGCAGCAGCAGCCACTGTTAGCACTTACTAAAACAGCACTACAGAAGCAGCCCAGACGTCTGATGGCAGCATAGCTGCTTCAACTCCCACAGCCATAATGCCATGACCGCTAGTGCTAGCTGAGCAAATGCTCCAGCCCCACCCACTCCACACCACAACCTTGCACTAGACCTGGGATGACCACAATGGGGAAAAGACATGACCTTGGGCTGCATCTGAGCAGAGCTGCAGCTGCCTACACAGGTGGTGCCATTGGACCTCTGTAAGTGCAGGGAGAAGGAAAAACATACACTTAAAGGGAACAGAGCCAGCTTGAGCCCAACCCTCAGGGCATTCACTCCAACAACTTAGGAGCAGCTCCCTGCCCTGTGTGATGGCCACTGAGCAGAGAGGAAGTCCTGCATCACACCCTGTGCAGGCTCTAGCTCTTTCAATTCTAGCCACACCCCCATCAAGCTGATAGGGGCCAGCACATCCTGAAGAAGACATGACTGGCATCCACATCAAAACCCGTCCTCACACCAAAAACACTGGGCACACAGTCTACATGGGGACACTCCCACATGAAAACAAACACCCCTTCAAGACCACAGTAGGTAACTGTTTCACCTAAATTCACTGAGACAGAGAAAGTAAAATGAAAAAGCAGAGGAACTATTCCCAATTGAAAGAGCAAGAGAACCACCCCCCCCCCCACCGAAAAAGTAATGAAACAGAGGTAACAATGAGTTCAAAAAGTTGGTAATAAAAATGCTAACTGAATGAAGAAAGAGTTGATCTAAGCACAGATCATTTTAACAAAAACTATAAAAAGACCCAAAGCACCCTAAACGCAATGAATAGCAGACTAAATGACACAGAACACATAAATGATCTGGAATATTAAAAAATGGAAACTGTCGAATCAGTACAGCAGACAGGAAGAAAATGAAAAAAAATGAAAGCAACATATGTATGAGATCTATGGGATAATATAAAATGTGCCAACATCTGCGTTATAGGGTTTCCAGAACGAGAAGAGAGAAGAGAATCAAAAATGTATTTGAAGAAATTATGGCTGAAAACTTCCCAAACCTAAAGAAGGAAATAAATATCTAGGTACAGGAAGCACAGAGGGTCCCAAACAAGAGGAACCCAAACCACACCCACACCAAGACATATCATAAATGGCAAAAGTTAGAATTCTAAAGGCAGCAAGTGTAAAACAGCATCATACACAAGAGACCCCCCCCCCCCGCCCCCCGGCATAAGGCTATCATGGATTTCTCTGCAGAAACCTTTGCAGGCTAGAAGGAGTGGCATGATATTCAAAGTCACTGAAGGGAAAAACCTACAACCTAGGATACTCAACCCAGCAAGATTATCAAGGAGAGAAGATTATATAAGGAGAAAAGAATTTCTCAGACAAGCAAAAACCTGAAAGAAGTCAGTGATACTAAACATACTCTGAAAGAAATGTTGAAGAGTCTTCTCTAAATGGAAAAGAAGAATCTATAGGAAAGGGAAAATAACAACAGGAAAGACAAATATATATATTGAAGATCATTTAACCAGTATGTGGATTAAAAAAAAGATGGAATTCAATAATGACATTTTGTAATGTCAAACTGTGAACATAAATTTGTACTGTACAGTCCTCGTGTGTACACTATGCAGTATATTATATACTTGTTAATAAAACCATCATAATAAAATTGTAAAAGTGACTATAACTACAATAAACAGTAAAGGGATAAGCAGGGAGATACAAAATATGATATCAGAGCAAAGATCAATAAAACTAAAAGCTGGTTCTTTGAGAAGATAAACAAAATTAATAAACCATTAGCCAGACTCATCAAGAAAAAAAGGGAGAAGACTCAAAACAATAGAATTAGAAATGAAAAAGGAGAAATAACAACTGACACTGCAGAAATACAAAAGAACATGAGAGATTACTACAAGCAACTCTATGCCAATAAAATGGACAACCTGGAAGAAATGGACAAATTCTTAGAAATGCACAACCTGCCAAGACTGAATCAGGAAGAAATAGAAAATATGAACAGACCAATCACAAGCACTGATATTGAAACTGTGATTAAAAATCTTCCAACAAACAAAAGCCCAGGACCAGATGGCTTCACAGGCGAATTCTCTCAAACATTTAGAGAAGAGCTAACACCTATCCTTCTCAAACTCTTCCAAAATATAGCAGAGGCAGGAACACTCCCAAACTCATTCTACAAGGCCACCATCACCCAGATACCAAAACCAGACAAGGATGTCACAAAGAAAGAAAACTACAGGCCAATATCACTGATGAACATAGATGCAAAAATCCTCAACAAAATAGCAGCACACAGAATCCAACAGCACATTAAACGGATCATACACCATGATCAAGTGGGGTTTATTCCAGGAACGCAAGGATTCTTCAATATATGCAAATCAATCAATGTGATACACCATATTAACAAATTGAAGGAGAAAAACCATATGATGATCTCAATAGATGCCGAGAAAGCTTTCAACAAAATTCAACACCCATTTATGATAAAAACCCTGCAGAAAGTGGGCATAGAGGGAAGCTTCCTCAACATAATAAAGGCCATATATGACAAACCCACAGCCAACATCATCCTCAATGGTGAAAAACTGAAACCATTTCCACTAAGATCAGGAACAAGACAAGGTTGCCCACTCTCACCACTCTCATTCAACATAGTTTTGGAAGTTTTAGCCACAGCAGAGAAGAAAAGGAAATAAAAGGAATCCAAATCAGAAAAGACGAAGTAAAGCTGTCACTGTTTGCAGATGACATGATACTATACATAGAGAATCCTAAAGAGGCTACCAGAAAACTACTAGAGCTAATCAATGAATTTGGTAAAGTAGCAGGATACAAAATTAATGCACAGAAATCTCTGGCATTCCTATACACTAATGATGAAAACTCTGAAGGTGAAATCAAGAAATCACTCCCATTTACCACTGCAACAAAAAGAATAAAATATCTAGGAATAAATCTGCCTAAGGAGACAAAAGACCTGTATGCAGAAAATTATAAGACACTGATGAAAGAAATTAAAGATGATACAAATAGATGGAGAGATATACCATGTTCTTGGATTGGAAGAATCAACATTGTGAAAATGACTCTACTACCCAAAGAAATCTACAGATTCAATGCAATCCCTATCAAACTACCACTGGCATCTTTTCACGGAAGTAGAACAAAAAATTTCACTATTTGTGTGGAAACACAAAAGACCCCGGATAGCCAAAGCAATCTTGAGAATGAAAAATGGAGCTGGAGGAATCAGGCTCCCTGACTTCAGACTATACTACAAAGCTACAGTAATCAAGACAGTATGGTACTGGCACAAAAACAGAAAGATAGAAAAATGGAACAGGATAGAAAGCCCAGAGATACACCCACGCACATATGGTCACCTTATCTTTGATAGAGGCAGGAATGTACACTGGAGAAAGGACAGCCTCTTCAATAAGTGGTGCTGGGACAACTGGACAGGTACATGTAAAAGTATGAGATTAGATCACTCCCTAACACCATACACAAAAATAAGCTCAAAATGGATTAAAGACCTAAATGTAAGGTCAGAAACTATCAAACTCTTAGAGGAAAATATAGGCAGGACACTCTATGACATAAATCACAGCAAGATCCTTTTTGACCCACCTCCTAGAGAAATGGAAACAAAATAAACAAATGGGACCTAATGAAACTTCAAAGCTTTTGCACAGCAAAGGAAACCATAAACAAGACCAAAAGACAACCCTCAGGAAGGGAGAAAATATTTGCAAATGAAGCAACTGGCAAAGAATTAATCTCCAAAGTTTATAAGCAGCTCATGCAGCTTAATAACAAAATACAAACAACCCAATCCAAAAATGGGCAGAAGACCTAAACAGACATTTCTCCAAAGAAGATACACAGACTGCCCAACAAACACATGAAAGAATGCTCAACATCACTAATCATTAGGAAAATGTAAATCAAAACTACAATGAGATATCATCTCACACCAGTCAGAATGGCCACCATCAAAAAATCTAGAAACAATAAATGCTGGAGAGGGTGTGGAGAAAAGGGAACCCTCTTGCACTGTTGGTGGGAATGTAATTTGATACAGCCACTGTGGAGAACAGAATGGAGGTTCCTTAAAAAACTACAAATAGAACTACCATATGACCCAGCAATCCCACTACTGGGCATATACCCTGAGAAAACCATAATTAAAAAGAGTCATGTACCACAATGTTCATTGCAGCTCTATTTACAATAGCCTGGAGATGGAAACAACCTAAGTGTCCATCATCGGATGAATGGATAAAGAAGATGTGGCACATATATACAATGGAATATTACTCAGCCATAAAAAGAAACGAAATTGAGCTATTTGTAATGAGGTGGATAGACCTAGAGTCTGTCATACCGAGTGAAGTAAGTCAGAAAGAGAAAGACAAATACTGTATGCTAACACATATATATGGATTTTAAGAAAAAAAAATGTCATGAAGAACCTAGGGGTAAGACAGGAATAAAGGCACAGACCTACTGGAGAATGGACTTGAGGATATGGGGAGGGGGAAGGGTGAGCTGTGACAAAGCGAGAGAGAGGCATGGACATATATACACTACCAAACGTAAGGTAGATAGCTAGTGGGAAGCAGCCGCATAGCACAGGGAGATCAGCTCTGTGCTTTGTGACCGCCTGGAGGGGTGGGAGGCAGGGAGACGCAAGAGGGAAGAAATATGGGAACATGTGTATATATATAACTGATTCATTTTGTTGTAAAGCAGAAACTAACACCATTGTAAAGCAATTATACTCCAATAAAGGTGTTAAAAAAATAAGACATCAGGAGTAAAAAATGTAGATCTTTTAGAATGTGTCTGAACTTAAAAAGCAAGTATATATAATTATGGGTCAACATATATGAACTCCATGGTAATCACAAATCAAAAGCCTACAACAGATACACAAAAACCAAAAAGAAAGGAACTCAAGTATACTGTAAAGAAATGCATCAAACCACAATGGGAGAGACAAAAAGAAGAAGAAATGGACAAAGAAGAACTACAAAAACAACTGGAAAACAAGGAATAAAATGACAATAAGTACATACCGATCAGTAATTACCTTAAATGTCAGTGGACTAAATGCTCCCATCAAAAGATAAGAGGTGGCTTACTGGATAAAAAAGCAAGACCCTTCAATATGCTGCCTACAAGAGACTCACTTCAGGGCAAAAGTCACATTCAGAGTGAAAGTGAGGGGATGGAAAAAAACTTCATTCACATGGAAACGACAAGATAGCAGGGGGAGCAATACTCATATTAGACAAAATAGACTAAAACAAAGACAAAGAAGGGCATTATATAACGATAAAGGAATCAATACAAGAAGAGGATATTACACTCATTAACATATACACCCAATACAGGAGCACCTAAATACATAAAGCAAATACTAAAAGACATAAAGGGAGAAATTGACAATAATACAATAATAGTGGGGTACTTTAACACCCTACTTACAACAATGGACAGATCATGCAGATAGAAAATCAGTAAGGCAGTACAGGTCCTAAATGACACAGCAGACCAGTTGGACTTATTGATATCTATAGGACACTACAGCCAAAAAAAGCAGAATACACATTCTTTTAAAGTGTCTATGGAACATTCTCTAGGATAGATCACATACTAGGTCACAAAACAAGCCTCAGCAAACTTAAGAGGATAGTAATTATATCAAGCATTTTTCCTGACCACAATAGTATGAAACTAGAAATCAACTACAGAAAGAAAAATGAGAGAACAACAAACATGTGGAGACTAAACAATATGCTACTAAAAAACCAATGGGTCAATGATGAACTCAAAGAGGAAATCAGAAAACACCTCAAGACCAATTGAAAATGAAAACACATTTTTCCAAAATCTCTGGGATGCAGCAAAAGCAGTTCTAAGAGGAAAGTTCATAGTGATAGACCTTCCTCAGAGAATAAGAAAAATCTCAAACAACCTAACATACCACCTAAGGGAATTAGAAAAAGAATAAAGCCCAAAGTCAGCAGAATGAAGGAAATAATAAAGATTGGAGAGGAAATAAAAGAGATTAAAAGAAAAAGTAGAAAAGATCAATGAAACCAAGAGCTGGTTTTTGAAAAGAGAAACAAAATTGATAAGCCTTTAGCCAGGCTCACCAAGAAGAAAAGAGAGTGGACCCAAATAAACAAAATAAGAAATGAAAGGAGAAATAACAACTGATACCACAGAGATACAGAAAATCCTAAGAGAATAATATGAACATTTATATGCTAACAAATTGGACAATGTAGAAGAAATGGACAAATTTCTAGAAACATATAGCCTACCAAGACTGAGTCAAGGAGAAACAGGCAATTTTAACAGACTGATCACTAGAAGTGAAGTGAAATTGAATCTTCACACCAAACCAAACCAAACAAACAAAACTCTCAGCAAACGAAAGTCCAGGACCAGACAGCTTCACAAAGGAATTCTAGCAAACATATAAAGAACTTATACCTATCCTTCTTAAACTATTTCAAGAAATTGACGGAGGGAACACTCCCAAATTCATTCTAGGAGGTCACTATTACCCTGATATCAAAACCAGACAACACTACAAAAAAGAAAACTACAGGCCAATATTTTTTATATAAATGCAAAAATCCTCAACAAAATATTAGCAAACGAAATCCAACAATACATAAAAAGGATCATACACCATGATAAACTGAATTTATTCCAGGACGCAAGGATGGGTCAACATATGCAAATCAATCAGTGATACACCGCATTAATGAAAGGAAAGACAAAAGAAACCACATGATCATCTCAACAGACACAGGAAAAGCACTTGACGAGATTCAACATCCATTCATGATAAAACTCTCATCAAAGTGGGTGGGTATAGAGGGAACATATTTCAACATCATAAAGGTCATTTGTGACAAACCCACAGCCAGTATAATACTCAATGGTGAAAAGCTGAAAGCCTTTCTGCTAAATTCAGGAACAAGACAAAGACGTCCACTCTCACCACTTTGATTTAAAATAGCATTGGAAGTCCTAGCCACATCAGACAAAAAAAAAGAAATAAAAGGTATCCAAAATTGAACGGGAAGAGGTAAAATTGTCACTATTTGCAGATGACATGATATTATATAGAAAACCCTAAAGTCTCCCCGCAAAAACTTACAACTACTAAATGAATTCAACAAGGTGGAAGTATACAAGATTAATATATAGAAATAGATTGTGTTTCTGTAACACTGATGATGAAATATTAGAAAGAGAAGTTTTAGAAATCCCATTTAAAATCATGTCAGAAAAATAAAATACCTAGGAATAAACTTAACCAAGGAGGTGAAAGACCTATACTCTATAGAACACTGATGATGGAAATTGAAGGTGATTCAAACAAATGGAAAGATATCCCATGCTCTTGGATTGGAAGACTAAATATTAAAATGGCCATACTGCCCAAAGCAATCTACGGATTTAATACCATCCCTGTAAAAATACCCATGATATTTTTCACAGAACTAAAACAAATAATCCTAAAATTTATATGGAACCACAATAGACCCTGAATTGCCAAAGCAATCCTGAGGAAAAAGAACAAATTTGGAGGTCTGACCCTCCTGGACTTCAGACTATACCTCAAAGCCACAGTAATCAAAACAGCATGGTATCAGCACAAAAACAAACAGATCGGTGGAACAGAATACAGAGCCCAGAAATAAACCCATGCACCTATGGTAAATTAATCTACAACAAAGGAGGTAAGAATATACAGTACAATGGAGAAAAGACAGTGTCTTCAACAAGTGATGCTGATAAAACTGGTCAGCTACATGTAAAACAATGAGAACATTCCCTCCCATCACATACAAAAATAAACTCAAAATGGCTTAGAGACCTAAATGTAAGACTGGAAACCATAAAGTTCCTAGGAGAGAACATAGGGGGAACACTCTTTAACATCAATCATAGCAATATTTTTTCTTGGGTCAGTCTCCTAAGGCAAAAGGAATAAAAGCAAAAATAAACAAATGGGACCTAATTAAACTTAAAAGCTTTTGCACCATAAAGGAAACCATCGAAAAAATGAAAAGACAACCTACATAATGAGAGAAAATATTTGCAAATGATGCAAATCAACAAGGGGTTAATGTCCAGAATATACAAACGGCTCATACAATTTAACATAAAAGAAAAAGCCCAATTAAAAAATGGGTAGGGGGCTTCCCTGGTGGCGCAGTGGTTGAGAGTCCGCCTGCCGATGCAGGGGACACGGGTTCGTGCCCCGGTCCGGGAGGATCCCACATGCCGCGGAGCGGCTGGGCCCGTGAGCCATGGCCGCTGAGCCTGCGCGTCCGGAGCCTGTCCTCCGCAACGGGAGAGGCCACAACAGTGAGAGGCCCGCGTAACGCATAAAAAAAAAAAAAAAAAAAAAAAAAAAAAAAAAAAAAAAAATGGGTAGGGCTTCCCTGGTGGCGCAGTGGTTGAGAGTCCGCCTGCCGATGCAGGGGACATGGGTTCGTGCCCCGGTCCGGGAAGATCCCACATGCCGCGGAGCGGCTGGGCCCGTGAGCCATGGCCGCTGAGCCTGCGCGTCCGGAGCCTGTGCTCCGCAACGGGAGAGGCCACAACAGTGAGAGGCCCGCATACCGCAAAAAAAAAAAAAAAAAAAAAAAAAAAAAATGGGTAGATGATCTGAATAGATATTTTACCAGAGAAGACTTACAGATGGCCAACAGGCACATGAAAAGGTGCTCAACATCGCTAATTATTAGAAAATGCAAATCAAAACCACAATGAGGTTATCACTTCACGCCTGTTAGAATAACTATCATCAAAAAGTCTACAAATAATGCTGGAAAGGATGTAGAAAAAAGGGAACCCTTGTACACTGTTGGTGGGAATGTAAATTGGTGCAACCACTATGGAAAACAGTATGGAGGTTCCTTAAAAAACTAACAATAGAACTACCATATGATCTAGCAATTCCACTCCTGGGTATATATCCACAAAAAACTACAACACCAATTTGGAAAGATACATGCACCTTGGTGTTCAAAGCAGCACTATTTACAATAGCCAAGACAGGGAAGCAACCCAAGTGCCCATCAACAGATGATTGGATTAATATGTGATACACACACACACACACACACACTGGAATGTTACTCAGCCATAAAAAAGAATGAAATATTACAATTTACAGCAACGTGGATGGATCTAGAGAAAATTATGCTAACTGAAATAAGTCAGAGGAAGAAAAATACTATATATCAGTTACATGTGGAATCTAAAAATAATACAAATGCTTGTGTATGCAAAACAGAAACAGACTCACAGATATAGAAAATAAACTTGTAGTTACCAAAGGGGAGAGGGACAAATCAGGGGTATGGGATTAACAGATACAAATTACTATATATAAAATAGACAAACAAGAATATCCTGTATAGCACAGGGAATTATATCCATTATCTTGTAATAACCTATAACAGAATATTATCTGCAGAAATACTGAATCACCATGCCATACACCTGAACTTAACACAATACTATAAATCAACTATACTTCAATTTAAAAAAAAAAAAAGGAAAAACAAGTGTTCGACCGATTCTGTTCCTTAATTTCAGGGTTGTGTGAAGCACAAGAGTGTGTTAGGAACACATAATGGGAAGGAGCATACAGTAGTCTCTCACACTTACTTGTGTTCTTTGTTTTTCTCCAACAGCTTAAATGGAAACTTGATAAAGCCAGAGGAGGCCAAAGTCTTTGAAGACGAGAAGCGGATTGTCTGTTTCTGAGGGGATGTCTTCCTGTGGGTGGGTCTTGGCCATGGGGGTGACTCTGTGCAGTTGCCTGTCTTGGATGTCTGAAACATCCAGCGTCTGCCGAGGTGGAGCTTCCAGGATTCCTGCCTTCGTGGTGCAAAACGAGCTCTGTGCGGGCACTCTGATTGGCAGAGTCCCTGAGTAGCTGTTACAATTCTGCAGGAAAAGTATGAGCTGTTTTAGTGACTGTAAACATACTCTGAAGAGATGTTAATGCATGATTATTTTAATCTGAAATTAGAGGAATGAGACTTTGAGCTCATAGAAACGCCTGCCCAAAAACCAGGGAGAGTGAGTCGGTCACTGCCGCATTCAATCAAGAGTTGGGGACATGGTGCAAAGTTGATGCCATGTTTCTTGGGGAAAAGGTGCTCAACGAACAAGTGTTTTACCTGCAATGTTCTCTTCCTCCTCAGTACTTCCCCATGTGTTGATATTATTCCCACTTCAGAGCTGTGGATACTGGGGGGGGCGGGTACAGTGTGGGGATCTGACTCATCCAAGGTTCTGTAGGGACTTGGTGCCAAAGGAAGGACCCGCCATGGGCTTACGTCTTAGTCCTGGAGTCTCACCGTCTGCTGACAAAGATCGCAGGATGCCCTCCTCTTAGCCAGTCTGAGGGACAGGACGATGCCTTCGTAATGCTGAGGCTCCACTCAAGGCTTTCGTGGGTCGGGGCTGACCTTTGGAAGACTGATGCTTTGGGCAGAGGTTCTCTGTCCCAGGAAGAAGAATCAGCGCCGTCCTTCAAAAGGAATAAGGCCTGGCTTGCCCATGTCGCTCCGGCATCCAAACAGGAGTTTCTCTCCTCTCTCTCTCCTGCCCTTTTGAGGAAGGAAAGTCTCTTCCTGCCCTCGAGCAGTTGTGTGAGTGACTGAGTTGGAGGCAAGGCAAGCCGCTGAGAACCCAGCAAGCACGTCAGACCCCTGCCACCGTGGCGGGCACCTGGTGGATGCTAAATGGGGGAAAGGAGAAGGTTTCACCAGAGAACTTGTTCTTTTGGCAATTCATTTGTTAGTACAATACTGAAGACACTCATTTTTTCTAACTGCCTGAGCCTGGGATTTTAAAAAGGGACTCGGCCTGGCAAGCACACTGTGACCCCTTCAGAGGCACTTACTGCATGGGGTGGGGCCCTGGGGTGACGTGCTATGAGGAGAGCCTGACGAGGGAAGGCAAGAGGCATCCTCAGTGTGATCCTTCGCAGGCCTCTCTACCCGCCAAGGGACCGAAAAAAGCAGAGGAAGCATCTGAGGCCTCTCCAGTTGACCACTCGATCTACACAGGTGGCTTCTCAGAGGGAATAACTTGAGTCCCCAGTGGCTGGGGCCAGGGTACGCTGGCATGGCCGAACCTCACATCCCTCAGCACCGTGCCATGATGGGCCCTGGCAGGCCGGGTTTGACGTCTGCTATCTTCCTCGGCTGTTCACTGCCGAGGGGAGGACAGAGGTGGGCCTGGACCCGCTGTGGCAAGAGGCACCGAGCTGACAGGGGCCAAGCATGAGAGGGGCAGGGGTGAGGGGGCCCTCCAGCAGTACCTTGGAGTTCTCAGAAGTCCAGCCTGACTTTATACAGCAGCCCCAGTTAGGAAGGGTACAATTCAGGAAGTTGGTCCTGAAAGTTAGGGGGAAAATCCTGTGACAGTCACCCAGCACATGGGGGGCCATTCCCCTAAGGCACGGCTTTGGCGGCTCCTACCCACTCTGCCCACACCCCCAGATTTGGGTATTTGCCTAATAGCCCCTGAGGCAGCAACTCTCTACTAGAGATTCTGGGCAGCAGATATGCCCAGAAAGCACAAAGGAATGAGCACTGGTCAAGGGTTGCTTCAGACTTCAGGCTTTGCCGAGTGAGAGAACCACACTTCTCAGCTGACAAATTCATACTTTATTAAGCTGCTAAAACTAAACTTTTGAGAGTCTAAATGTATCCAGAAACTACCAAATATTACTGCTTTTAGAGGGACTATCAAAATTAAAACTGCTGCCTCTAAGGGAAATTGAATTTGTGTGTTATTGGCTTAAATTCTAACTTGGAAATACTTTAGTCTTTTAGATGGTGAATGATAGATTTTCTATTTTTCTTATAAAAGTATAAAATCAGGCTCCTAATTCACTAAAGTTCTCCATTACCCACAGGTGAGCTTCTGTGCAGAGAAGTGGAGACTCTTCCTAATTAAGAAAAAGATAACAGAAGATTTGGGGAAATAAAGGAATTCCACAAACTTAAGATATGACTCTTTCTTTCCACAGGAACTGAGTTGATTTAGGGAGAGAAACTATAGCTCCTGTATTTCAGAACTACATTTGTGGCTTGTCCTTGCTGATTTGGAACTTATTAAAATAAGCCATGTCAAATCACTGTGGGGCTTTGGGCACATCTTAAGACTGTCAGAATCTCAATTTCCTCCTTGAAAAATAGGAATCCCAGAGTACTGACTCCCAGGGTTGTTGTGAGGATTAAATGAGCTGAAGCATGGAAAGCAGTTAGCACAATGCCCAGTGCAGGGTCAGTGCTCAATATACAATATCATTAAACCAACGTTTCTCATTTCTGCTCACAATGGCACCCCCAGGTGTCCTCTTTACACTCTTAGGCTTAGGGAACTTCCCAACAAGGTCAAATATGGGACTGGAAGTTCTTAAAGTCAAGTCTAAAAACATTCAACATCAAGCTTCCTGCAATATCCTGGCTCCGTCAGTGAAAAGCATAGCTGTTAGTTGTCATCATTCTTACCGAAGAGCCCTACCATTTAAGTGTCACTCACTGAACAGAGGGAGGCACATCCAGGTCTTCACTGCACAGTAAGAGCAGAGCGGGAGCCGGCACCACTGCACAAAGCCAGGCCCTCCAGCCTTTGCCAGGTGTCCCTTTCAGCTGCCCAACTGGGAAGGAGCATTTGGCTCACTGGTGTTTTCATCCACTTCCAGGTGTTACACACATCTATTTCCAGTAACTAATTGCTCACTTACAGGAAAAAAAAAAATCCTTGCTCTGGAGCTGAAAGGCAGAACCATAACCATTATCCCAGTTCCATAGAGAGGAATTTTAATGAAAGTGGAATTAGCTGGTAAGGAGGACAAAGCTCATGTTACCACACAGATGGGCTGGCAGCAGAGCTGCAGGGCCCAGGGGCCATCCCAGCGTGATTCTCACTTAAAACTGAATTAACTGCACCCAAGACCAGCTTAAAACCTTTGGAAGCACTAAGTACTGAAAGATTACAGGCCCCCGATGATCTGTAATGAAAAAAAAAAAAAAAAAAAAAGATTTTAAACAATAGTAAATTATAAAATAAGTTCAAGGATGTTAAATAAGTTTCTGATTTTCCCCAAGACTACTCAGGTGCTTTTTTGGGCAAATAACAAATATCGAAATAACTTGAATTTTTTTCCTTGACTTTTTCTCTCTGTCACATTTGTGTTACAAAAGCAGTATCACAATGTTAAAGATTCAAATAACGCTTATAATAACACAATGCTAACACAGCTACTGATTTTTGCACGCTATTTTTCCATATTTTGCCTACTCGGAGACTTTTTTGTTGTGGTAAAATACACATAATATACAATTTACCATCTTAATCATTTTTAAGTGTACATTTCAGTGGTATAAACACATCCATATGTTGTGTAACCATCACCAACGCTGATCTCCAGAATTACTCTTGTAAAACCAAAATTCTATACTCATTAAACAATAATTCCCCATTTCCCCATCCCCCAAGCCCCTGGCAACCACCCTTCTACTTTCTTTCTCTATGATTCTGACTATCCTAGGTCCCTCATATAAGTGAAGCCATACAGTGTTTGTCTTCTTATGACTGGCTTATTTCACTTAGCATGATGTCCTCAAAGTCCATCCATGTCAGAATTTCTTTTTTAAGGTTGACTATTTTGACATCTTTTTACATAGTTATAATCACAGCGTACACCTGCAATTTCTTTCAATCATTTTCCCACATTGTTAGCCTTTATAATTATCATTTGTATTCTATTGGTTTGATAATTTGCTCAATTACGTTCCAAGTGTTAGATAGACATTCAGGTTTCCAGACTGGCTGTGGTGGTCGTGGTGATTCTTACAGACATTTCTATGGAAGTAGAAAGTTCATTAGGATTATTTCTTTGGAGCGGGATTAGCAAGTCAAAGATTCTTGCTATGAATTTTTTTTTTTTTTCAGTCTACGTGAACCCGTCAAGTATAGGAGTCTAATAAATGGTTTGGAAGCAGGTGGAAGTTACAGAACAATGTAATGTCTTCTTTGAATACGAATGAGACTCCCTGCCCTGGACCGTTCACCCTAGATGGTACCCAGGCACTGCCCCCACACATAGATGTGTTACAGCCACAGGCAGGCACTGGTAGTAACTACAGCTGCAGGGAATAATGAGTAACCCATAAATCAGCATGTTTTCAAGTGGCACTGTGAAGATAGTCACTTATAACTGGGTAGGTGTATCTTCAAAATCAGTCTTCCTTGATTTTAAGCATTTGTATGTGTGTGTGTGTCTTTGCCTAAACAAACCCAGTCTGACTGAACCCATTAGCACTGTGTCAAATGGAAACTGGTTCTTCCCAACAACCCTGTCCAGTAGGGATTATTTCCCGAGTGAGGAAACTGAGAACTAGTGAGTATGGATATGTATCTTGTTTTACTAGTGAGGATGCCTATAAAAATGGGGGTGGTGGTGGTGAAGCAACACCCTTTAGGAAAGGGATTTTGGCAAATGCAGAAGGTTGGACCTGGTAATATCTAAGATTTTGAGCTCACTTAGTTCACCCCTCTTACTCTGCCAGCGCAGACACTGGCGTCAGAGAGCAAAAGCGACTTGCCCAAGGCCACACGCTGTATTATCACTACGGCAAGAACCCGAACACAGGCCTTCTGCTGGCTTTATTTTCCCTCTGTTCTGATAGTTTGTGACCTTCAGTTCATTCTCCAACTGACCTTTTTTCTGCCAAGCCTCTTAAACCTGATCCCAATTCACTAGAGCAAGTTAAACAAAATGAACTCTCCCCCCAAGGACACAGGTGGGGTCTCTCTAGTGTCCCTTTGGGAAGTCTGGTCTCTTCTATATTAATGGTGCTAAAATTTACAGGACTCCGGAATCACGTTTACAAGCCTCACTGACTGAGAGTCACAAGGCTAGGAACACCCTGGAGAATGTCAGGTGACACAAGAGTCTGACTTTTCAGAGCCCACACATCTTCTACCCCCCAACCATGGGACTGGACTAAAGGAAGAAGGTGCATTCCGGAGAGCTCGAGAAGGTCGTATTGGGATTATTTTCATCACAAGAGGGCAGCATGTATCCAGCAGTTAGTCCATTATGTAAGTGGCCTAAAGGATTCAACTGTGCAGGGGGCCTGATGACTGACCCAATGTTCTACTTACATAAAAATCCAAAGTACATGGTGTTAAGAGCAACTTCATTGTAAGCCCACTCATCCGTGACTTCAAAGACAGTGTTAAGTTAGGGAGAGTTGGCCCCAAGGCATATAAACAGCAGAGTTATAGCAAGCTCTGTGGGTACTGAAGATCTGGGTTCGAATTCCAGTGCTACCAGAAGTTGTGTGACCTTGGACAAGTGACTTAGCTTTTCTGTGCCTGAGCTTACCATCTGTAATAATAGTGCTCCCTTTGCAGGGTTGTTTGGTTATGAGAAGTAATTAATATATGTAAAGCACTTAAAACAGTGCCTGACATGTAGTAGAGCTCCAGAAGTAGCAACGTTGGATGTCTAATCAGACCTTTCCCTTCTAGCATGACCTTAATGAGCATCAGGGATAGGGCAAAAGAGGAGGCTGTGCTAGGCCATCCTTCCCACACTTAGGAGCCCCTCTGAAACAACATTGCCATTTTCGAACTGATAGCAAAGTCTAGACTTATATGCTGCTGAGAGACCAGAAGCCATTTCCAAGGCCAAATACCTGTGGGGTAAGAACTAACCATTCCCTATACCTGATATCGTCTTCATTTTTATTTTGTTAAGGACCTGCATGTCCAGGTCCTATTCAGAAGCAGGGATTAGGAAAGCTAAAAGTCTACTTGCATTTTAATCTGATTTCACAGATGTTAAGAGTGTACAATCCAGCTTTCCACACTAAAATTGTATGGCTGAAGGTCATTTCTTTCTTTGATGCCAGCATGTGGTCCTGTGTCTAGCATTCTTTTCATTCAACATTGCTACTGATCCCCCTGCCTGCAGCAGAAATGAATAATGGGAGTCTTGAGAGGTAGCAGGAAAGAAGAGTAGGGAGGGAGGTAGCTAAGAACAGAACACAGCAAAACAAATCGGGAGGGTGGAAGGTGGGTGGTTTAACTACTGGAATCCGAACTCACACCCAATTCATACTGTCCTATTGCTGTGTCCAGGAACTGGCTCCGTGTGTCTGGGGCCATCAGCCTGGCCTCCTGGGCACTGAATCTGTATGGGGCCAGAAGCACATCACCTACTGAGCAGCTCTGGGGGATGGCCCAGCTGCCCACCGCTGCTTTTAGATCTCCCAGTGGATACTCACTAGACAACATGTGAGATCTTTTTCCTTCTGCTGAGTCAACACACATTTCCAGTTCGTCTTCCCAGGGGGACCCACTGGTGATCAACAAAATCCTTCCATTTGAATCAACAGGTCCAGTGTTTCTCAACTTTTTTTTTGTTACCGCCCTGTAAGGAGACTTTTAAGACATATTTACCTAAAGCCCTTTGCCACCATGAAATTCTAATACCACAAATATACTGTATTTCTGTTTAGGTACCCTGGCCATGCAGGCCGTTTTTTGTCCCCCAAGAACCAATTTTTACCCCCTTGGGGTGATACCCCTCCTGTTGAGAGTCAAACCTAGATAATTCTTGTCAACTCCAAGAACGCCCTCTGTCACCCTAAAGGCTGTTTGCCTTTCTACACAATTATTCAGTTTCTAATTCTAGAAATCTTAATAGTTGTACATTTAATATTCTCATGCATTCTGCATTTCACTCTTTTTATCTGTCCTGAAAACAATTTTATCCTATGTAAAACTTTGCTTAGGTTACTTTAAAAAATGCTGTTTGTAAAAGGGGAACAGTCCATCCTTACAGGGACAGTTAAAGTCTGAAGCATTCTGGCACCAGCAGCTTCAGAGATGAATTTCTATGGTGTGTCCACAGCGACCGCCAGCAGGCTTCGGGCAGATCTTGAGGCTGACCAAGCGTGCCTTTTGCTGTTATCCCACTTCTCTCTCTCTCTCACTTCCTGGTTCCCCCACCTGCACACCCTCTCTAAGAAACCCAGGAATATCCAGAATTCCCCCTTTGAAAGAGAACCCAGGCCTCTGCCCACCGCAGGCTGCCGACCTCCCACATCAGCCCTCCCCACGCACCTCCGCTACACTCAGCTAAATAGTAGAACGTTACGCCAACTCAACTAATTCAGAATAAAATGGAATTAATAGGATTACCTCTGTCAGATGGTTTACATTTCAGAAGAGAAGCTGGCTGATCAAAATACTCTCCAATTAGACACATAAACCCAGAGAAACCTCAGATCAAATTAATGTTCGCGTTCTCTCAGCTGTCTCCCTCACAATCCCAGAACCTGGTTGGCTCTTCTGAAAGGTCTTATCCCTGCAATGTCTTGGCAGAGCTGAGAAAGTCCATCCGTCCATCCAGCCATCTCACAAATAACTGAACACCTACTTCATGCCAGGCACTGTGGGGCTGCTAGGAATACGATGGTTAGTGTCAAGTCTGGGACTGTATTTTAGTCCACTCACAAGTTATTTAATAAGTCAGACACTGTTTCATGGATGCTAGCATGAGACCTGAGACTCCTGGGTCAGAGACACAGTACTTTATTATTCACAGAACAACAAACAGCCAATGGTGAATAAAGAGGTTTCGATAAGGAGATTACAGTCGAACTGCTGAATGTTTTTGTAAGTCAAAGTAATAACGTAAAAAAAAAAAAAAAAAAGTAATAACGTTAGTCCTAAAAAATGCCCGAGGATTTAGTGACATACAGTTTATGGGTCACCTTAGTAACAGCTGTTTTGTTAAACTGACAGCAGGGAAGCCACTGGAGTGGGCTGAGAAGTAACTGGAAAATGAGAATCTCTTTCAAGAAATATCATGTGAAGCAGGAAAGATAAGACAGTAGCTCAAAGGGGAGATGGAATCTAGGGAGGGTTCCCTCGTCCAACTTAAGGTGAGGAGTTAAATGTTCATGGAAAAGACGTAATTGGGAGGGAGAGGTGAGTACAGAAGAGAGAAGGAGTAAATGAGAATGCAAGGTTCCTCAGAAGGTGAGGAGGCTGGGATCTCCAGCACAGGTGAGAAGCTGACCTTCGTACAGGAAGAAGCGCTGTGCCATTTCAGGAGTGAGAAAGGAGAAGACAGTGCAGACTAGATGGGCCTGTGAGGTTAGGGGTAAGGTGTTGATGCCACTACCAACATCCAGGGTTAATGCAAGATTTTACTGTTAAATAATTATCTTTTCAGGGGGAAACCAGAAAGCAAAAACAGAGTAGAACATATTTATTCTAAACGTGGAAACATTTTTCAGGAGGATTTTTGCCCACTTCAATTCCTTTTGTGTTCAGGGGAAAAAGAAAAAAAAAGGTATTAAGTAAGAAGCATTTGCAGTTTTCTCCCAACTCCCTCTCCTCAGGAGGAAGGCTCCAGGGCCTATCACCACTGAACAGAAGGAAAGACGTGAGGGACACCAAGAGATTATTATTATCATTATGGCAAATTCCTACAGAGGCTGACAATATACCAGACCCTCTTCTAATCGTTTATAGATACTCATTGTTTCTTTACTCCTTACGGTAACCATAGGAGGAAACTGAGCTACAGGGAGTTTAAAGTAACTTGCCCAAGGTCGCACAGTAAGTGACAGTCCGGCTCCAGAGTTTGTATGTTTAACCACTTACACTAAGCTGCGGCTATTAACAAGTACATAATAAAGAGATAACCTGTAGATGAGGAGAGACAAGGGGCCCTGCGTGGGAGAGATATGAGAGACAACTTGGGGGAGATAACATAGAGGGAAGAAGAAGAAATGAAAAGAAAAATGAGACACTGAGAGAACTGGGGAAAGTATTTCCATCCTCCCTCCAAGTTTTATTACGAAAGATTTCAAACCTACAGAAAACTTGACATAATACAATGAACATTCATATCCTACATATATTAAGTATTAACATAGCACCATATTTAACGTTCTATATTTTCCACATATTTTTTCTTTTTTTATAGCATTTGAAAGTTGCTATACAACTTTCAAATGAGACTTTATCTCAATATTTTAGCATGCATCTCCTAAGAAAATAGGCAATCTCCTACAAACCTAAGTTTATAATGTATTTGTAAATATTTCATTCTCATATATAGGTCTGAAGAGTAGTTAAAAATAAAATTGTCAATTATACCTCAAGAAAGCTGAAATTTAAAAAGAAAATCAGTATGACCTCTTATAACCGGGTTAGGCTCTGAACTAAGGGCTTTTTTAGATACTTTATCTCATTTAATCCTCATAACAGCCTTATGAGTTAGGTTGTGGTAATTATTCCCATTTTATAGGTGAAGAAACTGAGGCACCGAGTAGTTAACTTGCCCAGGGTCACACAACAAGCAGAAATGACAGGATGTGAACCTGGGCATTCTGGCTCCAGAACTCAGGCCTTTAACCACCATATCAATAGCATTGTGGAGGTAAGGCACTGCAGAGTACTTTGCCCTGAGCAGTGGAGGAAAGCATTCTGCCCTTACAGGTGGTTAAATGTGGCCTAATAAAGGAAAAGTTAAGGAAAGTGAAGAAGTACTGAACTTAGAACTTAATCATTTTCTTACAAGTTACTCTAAATAAGGGTGAATCTAAGTTTAGCCCTTTAAAGATTGTTTTAAAGTATGGATTTGGCTACAAATCCATAGGATCTTGATAAATTGGATTCATTAAACCTCAGGTAAATTTAGGCCATAAGCTACAACATCTCTGTTCTAGTGCCAATGCTATGAATTTATCATGTATTGGTAAATATTTCACCTCTTATATAGAAGCCTGAAATGTAATTTTAAAACAAAAATCAATATAATTTTTATTAAAACCAACCCCGAGATTACAACTTGATTCAAGGGTTATGAAAACAGCCTTAAAGCTGCACTCTAGGGCTTCCCTGGTGGCACAGTGGTTAAGAATCCGCCTGCCAATGCAGGGGACACGGGTTTGAGCCCTGGCCCGGGAAGATCTCACATGCCGCGGAGCAACTAAGCCTGTGCGCCACAACTACTGAGCCTGAGCTCTAGAACCCGCAAGCCACAACTACTGAGCCCACGTGCCACAACTACTGAAGCCTGTGTGCCTAGAGCCCGTGCTCCTCAACAAGAGAAGCCACAGCAAGGAGAAGCCCTTGCACCGCAACTTAGAGTAGCCCCCACTCGTCGCAACTAGAGAAAGCCCGCGCACAGCAACGAAGACCCAACACAGCCAAAAATAAATAGAAAAAAAAAAAAACAAAAAAAAGCTGCACTCTATTGTCAAATATGCGACTGAGCTGTTGTACATATGTGAACGATCTGCCTAATTTGTGCATTAGTCTGTTAGTATATATGGGAGAGTGCTGCAGTAAATGCTCCCTAATAAATTACATTTCCCTCTACCTCTGTGACTTGCATTGGATAATGGTACACTGGCAAACACAGGCAAGCAGAAGCCTGAAAAGTACTTGCAGATCGGGGCTTGCCCGCTCCTGCTGCAGAGAACACTTCCACTACCACGTGAATAACCCCAGGCAAACCTGCTGGAGACACGTGGCCCAGCCAGCAGCCATTCTTATCTCCAGGCATGCGAGGCAGGCAATGCTAGACCAGTCAGCCCCCAGCTGACCCACCTGCCGATTGTAGCTGCACCAACAAGTGTAGGCAAGAGCCTAAGTTTCTGATTCACAGAATCATGAGTTAAGACTGTGGTTTTAAGCCACTAAAATTTTGAGGTGGTTTGTTACCCAGGAAAGCATAATTGAAATAGTACGTAAAAATTAAGGAAGGCTAACTACTGTAATAAATAGACCCCTAAATACATAATGGTTTAAATATAACAGAAGTTTATCTCCTGCTCACATAAATAGTTCAAGGAGATCTGAGATTGGTGGCAGGGGCCTCTGTAAGGGACCCAGGCTGTCGTTTTTTGCCATAGTCAACATGTGGCTTCCAAGGTCACTTTAGGCACCATAAACTAAAGAAGCAGAGCACAGAGGACAGCAAATGGGAAATTTTATTGGGCCTGGCCAAGTAATAGGGCATAACCATTCTGTTCACCTTTTATAGGTAGAACTCAATCATGTGGCCAAGCCTAACTGCAGTGAAGGGGTCTAGTCACATGCCTAGCAATAGGAGAAGACGGTCTGATGAACAACTCCCAGCTTGATGCTACAGAACTATATTGGATTTTTAGGAAACAAAACTCATGCCTGTCAAGTCCAGCATGGCAGAGTGGGAAAACAGACTGAGGATTAGAAAGATCTGGGTAGGATTTTGGTTCCTATTAACTGTGTAACCTGAGCAAATGACCTAATCCATGTACATTCTTATTTCTTCCTCTACAAAATAGGGGAAATTACCGTCCTCAGTGGGTTGTTGTGAGGTTTAAGTGTCAAGTATTTGGTAGAGTGTCTGGCACGTGATAGGCATTCAATAAATGGGAGCTGATGGCATTATTATTATAACTAAATTGAGTAGTGTGAGAAATCAAAGAGTATGGAGAGAAATAAAGAGCAACATTAAGGTATCTACATAGCAGGAGGACTGTCGTGACAGTTCCAAGTGTAAATCATGAAAGTCTAACAAATCAGTCTTATCACAAAAGGAGGGGCTTTATTAGAAGGACAGAAAGACAGGGTGTAGCTCTCAACATCAGACAGACCTGTTGAACTGGAACCTCTTCCAGGACTTTGGAGACTAAAACTTCCTTTTTCATGTTATGTAACTTTGCTTCATGCTCCTCGATTACAAATACACCTTTTGCATGTTTCAACAGCCTCCAGAATTGCTTATTTTTAAATGTGTGATAATGTTATTGTGGTTATAAAGAGTCTCTATCTTTTACACATACATATTGAGTACTTACAGATGAAACTGTATCAAGGTTTTGCTTTAAAATAATGCATTTAAAATACATTTGGGGAAGGAAGGTGGAGAACATACATTGCAGGATTGGCCTTGGGCTGATAATTGCTGAAGTTAGGGGATGGGTACATGGGAGTTCACTATTGTATTCTCATTACTTTTGCATACATTTGAAAATTTCCACTAAACAAACAAATGAGGGAAAACAAAAGCAAGACTGATCTCATCTTGGCCTAGAGATTCAAGAAGAAAGAGGGATGGACTTGATTGGCCCACCTTACTGTTTTACCTGTGATTTTCTGCTTTGGTGAAAACTTTATCTAAAAGGGAAACACTGCTATGCTATGCATTATCATCTACCTGGCTACAGTCTTTCTGGATTTTGAGGGATATGGCTAAAATGATGTATAGAAATCAAGACTTGACAGGCCTAGGTGAACTCAACTACAACCTCTCCTAGACCTACTGATTGCTAGAACACTTCCCCATTCTCCTCACATCCTATCATCTTAAGAAAAGCAGACAGGGCTTCCCTGGTGGCGCAGTGGTTGAGCGTCCACCTGCCGATGCAGGGGACACGGGTTCGTGCCCCGGGCCAGGAAGATCCCACATGCTGAGGAGTGGCTGGGCCCGTGAGCCATGGCCGCTGAGCCTGCGCGTCCGGAGCCTGTGCTCCGCAACGGGAGAGGCCACAACAGTGAGAGGCCCGCGTACCGCAAAAAACAAAACAAAACAAACAAAAATACAAAACCAAAACAAAATTAAAAAAAAGAAAAGCAGACAGCTATTTTGGCAGTGCTTTCGTCAAGCACCATCATGTTTAATGGAGTCTCAGGAGAGATCAGGTTGGAGAAAAAAGCATGAGAACCACAAAAATTATGGACCTACAGTCTAGTGATGGAAACAATAAGCTTTCAGAATAGTCACAATGTGTGTTGAGGGCATCGAATCAAATCAGAATATCCAGTACATAAAAGATCCTCTGGTCAGCAGCACAAAACAAAAGGAGAAAGCCTGAGAACTAGTTGCTATTTCTTTCTCATAAGATGTATTTTCTGAAGAAAAAAAAAAATCACTTTCTCTTTATGACACCCAAGGTGTGCATAGGTTTTGTAATCATGTTCTAGGAAGTGGTTGATCTCATCTGTTGCACTGATCACATAAAAAATAAGGACCGGGGGGAAAGATACTGATAACTTTAGAGAAAAAGTCTAGGGATACAAGGAGCAAGAGCTTGTTGGCCACAGTCTAGTACTTGGTCCAAAAGGAAAGAGTGCATTTGGACTATTAAAAAGTTGTATTTTTACAGTTAAAATCTTTGCTAATTAGTCTCAAAATCATGTTTTATATCCAAATCAGATTCTTAATTTTCACAAATGTGGCAGATTGTCTTTCCCAAAGATGGATACTACAATATATCCCATTCCACGTGTTTTTTTTTTTTGGACTGTGTAACACTGGTGTTTCTTCTATTGGGTGGTGGGGTCTATATCTTCTACCTGTGAACCTAGGAAGACCTCTGTGTCCTCCTTGACCAAGAATGTACAGTGGAAGTGACTCTACGTGACCTTGAGACAAGGTCACAAGAAACTCATGCACTTCTTTCTGCCTTGCTCTCTTGGGACAACTGCCCTTGGAACCAAGCCACCACACTGTGAGGAAGCCAAGCAGCTACATGGACATGCTATGTGTAGGTGCTCCGGCAAACAGCCCCAGCAAACAGCCAACATCAACCACCAGATGTGACTGAGCATTCAGTTGACTCCAGCCCCAAGCAGCTGAGAAGCTGCCAGCACTAGTTAATACTGCATGGAGCAGAGATGAGCTGTCTCTGACAATCCTAGTCTAAACTGCAGATCTGTGAGTAAAATGACTGTCAATATCTTAAGCCACTAAGGGGTGCTTTATAACTGGAAGAATAAATATGACAAATTAAGTTAGTAAAGCTTTTGACTTTTGTACTTGGTGAAATGATAAGAAAATGTCAAATGAATATGAATAAAATGTAATATTTTGAAGCAATCAGGAGATATAAATTAGATTTTTATGTAGCAGCATAGATCTCAAAAACACAGTAAAAAGTTAATAATCATTAATTTTCAATAATAATCATTGAATGATATACAATGAACATTTATTAACATTTTAAGAATGCACTCAAAGCAATCCTATGCATCTTTCAAAGATTCATAAAAATCTATAGAATCTAAATATATAGAAGGTAGATCTGAAGGACACATATTAAATAAGGTGTATGTCTTATGGGAGTGGGAATGGGGATAAAGAGAGAAAATATTGTTTTAAAAGAACAACAACAAAAAGAGAGTGTTATGTAATTATTAAACTTAATTCACATTTCCTTTTGTCACACAGCTAAAATCTACTTCCCAGCCTCTTAGGTGTAGCCACATGACTGTGTCCTAACCAGTGGAATGTAGGCAGAAGTGATAAATGCTGTCTCCAGGCCAGGCCCCTAGAGAAGGAAAAAGAGCCTTGGCTACTAATAGAAAGGCTGAACAGTCCCATCTAAATATAAACAATGGTCACAATATGTCAACAATGATCAGAAAAGGCAGCTCTGTGAACACAGTGGACTGAGAGCACAACCACTCAGTGAGCATGTCTCAAACAAGAGACAGACAAAGCCACAAAAGTAATTATATACCTCCTGCTTCTGACATGACTTTTTTTTTTTTGCCAACAGTAACTCTAGCTCTGCTTTAAGTGTACTGCCTCCTAGATAAAATTACCAAGGTACACAATCACTGAATAGCCCCAAGCTCCTGACAGCACCCAAATCACTACCAGCCTCCACTTTTGTTAACCCTTCTTTGAATCACAAGTCCAAAACCTCTTACAAGGATGCCCCTCAGGTCCTCACCTAGCTAAAGAAACCTCACTTTGACCTCAGTTCTGTTCATGGCGGACTCTGGCTGGTGAGCTTTGACAACAGTGGATCTTCCTGAGATCTGGCTTAGACCCTTCCCTGACACAAACCATGCGTGACTTAGAAATAGTGTGGAAATCTCAAACTCCTTGAATCTCCAGTCTCAAGGCCGTCCTTGCCAAGACAACTGCAGCTGAATGTGAGCTCCAAATAATTTGTTGAGCCCTTCAATGTTAGCCTTATATTTGGTTCTTGGGACTTTTGAATTCTGATCTTGTACTGCTCCTTGGTAAAATTCGGCTGCTAAGCATTTAACTCAGCATTCCTATTATCTGCCCAGTTGTCCACTTTTTTTTTTTTTTGGAGGATAAAGAAAGGGTGGCTTTATTCTTTGCCAGGCAAAGGGGGGAACACAGCAGGCTAGTGCCTCAAAAACTGTGTCCCCACTTTCTTGACAATTACTCCTCTATAAGAGAAAAGCCTATAGTGAGGGACACATACCAGATAAATTGTCAGTGAGGCTGGTTCTGATGGCTGCTAAGTTCAGAACATTTCATCTCATCAGCCCTGCATCCTTAGAACAAACTCTGCCTTGGGTCACTGTATTACTTGAATCCTTCTTAGCTTCTGGTGGTTGCTGCAATCTTTGGTCTTCCTTAGCTTATAGCTGCAGCCCTCCAATCTCAGCCTCTGTCATTACATGGCCTACTTTCCTCTTCGTGTGTCTCCAAATCTCCCTCTCCTTATAAAGACACCAGCCATTGGATTTTGGGCCCATCCTAACCCAGTATGACCCCATCTTAACTTCACCCTGTTTCCAAATAATCTCACATTCACAGGTACCTTGGAGTTTAGACTTCAACGTAACTTTTTGGCAGACAATTCAACCCACAACAGTCACCTTTCAAGATATTTTAAGACTTACTTTCTATAGTTGTGTCTTCCTAGATCTGCTTTTTTCTTTTTCTTGTTTTAAAACCAGCCCTCAGTTGGCAATCTGGTCCATGACCAGATTCCGGAGACATGCAGTTGCACAAGCACATAATCAATGCAATAATCCGCATGAGAACTTTTTAGTCTAAATTTGCATTCCCTTCAGGCCAAATACCTTTTCCTTCATGATACCTGTTACATTGCTAAATCATGTACACATCTTTCCAAGTTGCATAATTTCATCAAGGACAGTTAGGTATTGCAATGGTCACTTTGGAGAAATCTGACATAAGCAATGTTGTTCATCTGACAGGCACTTTAGCACAAAAAGGAAACAAAATCCCAACTATCCAATGGTCTGTTTCTACGTTCCATTTGAAGTGGCATAATGCAGATACTGGTAGACTGCTACATATACTTATTTATGCAAATGTACAATAACCACCTAAAAATTATACAAAGAGATACACTTATTAACACTGTAAATCAATTTAAATGGAATACTAAAAAAATGTTCAAGTAACTCATAAGAAGGTAGGAAAGATCAATGAAAAACAGAAAGAACAAAGAGAATACAAACTAGCAGACTTAAATCCTAACATACCAAAATTATATTAAATGTAAGTAGTCTATACACAACTTAAAGGAAATTGACCCAATAGATAAAAAAGTATTTTTCTATCTACAAGAAAGAGATGAGACAAATTACCAACATCATGAATGAAAGAAGAAATATCACTACAGACTCAGCAGACATTAAAAAGATAATAAGGGAAAACAACTCTATGCCCATAAATTCAACAACTTGGATAAAATCAACAAATTCCTCAAAAGCTACAGCTCTCCAAACTCACCCCAAATGAAACAGATAACCTGAATAGTTTTGTAAATACTAAAAAAATTGAATCCACAGTATAAAACCTTTTGATAAAGAAATCTCTGGGCCAGATGGTTTCATTGCTTAATTGTATCAAACACTGAAAGAATAAATAACAGCAATTTTACACCATTTCTTCCAGGAAACAGAAGAGAGGAAAGCACTTAAAATTGAGCTTTACAGGTTTGCAAGATACAAGATTCACACACAAAAATCAATTGAATTTCTATATACTAGCAACAAACATATCAAAAATGAAATTAAAAACACAAAACCACTTACAATTGCTCCACAAAAAAATGAGAAATGCTACAGTCTAAATCCAACAAAAGATGCACAGGATTAGTATGAAGAAAATTACAAGACTCTGATGAATATATTTTTAAAGACCTAAATAAAGAGAGAAATCTACTGTGTTTATGGATTGAAAAATGACTTAACACATTAAAGATGTCAAGTCTCCCCCAATTGATCTACAGGCTTAATGCAATTTTTATCAAAATCTCAGAAGGATATTTTGTAGACACAGAGAAGCTTTCTAAATTTATATGGAAATATAAAAACAAAACAAAACATTTCAGAAAGAAGGGGACTTTCCTGGTGGTGCAGTGGTTAAGACTCCACACTCCCAATGCAGGGGGCCTGGGTTCAATCCCTGGCCAGGGAACTAGATCCCACATGCATGCCACAACTAAGAGTTCACATGCCACAACTAAGGAGCCCATGTGCTGCAACTAAGACCCGGTGCAACTAACTAACTAACTAAATATTTTAAAAATTTATATATATATAAAAAAAGACAATGTAGTATTGGTAGAGGGACAGGACAGAAAAGAGTGCCAGAAATAACCCACCAAGTACAGATTTTGACAGAAGGGCAAAAGCAAGTCAAAGGAGAAAAAATGGCTTTTCAATAAATGGTGTTAGAATAACTGTACATTTTTAGGCTTCAACATAAACCTCACATCTGACACAAAAATTAACTCAAGATGGATCATAGATATAAATGTGAAAAGTGAAATCATGAATCTTTTAAAAGACAACATAGGAAAGAATCTTATGGGTTAGGTACAGTTCTTAGCCATGACACCAAAATCATGATCATAAAAGAAAAATACCAACAAATTGAATTTTATCAATACCAAATCCTTCTGCTATGAGAAAGACCCTGTTAAGAGGATGAAAGTATAAGATATGAACTAGGAGATACATTTGCAATTCACAGTTCTCATGTGAGACCTATTTTCATAATATATAAGGAATTCTCTAAATACAAGAGTAGAAAACAAAAAATTCAATTAGAAACCTACTAGAATGGCATGAAAAAATCCACAATACCAACTGCTGGTGAGGATACAGAGCAACTGGATCTCTCATACATTGCTGGTGGGAATACAAAATGATACATCTACTTTGGAAAAATGTTTGGCAGTTTCTTATTAAGTTAAACATAGACTTACCATAAGAATCAGCAATCATACTCCTGGGTATTTATCCTAGAGAAAGGAAAACACAAAAATCTGTCCACACAAAAATCTGTACATGAATGTTTATAGCAGCTTTATTCATAATCTGAACTCTGGAAACAATCAAAAATGTCCTACAAAAAGTGAATGGATCAACTTTGGTACATCCATACAATGGAGTACTACTCATCAATAAAAAGGAAGGAACTATTGATACCTGCAATACACTGAAAGGATCTCAAGGCTATTATCCTGAGTAAAAAAAGCCAATTTCAAAAGGTTATACACTCTATGATTCCATTTATAGAAGTTATAAATTTCCATTTTGAAATGACAAAATTATAGTGAGAAAGAACAGATCAGTGGTTGCCAGTGGTTACAACTATAGAGAAGGTATGATTATAAAAACGTTAGCATGAGAGAATTTCTTTGTGGCAATGGGAAAGTTGTGTATCCTGATTGTTGTGGTAGGTATAGGAATCTATATATGTGATAAAATGTCATAGAACTATACATTTAAAAAAAAAGAATGCGTGTAAAACTTGGTAAAAATTGAATAAGTCTGTAGTTAGTTAAAAGCACTGTACCACTGTCGACTTCTTGTTTTTGATAAGGAACTATGGTTATATAAGGTCTTACCGCTGGGCCATCTGGGGAATTCTGGGTGAAGATACACAGGAATTCTCAGTCCTATTTTTTGCAATTCTTTGTGAGTATAAAGTTACTTTAAAATATAGCTAAAATTGGTAGGAGAGGCTTCTAAATACAGTCCAGATTCTAAAATTTCCCTAAAAGACTCTTTCCCTAGACCAATAAAATGTAAAAAATTCAAAATCTGCCTCACTTGTGGATTCACCTAAACCCTGTTCTGCACTTTCCAGTTTGTTATCTTGCCTTTCTCTTCTCTCCTTTTCCATCTTTGGAATGATCCATAATAATTCAGAGTCCCTTAAAATTGCAACCTTTATATGAAGAAGTCCCTAATATGTCAACTTCTAATCCTGGTTATATTCAGATCATTGTGCCATCATTAAGGACTTCCCAAGTCCTGTCCTGGCCCATATACTCCAAACTTTCTTGACCTCATTCAAGCACTTCTTTCCATCGATGGGTCCAGGAGATGCAAGAACTTGACACTGTAAACCGCTGGAAAAATTCTCCCCATTCTAGCCAAAAAGAGGAAGAACTAGAAGCCTCTAGGCGATCATAAAGGGGGCCCAAGGGAAACTGTAGCATCCAAATCCCAATGATTCTCTTGGCCCAACAAGATGATTATCTCTGACAGAAGGATAGAAACAAACCTTTCAAATGGACACAGGTTGTACTATAAATCCTACAACTCTTTCTATAAATATAAAATTATACTTTTCAGAATTATATAATTACCAGATAGTAGGTTACCTTTTCCCATCTCATCTGCCTATAGCTGGCTCCCTCCTCCCCCACCTCTTTTCCCTAGGAATTATTTTTAAAAACTTAATCAAAAAGTTATCTGTTGTTACATATTCATCTAGTCCAGATAAAATTCGAGTAAAATTTTTTAAAGTCTCAAGCTTTACACATATTGCCTTTTCAATTTTTTCTTGCTAAAACTAATACAGGAGAAAAAAGTTAATTGTTAGTTTGAGTAATGGCATTAGATGCTAGGCTATCAGATTCAAAAAGCCAGAAAGTTAAAACTTTTGACATAATATAAATTTTTGGTTTATGGATGCAGAGGTTCATCGTATATCAGAAGTAAAGAGTTATACTAGAAAAGAGTTCACGTAATATTCCTGATCATATCCCTCTGGACAAATTGGAATGACTTCAGTTTAAAAACAGCTCTCGGTCTTCTCACTGATGTACCATCACATAAAACTCATCTTAGTGCAATGTACTGGTTTGTATAAGACTTGGATTTAACGCTTTCATGATTTGAACTTTTCTAAATCGCTTGCATTTTAGGTCAAGTTGATTTAGTCATGTGCGATTCTTATTATGCTACAAACCATAAAGACTTAATGTGTACACTTAAATTGCAGCTTCCCAATCCATAGTTAACTTTGTTAATAACTTAGGATAATATTAAATTGAGCTAAATTAATAAACAATCTTTGGATACCTTGACAATTTCTAAGAAAAAGATACAAAATGCTGGTCATGTAATATGGTTTTAATTTATGCTTGTTTCCTATTTTTAAAATTATAGAATGACTAAAAAGTGCAGATGCATTGGAAAATATTTATTTTTGCAAAATCTTAAAATCTGTAAAAGATACAAAATGTGCAGCCATGCATGGAGAAAAAAATTTAAACACTTTTTGGTTTTATGTATTCTAGTTGTTTGGAGGAAAATAAAATGAGTTATTTTGGTTAAGGCAGTAACTAATAAAATGGTTGAGACTATATTATAGTATAGTAACAAAATAATACATCTCATACACATCAGATAATGAATATGGTTTAACCATTTATCATTGAAACTGTTCATTTTACTAAGATGGTAAATTCAATGTAATAGGTAATCCTATTTTAAAGCAGAACTAACACTTTAAATTACATGTTTACATATGTCTTAACAAATATTTAGGAAGGCTTTAGAAAGTTGCATTAATGAAAGGCAGACAGAGCCTTCACTGTGAATCATTATTTGGGTGATATAACACAAGAATCAAATTAAAATTAGGGTTTTCTTTCTGTAAAATGACCCAACTTATTTTGTGCCCAGATAGTAGTTTCTTCTTAAAGATAAAAATATTGTGAAATCGATGTGTTTTTGGCATACTCTTAAATAATTTTTTCAAAAAGAAGAAACTCTGTGTTAAAGTTTCCTATAATCATCACTTATTGCTGCTGTTTTTACACTGTCAACTTGTAAAAACTGCAGTTAGATACTTCTTACTATGTTTCTATCTTGTCTCCTTGTCAATCTTCTTTATTTTTGCCTTTCCCAATTTGAGAATACTAAAACTTCCAATGTTTCTTTTATAACTCAGTGTTTTTTGGGTATCCTGTAATGATTACAAGGTAACTTGTGATTTGCTTCTTCACATTATAAAAGGAAGAAAAGTAGAAATAATTTGTTTGGTAATTTGAATTTTAACTAACTTAAAAGTATTTTGAGAGCTCTCTTTAATTTTCAAAACTAGGGCTAAAAGAACAAAAATGTACAAATCATAAGAGAAATTTTAAAAGTGTTTTAATATGAGAAAAATTATCAATACCTTTGAGTCCTGATGAAACAGACCTTTCCAGGAGATCTTAAGCTCGGGTCTTAACAATCCTCTAGGAGCAGATGATCTTCAGATGAAGACTGCCAACCCAAGGTCCTCAGATCAAAGAGATGACGACAAAGTAGACAGCCTCCACCCCACGTGGTGGAATAAGATTAATTTCCTGATATCTCAGATTTTCTTCTTTACTGCTAATCTTATTTGTTACCGTACTTTGGTGCCCCCTAGCCATCACCTAATGTTTTCACAGAATGCTTTCACAATTCTCACTGCTGTATTTTCATTCTCCCACTGTCTCTGTGGTATAAGAGAAGGCAAAACCCCTCGTGTGTTCTTCTCAGTCCAGTTACTGCTCTACATCTGACTGACTGCTAGATTATTTTCATCCCCAACCTGACCTCACTGACAAGAATTTAAAGTGACAGCTGTTACTTTATATGCATCGGATGGCAGGTCTTTTACGATATTTGAATTTTCCTCACATTTATTAACCCCAACCCTTCAGTCTTATAAAAATTGGAACCTAACCTCAAGTCAACAAAATACTTCTGCTGAAATCACTACTGTACAAACATTATAAGCTCATTAGGAGCGGGAACAGATACTGGCGCTATGCTGGTGGCAATGGTCAGTCTGTTCTCTTCAGAGACTCTTCAGCCTGCTTTGGAAGAATTCTTTGCCTTCACTCAGGGAATCTGTCTGCCTCAAGGGACAAGCAGTGGGCTCAAGTCTAATGTGATAAATGTTATTTATACTACCAATATAGTCTGCCCCCATCCTTGTTTTCAACCAGCATATCACAGTTTGTGGGATACAGCTAAAGCAGAGCACAAAGGACATTTTACACCATTCTATACAAACTCTTTCAGAAAATAAAAGGAAGGAACACGTCTCAACGTCTTTTTTTTTTTTTTTTTTGCGGTACGCAAGCATGTGGGATCTTCTTGGACCTGGGCACGAACCCGTGTCCCCTGCATCGGCAGGCGGACTCTCAATCACTGCGCCACCAGGGAAGCCCTCAACATCTTTTAATGAGACCTCCATTACCCTGCAAAAATACTGCAAGAAAACTATAGACCAACATCCTTCCTGGCCATAGAAACAAAAAAAAAAACAAAACAAACAAAAATTCTTAACTAATATTAGCAAATTGAATTGAGAAATATATAAAAGGTTGGTTCAACATTCAAAAATCAGTGAAATTCATCATATTAGCAGATCAAAGAAGAAAAACCTTATAATCATCTCAATAGATGAGAGAAAAAGCACTTGACAAAATTCAATATCCATTCATGATAAATTGTCTTAGGAAATAGGAACAAAAGGCAACTTCCTCAATTTTATAAATGGCATCTACAAAACACCTAAGCTAACATAAACTTAGTAGTGAGACTGAAGGCTTTCCCTTTAAGTTCCAGAACAAGCGAGGTTCTCAGCTTTCAGCATTTTCATTCACATCACACTGGAGATCCTAGCCAATGTAATAAAAGGGAAGTAAGGAACGGAGAGAGATGGGGAAGGAGGGAGGGAGGAACTAGAAAAACTAAAATATTTGGTGAAAAAAAAAAGAATAAAGTTGGAAGACTCACACCACCTCATTTCAAAACTGACTACAAAGCACAAAGCTACAGCAATCAAGATAGTGTAGTACAGGGGAAGGGCAGAAACAGGCAGAACAGAGAATCCAGAAACAAACCCACACATGTACAGATAATTGATTTTTGACACAATATAATCAAAGAAGAGCCTTTTAAACAAGTGGTGCTAGAATAATTGTTCATATACAAAAAAAATAAGTGCCTCAACCCATACTTTGTACCACAGTAAAAAAAAAAAAATTGGAAATGGATCACAGACTAAATATAACACCTAAATCTTCTAGAACACGAGTCAGCAAACTAAGGCTCATGGGCCAAATTCGTCAAATATGTGATACAGAAAAAGAGTAAGGCAGGGTAAGGAAAACAGGAGATGTGAGGGTGAGGGGAGCTCAATGGGCTAGTAAGGTATTCCTGTTTTGTACTGTATGGTTAAGGAAAGTCTCTCTGATAAGGCAACAGCTGAACCAAAGCAACAAAAAAAAGTGGAAAAGGATGCTTGTGAGACCTGAAGGAAGGTCACAGGCAGAGAGAAGAGCAGGTGCAAAGGCTCTGGTGCAGGGGCTTGCCTGCTGTATTTTACGAACATTAAATGATCAATATGGCCACAAGGGAACACGAGGAAGAGCGGGGAAACGACTTAAAGAGCAAGAGCCACCGGAACGCATACATCTGTGTACGCATGCACACACTCCAGATGTTATAGGGTCTTTTAGGTCATGGTAAAGACTTCAGTTGTGGCTTTGAGTAAGATGGGATCCATGGAGGATTTTCAGCAGAGGAGTAACATGATCTGATATTACATAACAGCACCCTGTGAACATATAAGCATAGAGTAAGAGTCTGGGATGATATATACCAACAAATTAAGGGGAAAAAAAAATTAAGGGAAATGGGAAAAGGAAAACATGATGTTTTCCTCCTCTGTGCTTTACTCGTATTTTTGAAAATTTCTACAACAAATATCCAGTATTTTGCTGAAAATTTTTTATTTTAAAATATCTAAAGGATTAATTATTAGAACCATCAACTAAAATAACCTTTTTCTTTGCTTTACCTTAAGCTCCAAACCATTATACACAGCCCATTTCAGCTCCTAGGACAATAAGCAAAAATGAATATTAACTAAGCAGCATGTAATGTGGCTAACAAATATCTAGAATGAGCCACTGACATTCAGGAAGGGCTTAAAGAGAATAAGGTTAACTGTCCTCAACAACTGTTTTAACTTGTACTACTTTCCTTCGTGCTTGAATTTAGTAGTATCTTTATTGACTTAACTTTGCTTGCCCATTTTTGGAAAGTTGTCTGTACATTTCTTGTAACTGCAAGGATTCCAAGAGCATCAAGATGCTGAGACAAAGAGAAGCTTTTGTAAGAGCCCTGGTCAACAGAGGATTTAGGAAAAACACACGCCATGGGCACTGCCTGAGAAGTAGCCAAACATGAAGATGGTGGACCATCCCAGTGGATGTTCTCCAGTGTTTCCAGCAGAGGTCTCTGTTCTAGTGACTGCTGTGTAACAAACCACCCCAAATTTAGTAGCATAAAACACAAATATCAAGTATCATCATCTCTCACAATTCTGGGGGTTGAATGGACTCAGCTAGGTAGTTCTCACCCAGGGTCTCTCGCATGGTTGTACGTAATCTGATAGCAGCTGGGGTTGGAGTCATCTAGAAGCCTTCCTCACTCAAATATCTGGCAGCTGATATGGCCTGGGCTTCCCCAGAGCACGAAAACTTGGCCCCATGGGACAATTTCCTGAGAGAGCCAGACAGAAGCATACTGCCTTTTTAAACCAAGCCTCAGAAGTCCTACAGTATCACTTCCGCTGCATTCGTTAGAAATTAGGAGGGCCAGTCCACACTCAAGAGAAATGAAGTTGATATTCTACCTCTTGACTGGGGAAACACCAAAGAATTTGTGGACGTGACTTAAAACTAGTTCACCCTCTGGCTTAAAGGCTATTAGATGGAATCAGACAAGAAAATAAATAACTAATGAAGGGCATTAGGCTAAGTGTGATGAAGGAAGTATTTATAAATTATTAATTATGGGGTGTGGTTCATAATAGGTTTTAGCACAATCAGAAGCAGCTTTCTCTAAGAAAGGACATTTTGAAAGGTCTTATAGAATGGCAGAATGTTCATAAGCAAACATATGAGGGAAAAATAATCTAGACATCCATTCCCTTGGATTGCTACAAAGGTCTTTTGAAGATATAGCAAATGATTTTGTTTAACTGGGGCTTAGGGTACATGGAAAACAATAGTGTATGTGGTTGAAAAGATAGAGTTTGGTTACAGTATTAAAGTACTGTATTTCAAATCTGAGGCGTTAAAAGCTCCTAGGCACACTCAGGTGAGGTTTACTAAGGGCCTTATTCCCCTCAGGTACAAATTAAGTGCCTAACTAATGTAACCGTGTAGCCCCTACAACTTCTCCAAACTGACCTTCAACTTAGGTCCTACTCCCCCTCATTGGGCTTTGAGGTTTCCAGTCAATCTGCCTTTAGAGATAGAGGATCCTCAAGGTCCTTGACACATCTGTTCTCTCTGTTTAACCTCTATTGAGGCATCCCATGACTAATCAAGCAACCTACTTACTATAAGATAGCTTCACTGATTAGCTCCATCAAGATAAAAGGGTTTGCTATTTCTGATACTAGGAAATCCTAGACTAATATCTTATCAACCTTTGCTTTTATAACCTCTCTATAATCTTCTGGTGGTACACTATCAAATTTCTGGAGCCAGGAACCCTAATATTCATAATCACAATTTTGGTTCAGTCACCTACCCATGGTTTTCTCTTGGTCAAATCACTTAACCTCAAGCTTCCTCATCTATGAAGATAAGGATGAAAATCCCTTTCTGACAAGGCTGTTGTAAGCATTAAATGAGATGCCTGTGCTTAGCATGACTGCTGGCACACAGTGAGTGTTCCAAAATACGAGATACCACTTTTATTAGCATAATCTCATTACACAAAACCCTAATAAAAAGAACTATCAAAGGGCTGATGTGAAAAGCTTAATTAATAGTTTTATTTTTATCATCATGTGTGGTTAACCTATGCCCCTGGCATTACATGACTCCACAGTTTCATTTTATACTCAATTATATTCTTCAGTTGCCCTCTTTTTAATTTATAATTTCAAGAGATATTGGTGGATAAGTAAACTTCTTTCACACAACATCTTAACAGAAGAAAATTAAACAGGGAAGAGGATATAGAACAATGGTAGATATAGCAAAGATAGAAAAATAGTGACAAAACTCAGTTTTGCCCAAAGTAAAACTTGCACTTACATGTCCTGTTGGTGGGAGTGTTAAGCTGGATAAAGCTTGAAATTTCAACAATAAGAGTATTAATGAAATTATAGTTACTTCAACAGTGGTATAATGCTATCATCAAAACTATGAAATACATCTGTGATATGTATGTATGTATCTTAGATGTATGATATGTATGTATGTATCTTAGATGTATACATCTAAGATATCTATGATATATTTGTTGAATGTGCAGACTGAAAGACAACATGTATGGTATGACACTATTTATGTAAAATTATGTTTGCACAAGTTGATAAGCGATCTAGTCACCAAATATTAACAGTGGTTTATACTGTAAGATCTGAGGTAGTATTACTTAAGTACTTACATATTTACTTTTGCAACTGTCTCAAAGATAGATTTTATTTTTTTATTCCACCAGGTATTTTTAGATTGAAGTATAGTTAATTTACGATATTGTGCTAGTTTCTGGTGTACAGCAAAGTGATTCAGTTTATGTAAATATATAAAACTGTCTTCCATAGTAGCAGTACGAATTTACATTCCCACCAACAGTGTAGGAGGGTCGCCTTTCCTCCACACCCTCTCCAGCATTTGTTATTTATAGACTTTTTAATGATGGCTATTCTGACTGGTGTGAGGTGATACCTCACTGTAGTTTGGATTTGCATTTCTGTCCTAATTAGGAAAGTTGAGCATCTTTTCATGTGCCTATTGGCCATTTGTATGTCTTCTTTGGAGGAATGTCTATTTATGTCTTCTGCCCATTTTTTGATGGGACCGTGTTGGTTTTTTGTTTGGTTATTGAACTGTATGAGCTGTTTTTATATTTGGGGAATTAAGCCCTTGTCAGTTGCATCATTTGCAAATATTTTCTCCCAGTCTGTAGGTTGCCTTTTCGTTTTATGGTTTCTTTTGCTGTGCAAAGGAAGCCTGTAAGTTTGATTAGGTCCCATTTGTTCATTTTTGCTTTTATTTCTATTGCCTTGGGAGACTGACTTAAAACACTGCTACAATTTATGTCAGAGAATGTTTTGCCTATGTTCTCTTCTAGGAGTGTTATGGCGTTATGTCTTCTATTCAAGTCTTTAAGCCATTTTGAGTTTATTTTTGTGTAGGGTATGAGGGAGACATCTAACTTCATTGATTTACATGCGGCTGTCCAGCTTTCCCAACACCACTTGAAGAGACTGTCTTTTCTCCATTGTATATTCTTGCCTCCTCTGTCGAAAATTAATTGACCTTAGGTGTGTGGGTTTGAGGCTCTCTATTCTGTTCCGTATGTCTGTTTTTGTGCCAATACCATGCTGTTTTGATTACCTCAGCTGTGTAGTATTCAGCTTAAGTCTGGAGGGTTATGCCTCTACCTTTGTTCTTTTTCCTCAGGATTCCTTTGGCAATTCTGGGTCTTTTATGGCTCTGCATAAATTTCAGGATTACTTGTTCTCGTTCTGTGAAAAATGACATGGGTAATTTGATAGGGATCACATTAAATCTGCAGAATGCTTTGGGTAGTAGGGCCATTTTAAAAATATTAATTCTTCTAATTCAAGAGCGTGGGATATCTTCAAAGGAAGATTTTTTAAAAAGCTGTCCTGACTTGACTGTCAGCTAACAAATCAAATACCAGCAACCATCAACATGGTTTGAGGTCTCACCTTGCTAGACAAGGTAAAGTACAGTATAGTATTTATGAAAATACTATCAAGCAAAAATTCATCAACTCTAATAGTGGAAGAGTGCCCAATCAAGGATCTTCCTACCATTTGGATTACATCATCATTTACTGTGTACAAAAATGTAAAGCTATGCTAATACTTACAAACCTTACCTTTAGGTCAACTGCCATGGGAAACTTCCTACATTTCTAAGCCAAGTACACTTTCCAGCTTCAAAACATATTACAAACATATAGTGATCAGGACTGTGTGATACTGGCAAAAGGACAGACATAGATCAATGGAATAAAACTGAGTTAAGAAATTAATCCATACATTTATAGTCAACTGACTTTCAAAAAAGGAATATGGGGGAAAGAATAGTCTTTTCAATAAATAGTGCTGGAACTGGATACTTACACGCAAAAGAATGAACTTGGACCCCAATACCTCATACTACATAAAAATTAACTCCAAATGGATCAAAGACCTTACCTAAATGTAAGGGCTTAAATTATAAAATTCTTAGAAGAAAACATAGGTGTAAATCTTTCTAACTTTGGATTAGGCAATGGTTTCACAGATGACACCTAAACACAAGAAGCCAAGGAAAAAAATAGATAAAACTGTACTTCATCAAAATTAAAATCTTTTGTGTTACAAAAGTCACTTTATCAAAAATATGAGAAGACAACCCAGAAAATATTTAAAAATCATATATCTGATAAGGGTCTAAGAATCCAGAACATATTAAAAAGAATTCTTGAAACTCAACAATAAAAAGACAAATAATTTAAAGACGGGGAAAGGATCTGAAGACATTTCTCCAAAGATATACAAATGGCCAATAAGCACATGAAAAGATGCTGAACATAGTCATGGAAATGCAAATCAAAGCCACAATGAAATAACCACCTCACGAAGTCACTAGGATGGCTATGTTAAAAAAGATGAACAACATGTGTTGGTGAGGATGTGGAGAAATCGGAACCTTTATGCATTGCTGGTGGGAATGTAAATCGATGCAGCCATTTTGGAGAAAGTTTGGTAGTTTACAGAAAGTTAATCACAGAGTTGCCATATATATGACCCAGCAATTCTACTACAAGGTACATACCAAAGGTAATTGAAAACATACTTTTACAAAAAGACTTGTACACAAATGATCGCAGTAACACTATTTAAGATAGTAAAAAATGGAAACAACCCAATGTCCATCAAAAAATGTGGTATATCCATACAATGGAATATTATTCAACCATAAAAAGAAATGAAGTACTACTATGTGTTACAGCATGGATAAACCTTGAGAACATCAGGCTGAGTGAAAGAAACCAAATACCAAAGAACACATATTCTATGATTCCATTTGATGAAACGTCCAGAATAGGTAGATGCATAGAGAGAGAAAGTAGTTTAGCAGTTACCAGGGGCAAGGGGGAAGGGGAAAATGGGGTGGGACTACTAATGGGCATGGGGTTTCCTTCTGGAGTAGGGTAAATGTTTTGGAATTAGACAGTCGTGGTGGTTGCATAACCTTGTGAATATACCAAAAACACTGAATAGTACACTTCAAAATGGTGAATTTTATGGTATACAAATTACGTCTCAATTAAAAATTAAAAAAAAAAGAACGATGGCAAACTTCTTGCCTGAAGCTATGTAAGAGAGAAGATGATGAAGCAGTATCTTTAAAGTACAGAAGGAAAAAAAAATTACAATGTAGAATTCTATGCCCAGCAAAATTTCTTTTCAAAACTGAAGGTAGGGCTTCCCTGGTGGTGCAGTGGTTGGGGGTCCGCCTGCCGATGCAGGGGACGAGGGTTTGTGCCCCGGCCCGGGGGGATCCCGCATGCCGCGGAGCGGCTGGGCTCGTGGGCCATGGCCGCTGGGCCTGCGCGTCCAGAGCCTGTGCTCTGCGGCAGGGGAGGCCACGGCAGTGAGAGGCCCGCGTACCGCAAAACAAAACAAAAAACAAAAACTGAAAGCAATGATTTAAGACTATAAATCTACAATAATCAAGACAATGTAACATTGGCGTAAGACATATAGTTCAATGGAACAAAACAGATCCCAGAAACAGATCCACACATATCATTTGATTTTCAACAAAATGCCAAGTTAATTTCAACAAAATGCCAAATTAATTCAACAGGGAAAAGAGAATCATTTCAACAAATGATCTAAATAAGCTGGAGAGTCATATGGATAAACATAAACCTCAGTACTTACCTTCACACCATATACAACAATTATCTCGAATTGTATCACAGATCTCAATGTAAGAGCTATGGAGAAAGATCTCTGTATTAAGCAAGGATTTCTTAGGACACAAAAAGCATAAACAGGAAAAAAATAAGGAAATTGAACTTCATCAAAATTGAAAACTTTTGCTCTTTCAAAGACACTGTTAAGAAAATGAAAAGGCAAGCCACAGACTGAAAGTATTTGCACATCATATATCTGATTACAGATTTGTGTGCAGAACATATAAAGAACTCTTGCAACTCAATCATGAAATGATGCACAACCCAATTTAAAAAGAAGCAGCCCTGTGAGACTTTAGGAATAACTGGGTAAGAAGTATGGCAAATTTCATCCCCACAAAATAATGATAAAATTTGACAAAACTATCATTTCAAAACTGGAAACTGACCAAAAGCATGCAACAAACAGGCAACATTTACTTAAGAAAACCTACTGAATCTTGGCAAAATCAGTGGGAGCCCAGCACTTCAGCCTGGAGCAGCTCCACCTCTCCCCAGAAATCTCCCAAGCTGATGGCACTGTAATTCGACCAGAGTGGGCAGGCTGTATCTGCAGCCTCCCTGCTGGAGGGGTTAGACTGATTTGGAGCAAAATGTAAGAAAACTCATGCTCAGGGGTATTGTTGGGAAAAGTATCATCTTGGGGGCAACCAGAGAAGGCCAAACATTACAGCTAGCCTGAGGATGAGACACTACTTGTGCCAAGCAACGGGTGAACAGAACAGCAGAAACTTAACATAGTGATATGCGAATGAGATAACAGTGAGCCTCCAACATATCCTCAGGCTGGGATGGGATGACGACTGCATGCATATAGCCCAACAATTCTACTTCTAGGTACTTACCTAAGACAAATGAAAAATATATATCCACACAAAGACTTGAAGGCGAATGTTTCTAACAGCATTATTCATAACAAAAAAGAGTGGGAACAATCCAAATTTTGTCAATCAGTAAATGAACAAATGTGGTATATATCAATACGTACAACAGAATACTATTCAGCAAAACTAGGTAGAGAATTATTAATACATGCTAAACATGTGTGAACCTCAGAAACACGTTAGGTGAAAAAAGCTAGATGCAAAAGACCATATTTTGTATTATTCTCTTTATACGAAATATCCAGAAAAGGGAAATTATGGAGACAGAATATAGACTAGTGGTTGCCTAAGTGCTGAGAAGGGGGAAATGAGGAGTGATTGTTAATGGGTATAAAGTTTCTTTATGGTGATAAAAATATTATAGAATTAGACAAGCTGAGGATTGCACAACTTTGTAAATATACTAAAAGCCATGGAAGTGTGCACTTTAAATGGTTGGATTTTATGGTTATGTAAATTATACCTCAACAAAACTGTTAAAAGTAATAGGATAAATATTTGAACAGACCTTTCACTAAAAAAATATGAGTGGCAAATGAGCACATAAAAAGATGCTTAACGTTATTAGTGGTTAGGTCAATTCAAACTGAACCAGAAGATACCACAACATACCCACTAGAATGGTCAAAATTGAAGAGACAGTGATGTGGCAAAATCCTCATGCATTGCTGGTGGAAATGTAAAATGGTACAGCCAACTCTGGAAACAGTCTGGTGGTATCTTATAAAGTTAAACAAATATTTACCATACAATTCAGTTATTCCACTCATAGGTATTTATTAAAGAGAAATTAAATCACATGTTCACATAAAGATTTATATATAAATGTTCATAGCCACTTTATTCATAATAGCCCCGAACTAGAAATAGCTCAGGTGTCCACCAACAGGAGAATGGATAACATACTATATGATATTCACATTCATATACTACTACTCAGCAATAAAAAAGAACTGATTCAAGCAACAACACTGCTGCCTCTCACAAATATGCTGAGCCAAACAAGCCGGACACAAAGTACACGCTGAATGTTTTCATCTAATCTATAGCGGCACAAAGCAGATCAACGGCTGTCCAGGCCTGAGGGTGGATGGGTGGAAACTGACTGTAAAGGGGCTTGAGGTAACTTTTGAGGGGGGATGGAAATGTACTCATCTTGGTTGTAGTGACAGTTTCACAAGTGTATGTGTGTGTCCAAACTCATCAGATTGTATACTTACAATGGATGTTATTGCCCTATGTAAATTATAAAGTATTAGTTGCTTTTAATATGCTGAGAAGAAAAAAATTTGATTAGAAATATAACACCGTTCTCATTGAGGAAACAGGCCTCTAAAAATGGAAAGGAGTTAACAAATCTGTCTGCCTGTCTTTACTGTAATCCTAGTGTTTGGAGCACTTTCACCTTTGTTTTAGCAGTACTGACACATACCCAGGTCTGGCACAGGGTACACAACTGTCACCAGATGCACAAATATTTTCTGATGACTTTAATAATCTTAGGCCTTGAAAGATCTGACACAAATGCTTATTCAAGAACCAGGCTAGATGGTGGTCAAAAGGCACAAACTTTCAGTTATAAGATAAATAATTATTAGGGATGTAATATTCAACATGATAAATGTAATTAATACTGATGTATTATATATGAAAGTTAAGTCAGTAAATCCTAAGAGTTTTCAGCACAAAATTTTTTTCTTTTCTTTCATTCTGTATCTACATGAGATGATATATGTTTAATAAGCTTACTGTGGTAATCATTTCATGATGTATGTAAGTCAAATCATTACGCTGTACACCTTAAACTTACACGTGCTTGATAAAACTGGAAAGAAAGAAAAAGAGCTAGATTTCATGCATCCAGGTTACTTATGTATCTGCTGTGCCATAGCTGATTACCAACTTCTGCTATAGGAATACTGAACCATAAGCTCCGTAAAGGCAGGATCTATCTTTTTTCCTTATCAGTGTTCACCCAGTGTCTCACACAGTATCTTCCATCTCTCAAATGTTCAATCAATATGTGCTAAATGAATGAACCACTTCAGTTTACCCTGCATTCTAGTTCAAGTAACTCCCACACATTCTTCATGGTGAGAAAGACTTCTGAAGATTACCAACATTAAGAATGAAAACTATACGAGACCATAGCTACTCACATGCCCACACAGTTACCACAGTGCTTTCTAGTGATTGATGTGAGTGTAATAAAACACTATCTTTGAATTATTAACTGCTACATTTTTCATTCCTTGCATTCCTGGTTGCTATGGCAGCTTACTCAGTGACTCATTGGCAGCTGCTGCTTCAGTAGGGAGAGACAATATGGATTAAAACAAAGACAATTTCAATTTCAAGTGTTAAAGCTGAGTTTTTGAAAGCCAAAGGAAGAGACGGGAGCCTGAAAGCCAAAGGGCTTTTGATTTATCAGAGCCGTGTTCTGGAGGCAGAAAGGGATTTTAACAATCTATAAACTTTGCTGTGCAAATCAAGGATGTAAGCCTGGCTGGATAAAGTAGTTTATTCTACGAACCACAGAGCTGGGAAGAATGCATAACAATACAGGAGCAGTTTTCTCATTCAAAAAGATCCAAGAGTTCCATCAAGCAGGAAAGAGAATTGGAGGGGATGAAGCTAGTTGCAGAGGTCTGAAACATGCCTGGCACTCTCCTCCTCAACGGCTGACACCCTATTTTGGGGGTGTGAGGAAGCCCTAGATAAGGGCTGTACACTGGCTACACAACAGGATCACACCAGAACCATCAACTCAAGAATCTCTGGGGTGGGATCTTTAATATCTTTAAAAAGCTGCCTCTGCCTTCCCTTCCTACCTTCTGAGTTGATCTAATGTTTAGCCAAGTGCTGAGAATCACTGGCTTATGAGGATCCCAAAGCAGAAGAGTATAATATCTGTCTTCCCTCAGTGTAGTCCACTCTTGCAGACAAACTCCCTGGCAATCCCACCCCCTGACTCCTTTCAACAGCACACTTGGGCACAGAATCCCACACAAACTAGAGAACATCTTACTGAAGAGAGCTTAGAATTGACTATTGGTGACTCTCAAGCTGGATTTTGAAGAGTCTCAGTTTTGTGAATGAGGGTCAGGTGAACAAGTTTAGAAGTTTAAGCACGGATGTGGTAAAAAAGTCAACTACTGGCTAGAAGGCCTCAAACTCATGAAGCTGCCCCCACAGAGCTCAACACAGGGGACAACTTAGACTAGTGCTATCATCAGCACTGCTCACAATTCCTACTGGTCATTTGGCTAAAACTTCATACGCTAATTCCTAACTATCAAACTGACCAGTTATTCAGAGCCTGTGTGTGCTCACCAAGAAAACTGATGATGACAAAAGCCAGTGACATCTATGAGAGCGCACAAAGAGGATTCATCAGACCATCAACCTTTTCAAGATATTTCCAGCCCTCTTCACTGAAAAAAACCTGGCAACTCTACCTCAATTTGGTAACAACATAGGACCAGCTCTGCTCATGTGTAGTAGCTACATTAACTTTGAGAAACCCAGGTCTTCACAAAGTTGGAATTACAAGGTTTTCAAAAATATTCAGGTTAAGGACAGAGTCGAAAAACAACCTCCCAGTCATCTAGACCTGTGCGTCCGACACGGTAGCCACTGGTCTCATATGGCTCTCGAGCACTTAAAATATGGCTAGTTCTGAATACAGATGTGCTATAAATATATACCAGATTTCAGAGACTGAAAAACAAAAAGAATGTAAAATATTTCATTGATAGTTTTTAAACTGATTATATACTAAAATGATAATAGTTTGGATACTGAAATACCTCAGGAAGGCCTTTATAGCCTTTGCAATGTCTGAGTTCCAGCAATGGTTGAACCATATACCGTTCGACTTCCTTGACGGCTATCCTCTGAATACCTGGACATGAATATCCTTAACATTTACAGATTTAATAACATTTCAAATATTAATGAGTTACTCTGAAAGGCTCATGACATACAGTAACTTGATATTTTCCCAAAATACAAATTTTCATTGCTAATACTGTACAGTTTGCTTTCAGTTATCCAGCTACTAAATGATCAAGACAATACAAAAGCATTTAAATCTCAAACTGATTTTGTTGGAAAGATATTTTTTGGTCAGGTACTTTTAGAAATCTCATAAAATAGTGAACACGGAATTCATAAGTTGACAGGAAAGAACCACAGAAATAAGGCACTGTATGGTATAACAACTCTGTCATTAAGGTACTTACTGCAGAAAAACTTTTCACTCTATGTGGGAAACCAAATTTTAAATCATGTGGCAATATTTATGAATATAAGCATTTTTGACATTTTAGAACAATTCCCTTTCAGGTGTTAAGTTTCTATTATTCTCACAGGCTTTCCTTGTAGAAACTCCTGGTCTAGGAAGTTCCAAGTTATCTTCAGGAGAACCTTTGAAATAATTTGGAGATTTTGTGAAAGTTCCCATGGATACGCTGTATTAGATTAGTGAATGGGGGGGTGGGGCTTGACTCCTTGACCTAATCTAATACCAGGATATCCCAAGGTATTTCAGGAACTAATAAACCTCTTCTGGCCCTCCTCTTGCATAGCCTAACCCTCTCATCCCAACAGCAATATCCATCAGGAAAGCAGGATTCATCCTTCCTATTACTAAAAAGACTCTGCTTCCAAGAGTAGTGGAAGACTGGTACAATGCACAGGGTATGGGACAAATGAATCAAAGAGAAAACCTCAAGAATGCTTCAGAAAAAAAAAAAAAAGAATGCTTCAGAGTACATCTTGGCATTTCACTAAGCAAACCTACTCCAACAGGTATCTGAGGTTAAGGGAGAGATTAGTGGTGGAGGAGTCCAAGTCACCCAACCCAGATGTCATTAAACTTAGTTCAGTGTAGCCCACTTACCATGCACTTCTAACAGTGTTGGCCACATTTCTGTCTAGACACCCCTTGAACTCTAACACACACACACACACAAACACAGAGCAAGCAAATCCTGTCTGGCTTCTCTCTCAAAGCTCTGCCTCCCATTTAAGATCTTTCATGTTAGAATTGTTGTTCTTTATCTCTAGCTCTCCAGCAGATACTTCTGGCATAATTGGCTTTTCCCTGGGAGAGACATTCTGTCCTTAAAATTCCACCCTTCAGGGACTTCCTCTAGTGGCGCAGTGGTTAAGAATCCGCCTGCCAATGCAGGGGACACGGGTTCGAGCCCTGGTCCAGGAAGATCCCACATGCCACAGAGCAGCAACTAAGCCCATGAACCACAACTACTGAGCCTGCGCTCTGGAGCCCGTGCTCCGCAACAAGAGAAGGCCCCACAATGAGAAGCCCGCGCACCGCAACTAAGAGTAGCCCCTACTCACCGCAACTAGAGAAAGCCCGCATGCAGCAATGAAGATCCAACACAGTCCCCCCCACCAAAAATAAATAAATAAAATAATTTAAAAAAAAAGATTCCACCCTTCAAGATGCGGAAAAAGTACAGCTGGGAGTTGTCTTGGTCTTATCTGTCATCCCTTACATCTAAATGACTACCAAGGTGAGTTAAGTTCTTCCATCGCCGCTTTCCCTATTGTCATTGCTTTAGTTTTGCCCCTCATCATCTTGCCTGAATTACTATAAATTTTCTACAGGTCTCTCTGCCTCTAGTCCCATTCGTCTCTAACCTGAAGGGTAAATCTGATTGTCTTTTTCCTGCTTAAAATCCTTCAATCATAGTTTGGCACATACATCTCTTCATGATTTGTCACCTGCTTACCTCTCTAGACACAGCAACCCTCCAAGAGTGCCATGCTTGTATGTGCTAAGCTTTCTGCCTGGGAATCCCATTCCCAGTCTCCTGCTCCACATGACCTTTTATCCATATCCCTAGAGCTATGGTTATTTCTTCTTAAAGGCTTAGTCATTCTCTTCCCTAGTCTGAGTTTAATGACCCTTCTCATTACCTCCACAACAGGCTTTGTGTGTACTAATGGCTATCACGGCATTTATTACTCCTTATTTGCATCACCCACTAAAGATTGAATTCCTAGAGGTCAGTTTTCCTTGACTTCTGTATTCTTGGCTCCCTAACAGCCCAGAACCAAGCGGTGCTTAACATATAATTGCTGAAATAATAAATCTCTAGATTTCAGCAAGAGCAAGACCAGAATCTGCACTGTCCTCCGGAATACTTGGGTTTCTTCAGCGTATCAGTTAAGGTTTATGAATGACTCCTGCACATCATGAATGAAGAGAATAACAAAATTTATTCACAGATGGGCACAAATATATTTATTGTTTATAGAAGCTACTAACATTATTAAGTGCTTACTCTGTGCCTGGTGCATACATGTACTTTCCCATTTAATCCTCACAACAACCCTGAGGTAGGCAGAAGTATTACCTCTTTTTATAGGCGAAAGCGAGGCACAGAGTAGTATCTCGTCCAATGTCAAGGAGGTGGCAAAACTAGGCAGTCTGGCTCCAGAACTCATGTGGTTAACCATTATGCTACAAAATTCAATACCTCTTCCATCATGAAAATTGTGCTTCGAAAGAATAATAACTCTCCCTTTAAAAACATAATGGAATGTTACTAAAATACAACCTAAATTTTAAAAGTTATGATCGTGCACTGGCAGACCATCCCTCCCCAAAACTTAATAGCTCTCCAGTAATATTTCAATTACAAATTTACAAAATAGGTTTTACATTAGAAATTTCAGAGTACATCTTTCCTAATGGTTATGGTAAAAAGGCCTCTTTGTCCATTACCACTACAAACAGTCGTTTATTAAGCTATTGCAGAATTTCAACTAATATTTTTAGATCCAATTTTTGTGGTAATGGGTTAAACTGAAAAAAATAAATTTTTTCTGTATACAAAAATAAACTGTGACATCAGTTAATTCATGGTAACCTTTCAGCACTCAGGTAATTCTGTTTTATTGTAATGCACTGTCAACTTCTAGACATAAGGGTGGATATGATAAACTTCCTTGAAAACATTCTTCTTATTTTCTACTTCTAAATAATGGGATAATTTGGCAAGATCATTTTGAAGTCTTATTTATTAAAATATCAATAATGAATTGTTCCATTTTAGTTTAGAACATACTAATACAAGTTGTTCCTAACACATTTTCTATATTTCCTGTGATTGATGCTTTTGATACCTTATTTAACAGGAAAATCTTTTCTAATAGAGGAAATTATAAAGTATTACAGAAGAGTTGAGGAAACCATGAACAGAGCAGTAGAGGTAAATATCTATCAATATCATGATTTTCAAATAAGGAAACTCATATAGTCATTGCAAAGCCATAAAATGTAATGGACTGCTATAATACAGATCAGTATCATCATCCAGCTCCAAAATCTCTTTTGTATCTCTCTCTAGGGTCTGCTAACTGTATTACACGCACACAGATGCTCAAAATGCTTTTGACTAATAATGAAAGCTTTTCAAGATGCTGGCACCAGATTCACTGGTAACAGGATTCTGATAGAACTCTAAGTTTATAAATATAAATCATCAGTATTTATCAATCTCAGCATACCAAATCAAAAAGGAAGCCCTGAGAATTTAGTAATAGAAGAAATTAATCACTTCTGATTCTAAGACTCGGGGTCCTGAAAGGTGCCTCACAGTCCAGGGCAGAGTTAAGAAGCACAAGGCTGGTTAACAAATACTATAATATCACTTTGTAAAATTTCTGGGATGTGAGTTTATGCCATGCCACTCTCTGCCTCTCTATAAACAAGCAACCAACAATCTATCTTATTATTAGCTATTGGTCTAAAATTAATGATGGCTTAAATATCTGAAAATATGCCAACTCCCCTAAGTATAGTAATGTTGCATTTTCAATAAAACCCAACATTAACGTATCTGGTTTTCACTGATGCCTTTTACTTTCCACAGAGAATCAGATAACTTAAAAGACAAGGTATTTCCCATTCATATAATACAGGAATTCTGTGATTTGAAAAGAACATCCAGTTTCTTAGCTTAAGCACAGCATTCACAGAATATGGTATTCGAAGTATTGTCTGGGTAAGTTATTACCAAAACAATTTTACCAGCTGTTCCTGAATAAGGATCACTACTAGGAGCATACCAAGTAGCAATTTCCTGTAAAGAAAACCAAGTAACAATTTAGTTTCAGAATGAAAAGATCTGGGTAGAGAAGGAAAGTGGACAATAACACAGATAATGTAACTACCATAATGTTCCTCACAGTATGTTGTAGCAAAGAAAAAGATCAGAAGCTACATACTTCAGAAACAAAGGGGAATGGGCCAAAGACAAAATATTGGCATGCTAGAATTTTTTTTACCTTAGAAAATATCTAAGAAAGAACAAGGGACACTTCACATTTAACCACCCACTGTCAATATGCTCCGAGTTTACCTCAGGATAAATCAAAATGCAAGAAAATGGCCCAAATGAATTAGAAAACTTCCTGCAACTAACAAACTGTTCTCATATTTAAAGCAATATTTATCTCTATGTAGTTTTATAAAATTCCTAATAATCTGATTTATATGGAAACTTTCTCTTTGAAAACATAAGGATTGGATATTAATATCAACATATAATGTGAATGTCAATCAGATGGTAAGTTCAATTATTCTTTAATTTTAAAAGAGTTTCATGCTTTGTTCAAATGTAGCTTGTTAGAAAATTTCCCTTCTTTAACTCTCTTTTAGTAAATAAAATAGATAATATTTACATTAAATTTACAGTCTTTTTTCATTTAAAGGAATATCCCTGTGACTTGCTATAATATGTTAAACAATTGCTCTTAAACTTCACTAAACCCAAATTTAGCAAGCGAACTAAGCTTTGAAAAAAAAATCTGGTATTTTCATTAACTCATTTAAACTGGAATCTTTTTGAAATACATACTGCAAGTATGCTCCTCAGGCATTCTGGGGCTACATTCTAGTAGACTGTTTAGTAGGTGAAAACTGAAATAACTGTATAACATTTAAAAAAATAGAAGACTTGCACTAAGAAACTAAAACCTACCCAGTACCCAACAGTTAACAACATGACTTATTTAGTTGTTTTGGCTACCACAAAATAATGAGTTATGGAAACCATTACTTATATTTCAATCAGACACTGCTCTTAAAACACAATCTATATCTGATTTATAACCAGATCTGAAAAACACAGATTAAGACTATTCTTAGTTTATTTCTGTGGGAAAGAGCCAAAAGAAGACAATAATTGTACTCATATACATTCTTACACTCTCTTACACATTTAGGGGGGGAAAAGCCAGATCACCGTAAGATGAGTCAAAATTGGCAATAAACCCATTATGAAGAAAAGAGCGGCACTGAAGTGAAATTTCAGAACACATTGCTTTCTATATACCCAACTGTGATCTTATTTGAAAACAAGTATTTACAAAGATTCTAGAAAACTATAACCAATTTGACAACTAGGGTTTCATTCTTTATCTCCATAATATTCAGTTGTCAGTAGTTTCAGCTACACATTTAAACACGTAACGTGATTTTATGTCCTACTTACACTATGCAGTGTCTGTATATAAATTTACAAATATTATAAGTGACATTATGTACAATATTACTTATAATATTTTCCAGATTAGCAATTTTGACTTTAAATAAAAACTGGAGCATCTGGGCTTTAAAAAAATTTCAATTTCTAAATTCTTCTTTTTAGGAAGTCACTGATGGAGACTGAATTTAAAGTAAAAAAAAAAAAAAGGCTACCTTTTGTAAATTTTAACAAAAAAGGGATCACTATAAACAGATTTAAGTAGATACTGTTCTAGACAAATAATCAAGTAGCACTTGACACTGACAAACACTGAACTTTCTCTTAAACCACAGGAGCTTCTACTGTAGGAGCTGCAGCACAGAACCTTATGACAAACAAAGGCTAAGTGAATACGATTGTGAGAGTATGGTACAGGATAAAGAAGGAAAAGGGAATTTAGGCCAATAAACTTTAAAAGTCAATGAGTAAATTATATCAGAAAATCAACTTCCAAGAGAATATCAATAGTTAACTACCACAGCTATAGTAAATCTTTTCCTTTAAGAATGGAAGACAACAAAATAATTCTTACCATAACAATATACCAGTAGAAAAAAAACTATTCACATTCTAAGAGGTTTTTCTTGGTGTGTGTGTGTGAGAGAGAGAAAGAGGGAGAGAAAGCTTACAAAATTGAAAATGTGAACTAAAGTGTATTCATATTAAGATTTCGTGATAACAGAAAAAATTTAAGGAAAGAATATTTTCTTTGAGGGAAGAATATTTTCCATAACTGGTTAAAAAAAGCACCTATGAAACTGTGCTGTCAGCTGTCACAATGGAGGTTTTGGACTCTTCTATCAACTATAGCAAAACAAAAGACATTTCACAGTAGAACTTTAGGGAAAACATTACCTGGTTTAGAATCACACTGAAAGCAATGAAAAACTCTTAATTGTTTATAATATACATATTTTTCTGGGTAGCAGCAGTTGCTCCTGTACGTGCCCTTTTAAAAAATATGAAACAGAAGCAATAGAGTAGAAAAAAAATTGAGAAGAATAGCAGCAATAAACAGAAAAGCAAACAAATACATTAGAGTAAAGAAAGCTTAAAATAAGGAAACAGTACTGTGTAACTCTCAATTATACTGAGTAAAGTGCACTGCTTAAATTGTTCACTGATAATATTTTCCCTATGTTGAAAACATGAAATCTATTTACTGGTATTTTTGATATATATATTAAAAAAAAGACATTCACTGTTGCAGCCCTGATAGCTCTCCTCCAGTATTTTTTAACCATTCAGATGTATTTTGTGGGAATATTTATTCACATAATTTTGCTTAATACATTTCTTTCTAAACAAGACTGAATTTAAAAGTCTCTAACATTTTCAATTACAGTAATAACACATTAATAAATTATAAATTAACAAAATCTTCATGTTTGCTTTAAAAAATCATTTATCAAATGCTAAACCCCAGATTACCTGGAAAATTAAAGATGCAAATTGCTATAAATCTGGCATCCCAATTAAATTCTGATTTTTAAAAGTATATAAAAATGTCCCTCAAATTATTCCAAGTTCCACTCAAGAAAATTTTATTTTACCCTTTTCATAAGTTATTAAGTTTACAACCTACTAAATATTTTACCCAAATGTAGGAAAACTGCATGGAGATGCAAAGCACAATAAAATAATTACATGAAAAGAACAAACAAAAATACCCGTTAAAACAAAGTTACTGTAGCTGGAAGCACTTAAAATTGGTAATTAGTATTTTTTTAAAGTTGCATAGCTGCAAAATGATTCACTGCTGATTAACTGTTGAGCAGTTTTATTTAAAAAGGAAACAACATATTTAATAAACTGCAATTCTGTAGATAATCCAAATTTAATTAATTAAAATGTAATTATGTAACTTGATTTTTTTACTCTTTGGAATGCATTCTGATAATTTTAAACCTTTAATTTGAAGTATTAACATACTTTAGCTTTCCTATGTAGAAGTCTATTTTCCACTCTTGGGGGAAAAAAAAAAATCAAAGAACTTGAGATCACGGTCTACATTCAGAGAATGTTTTACTGCTTGATTACATTTCTTGGTTTCACATTCAAGACTTTAATTTTTAAAAAGTAAATTACGTGGTCTTCAATTTAAGAATAGATGAATGCAGGAACATCATATTGGGGAAAATAAAGGGACCCCAAACTAAAAACCAAAACAAATTAAAAACAACTAGTTGCGCAGCTCTAGAGAACTTAATAAAAAGTAAATCAACTTTTAAATCAGTTAACTTTGGTGTCTGAATATAAAATGTTCATCAGTATTACCTATATAGATGACTATTAAGGGATGTGCAGCATTTTCAAAATCCCTGTGTGTCCTTTATTCATGTTTGGTACACTGAGTTCTGTGACAATTGTCCTCTCCTCAGCAGATTTTTTTTTCCTGTACGATTGTCCATCTCTGCATTACTGAGTCTCACAGAACTTAGATTTCTGGCTGAGTGTGCCTGCATTTTTGTTTTTGCTTTTCCAGAGATAAATCTTCGTATCCTCTCAGCTTTTCAAGCATCTTGAAAAGACAAGGAAACCTGTGTAAAAGTGGATACATTTAGTTTAAGCAATGGTCCATGATAGTAATACAAATCAAAATACAACATCCATTTCCCCATGAACACTGCTTTAGACTGTAAATTTTCATACACTTATTTAGTATTTTAAAAACTGATAAAATTTGTTTTCTGCAAAAGAACAAATCAAGGACACAGAAGGACCAATTAAATCTTAAAATAGTTACAAAAAATAGCCACTAAGTAACAGTCGTTCCCCCACCACAATAAAGACTACACCAAACTACAGAAAACAAACACACACAATTAACTAAGCCCTCTCCAAGTAACTAAAATCCTTGAATTACAAATAGTGAACAATTTCCTAACTAATCAAGACCTTAGATATTCATGTATCTCTGTTTTGGGCTGACTGCTAAATTAGTACGCTGAAGAGTATCAGAAGTGCTACTTACATGTTGCCTTAAAAAAAGTTTTAACAACACTGAATCCTCTTCAAACCTGCACATTTTCTTTTTACATTTTTATTGGAGTATAATTGCTTTACAATGTTGTGTTAGCTTCTGCTGCACAGCAAAGTGAATCAGCTATATGCATGCATATATCTCCATATCCCCTCCCTCTTGAGCCTCCCTCCCACCCAAACCCATACACTTTTAATCTAGGACAGCAAAAGAGATAGGAAGAATTTATCATTTGACAAATAAGGGTAGTCAGAACAAAAGCAAAAATGTGAAAGAGCTGAAATATTCCATGTCTACACATTCTCAGAAATGACTCTTCAAGACCCATAGAGAAAGATTCCACTGGTTCACATTTCTGAGGGCAGCTGCCACCGAACTCAGGTTCCACAATGAAAAAAAAAAAATGAAGAAGAAGAAAACATTGATATATAGGGTAAGGAAACTGAAATACTGTTTAAAACCAACAGACATGCATATTGACCATGAGATGAGATGCATGTTCCACATATCCCATAACCTCATCGTGACACTAAAAGAAAAATTTAGCTGATTAGACCATGTAATAAAATATTTTATATCATAAAATTCCTTTTTCACACAAAAAAGTTTACTGACTAAAAAGATAGATTTTATCTATGGGTGAAAGATTTAGACATATTATTTTGATACGTGGAATACTAAGATAAAAATTTCATTTTATTAGCATTGTGGCACGCGGGCCTCTCACTGTTGTGGCCTCTCCCGTTGCGGAGCACAGGCTCTGGACACGCAGGCTCAGCGACCATGGCTCATGGGCCTAGCCGCTCTGAGGCATGTGGGATCTTCCTGGACCAGGGCACGAACCCATGTCCCCTGCATTGGCAGGCAGACTCTCAACCACTGCACCACCAGGGAAGCCCATAGCATTGGTTTTTAGTACTTAAAAAGCTTCTAAAATTTTAGCTATAGCTTTACTTTATTGGCCCAGATGTAAGGTGACCCTGAAGACATTCCAAAGTATCCTCCTCTTCAAAAAACACTTTACACAGTAAAATAAAAACATACATACATGCATGTATCCTCAAAATACCACTTCATCACCACACTTCTCTTAAACAGCAACCTAATCCCAATTCATACCTCAAATGTGTCAAGGTATGATCTGAATCATCTCACAGTAAAAGGTTCAAAAGCTGATACAGTTTACCCAGGCCTTCACATTTCACAGGCATAACCCTAATGTTATTAAGACAGAGGTCTCTCTCAATGTTGCAGCTCTTATTTCAGCTGCTATAGCTGCTATTAAGTTATCTCAAATATATTTTGTCAATAATCTAATCTGCTGCTATTAAATGACCCTCATTAAGAGGGAACAGAATTCCTTGAATGTGTTTATTATCTCAACACCTCAAATGTAAGACCAGGAGTTATTGAAATAAAAGGAAATGGGGGAACAGCACAGGACTAGATCTCAGGTATTATCTGCTCTAGTTTCCTGCCTCCAGTCTTAGACATTGAGAAAAGATTGTTGTCTGTGACTATCATGAGTCTCTGAACACAGAGGTTCTAACTCCTTCCAAAACAATTCCAAGATTGGCTAAAATATTCTGCCTTCATATAAAACACAATGTTTTATATCATTTTTGAAATGATAAAGATAAAAAGCTTTTCACATACATGAAGATGGCAATTAAGTTAACTATTTTTTCAAAGCTAAATGATGGAATATGAAAAATAGCAATACTCAAGTGAGGTTTTCATTTCAATTTGCTAAACATTTTCAAAAAATGCAGAATCATGAATAAGCTACATCAATAGTGGAAAACAAATTCTGTATTTGGTTTAAAATTCAATTCAATTTTTTTTGGTCTACTGTATAGGTAGGATACAAAAGTGAAAGATTAAATTGAACGAATGAATACAAATGTAACTTTCTCAAGAAACTGTTCCTACCTAATAATAGCAAAATAGCAAAGAACACAATCTTTTGATTCAATTCCCAGCTCTACTAAGGAACTAGCTATGTGACCTTGACAAGTTTCTTACCCTCTCTAAAACTTAATCTCCTCATCATCTCCATAACGGGAGTAGTTAAGAGTACCGAGCTCAAAGGATTGTTATACCAATTAGATGAGTTATAAATAGATGTAAAATGCTTAGACCAATCCCTGGCACATAATAATGCAATATAAATGCTAACTAATTATTACGATTAGAATTATATTATATTGCATTACCTAAAAACATACCTGGGAAGTTATGGTTAACAGTATGGAATTTGATTCTGTTGCTAACTACATGTCCTTGGACTGTTGGTGCAACGTGCTTCTTAATGTCACAGAACTTAATTACTCTGACCCTCAGGTTTCTCATTGGTAAAATGGGGTCATGATATTTACTTCATGGGGTTTTTTAAAGTATTAAACTAAAATTGAATAAGCTAAAGTGTTTTAAAGTACCAAAAATGTAGAGTTTACTTAATATATGACTCTCTTCAGGAAATCAAGAAAGTTGTTTTTATGTATCATTTACTGTGAGTTTTCTACAAAGTAGCCTAATACAATGTCTGGAACACATATACACACACACCCCCCTTAATTAATAAATGAGTGAATAAAAACGGTGGTTGAGAATGTATAACTCAGGTAACAGTTTAAAAAGCAATTAAAACAGAAAATGGGAGAATTACCTATACAACAGGAAGCTGATGCTTAATCTGAAGGGTGCTCAGGGCAAGATCTATTTACTTCAAACCATTCATCTATGCAGCTAGAAAAGAAAAAAACCAGAAAAATTGAAACACTTATGTTTAATTATTTATATCATAACAGTCATAATAAAAATGCTTATTCTTGACATTAATATATCTCTGTGGAAAAAAATTCAATATTTTTAATGACCATATTTGGCATATAGAAATAAAAGAATATGTTTATTACATTCTTATTCTAAGCAGTAGGGAAATGAATCTTTGCAGAATTATGCTATGAAGTACTTTAAAGTTTAAACAGAACAACCATTCCCAAAAGAGAACCTAAAGAACTACCACTTTACCAATATTCAAAATTAAAGGACAAATCTGGACAGATATTTCTCTCTTCAAACTAGTTGTTCATTTATGCAAATGTTAACCAGTTCATCCCATAGAGCAAGCTTTTAAGCTTTAATTCTTGACAATATTGCATTACATTTTAAAAGACCATATTTATGTGATGTGAGTATTGAAAACTTAATTTAATTCTATCCCTTCCTTCCTGCAATACATATATATATATATACATATATATATACAAATAAATATACCATCATCCATTTGTATTTATAAACTATTGCATGATTTTATAGGAAGTTAAATATTAGGGTGCATATATAATTATCATTGTAGATCTGCACTGTCCAGTGCAGTAAGCCACAAGCCACATGTGGCTATTTAAATTTAAATTAATTAAAATTAAATAAAAGAAAAATGCACTGCCTCAGTCACACTAGCCACATTTCAAGTGCTCAGCAGCCACATGGCTAGTGGCTACCCTATTAGACAGCACAGATATATAACATTTCCATCCCTGAAGAAAGTTCTAATGATAAACTCAAGGCCTTAAGGAGGTTAAGTAACTTGCTCAACAGCTAGGAAGTTACCCAAGCAGATTTTAAACTGTTCAACATTCTCACTGTTGACACATTGCAAATCTGCATATGCCACAAGCTAGAAGGCTTGGCTAATACGTTGAAGGGTAAAATTAATATTTATCCAACCTCATATCCTGACAGTTGGATGATAGGTAAAAATGATGGATAAATTTAAAAGGAAAGAAGGTAAAAGATCTCAACCATCTGACATTCTTTCAATATCTAAAACAATTTTTGTTGTCCTTTTGCTGTCTAAATAAACATGCCCAATTTGGCTTATGACACTTTTTTCATTCGGCCTGCTCTCTATTCGACTCACCTGGCTCTAGACATCCTCTGGTCTACCAGAATACCTCTCACGACAAAGTACTGAGAAATGAACAAAATACTCCAGATGTGTTAACAATTCCCAACACATCTGAATAGTACACCTCTGTGATCTAAAATGGGTACTTCTTACTTTACAATCATATGATTTCAGCTCATCTAGACAAAGAAACCATTTAAAATCCCAGGTCCTTCTTACATAAATTTCTATCAACCCACGTTATTTAAAATATTATATTCCTCTCTCCAAAATCCAGCAGAAAGTCACTCTCCTGATTTTGGTGCTTTACTTCCTTCGGCATTTTCTTACTCTAAAACTATATATATGAGTATTCCAAAACAATGTATAGTACTGTTTCCATGTTTTAAATTTTATTTGAATACTACTTCATTTGAATAAGGTATGCTTTCTTCTAGTGGCTTTTTTTCAGTCAATTTGAGGTTCGCAACTGTTAATAAATAAGGCTCTAGTTTTTACATTTTCACTGTGTATAATGTTCCATCGTATAAGCACACTGCAATTTATGTATCCATTCTTTTACCAATGGACACTTTCAGTGATGCTATGAACATTCTTATACATCTCTTAGCCAGCACTACTCAAGGGGTGGTACACACAGTGCTAATCCTTGAGCTATTTGTTACCAGTCCTCTAAACACACTGTTCTGATTGACTTTTTTAAGCACTGCACAGCTTTCTTAATGAAGACAGCACAGTATTGCTTTATTTCCTGGTAGAAGCTCCTTGATCTCACCCTGTACCTGCACACTAAGCAGTAGCAGCAGCGCTGTCCTGGGGCACAGGATCAAAAGTCCCTCCAGAGCATATACCTAGGAGTGGAATTACTGAGCTGTAGGATATGTACAGCAGACTCATTTGTATGCTTACTGGACACTTGCGGCTCCTTTTTGTGAACTGGCTGTCAACAACTTTTGCCTATTTTTCTATTTTGATTTGTCTTTTCCTTACAGACTTGTAAGAAGTTATTATCCAGATATTTCAGCTGTAACATAATATACACATTTTTGATGAACCTTGCTTTCTACAAAACTATTCACTAAAAATAACAGGGTTTATGAGAGAAAAAAACAGGTTAAAGGCAGACTCAAATAATACAACCCTGTAATCGGAACAAAGCTGTGTTCCTTCCAAACAAATAAAATACCTCTGTAAATATAGGATTTCTTTTAAAAGGGTGAGGTTAGCTTGATATAAAGAGGATTAAGGAAGGACTGATACTGTCTGAGTTACGGAGACAAAAGCCAAAGCACAAAATTTGAGAACTATGAAGTAAACAGGCACTTCCAAAATAAATCCCAGAGCCTAACTGAATTGGGTGTGAGACTACTTGGTGAATGGGCATCCTTAAAGTTAACTGTATTCTTCCATGGCTTGCTTCCATATTTGCTCTTATTTGATGGAGCAAAGCATTAATGTGCTGAAAAATATTATATATGAACCAGTATGATGTGATTATGCTGTCACCCTTCTATACCATTTACCAACTACAATGAGCTAACTGCATTACAGAAAGTTGCTGAAGGAGAGTACTGTTTCAGACAGCAAAACTTTGTTGTTATGAAAACACTCTGAGGTCTAGTTTTTAACTTCTTCACAGTATCATGATGCAAAAAAAGTTTAAAATTTTAACGTAGTCAAATTCATCAACTTGTCTTCTAACTTTTTATGGGGAGGTTATCTTAGCCCCCCAAATAATTCCTTACCATGAGGTTAAGAACATCTCTCTATATTCTTTCCGACACTTTAGATTTTAGTTTCCACGGGCAGTTAATTTGGAATTCTTATTTCAAATGTAAAACAGGATTCAATTGTTTTTTTCATATCAATAACAGTATTTTTTCATAGCAATAACATATCAATCGATCCCAGTGCCATTCACTGAATAGTTCATTCTTATGAACTAATTGGGAAACCAGTTTTTCCATTTATTCATGTCAAACAAACCTTATATAGCACCTATTATGTGCCAGAACTTTCTAAAAATAACTCATTTAAAACCTCAGAAGGGGGACTTCCCTGGTGGTCCAGTGGTAAAGAATCTGCCTTTTGGGCTTCCCTGGTGGTGCAGTGGTTGAGAGTCTGCCTGCCGATGCAGGGGACACAGGTTCGTGCCCCGGTCTGGGAAGATCCCACATGCCGCGGAGCGGCTGGGCCCGTGAGCCATGGCCGCTGAGCCTGCGTGTCTGGAGCCTGTGCTCCGCAATGGGAGAGGCCACAACAGTGAGAGGCCCGCGTACCGCAAAAAAAAAAAAAAAAAAAAAAAAAATCTGCCTTTCAATGCAGGGGACACAGGTTCGATCCCTGGTCAGGGAATTAAGATCCCACATGCTGCAGGGCAACTAAGTCCGCGCACTGCAACTACTGAGCCCGCATGCCTCACTACAGAGCCTGCGTGTGGCAAACTACAGAGCCTACGTGCTCTGGAGCCCACATGCTACAACCAGAGAGAGAAAACCTGCACACCACAACCAGAGAGAAGACTGCACGCCACAACGAAGAACCCGTGCCCCGCAACAAAAGATCCCACATGCCGCAACTAAGGCCCGATGCAGCCAAAAATAAATAAATGATGATAATTTTAAAAACCTCAGAACAACTCTATGAAGTTGGTACTACTGCCTCATTTTACAGATTAAGGCAGAGAAAAATTAAGTAACTTGGCCAAGATGACACAGTGAATTAACAGAGGGGCTGGAATTCAAACCTTAGGAATCCTGACTCCCAACAGCCCATGCTCTTAAACCTCCATGTTATGCTGTCTCTCCATATATGCATGAGTGTTTATGGACTCTATTCTTTCCCACTTACCCACCTATACCCTTTCCACACTGTCTTAATTAATAGTCCTATAGTGAATTTGTACAGGACAAGCTCCCTGCCCCTAGCATTGCTTTCTTCTTTATGAGTGTCTCGACTATTCTTGGCCCTTTGTTCTTTTATCTGTATATATTTAAGAATCAACTTGTCAAGTTACATGAAAAAACTAGTTGAGATTTGACTGGAATAGCATTAATAACTACATAGATTTGGGGTGAAGTGACATCTCTATGACATTGAGTTTTCCTAGCCACAAAAAGGTACCTGTATTTATTTTAAACCTTCTATAATCTTTCAATAAAGTTTTAAAGTCTTGAATATCCTTAAGATTTATTCTCAACATACTTTATTCCTGTTGTAGTTTCTGTTGCTGTTAATTTTTTTATTCTAAGAAAAAGTTATATATATTTTTTATACTGGGATATGAATGCAGCTGTTTTTCATGTGTTGAGCTCATATCTGGCAACCCAGCTAAATTCTTATTAATTTTAATATATTATCTAATATTTATTCTTTGCTTTTGATTTTAAATTATTAATAATATAGAATTTATTAATCTGGTCCTCTTCCTCTGTTAATGTGGTAACTTATATACATAAATTTTCTAATCATATATTTCTTTGCATTCGTAACGTAAATCCAATTGGGTTGAAAGGCATTACTTTCGGTCTATATTGATGAATTTGGTTTGCTAGTATGTTTCTGGATTTTGCATTTACATTCATAAATGAGAGTTCCTTTTAATTTTCTTTCTTATCCTGTCCTTGTCTGATTTGGGTTATCAAGTTTATACTATTCTCATAAAATAAGTGGGAGAACCTTCTATCATCTTCTACTTTTGGGGGGAATTTACAACTGTTAACATGGTGTTCTTTGGGTATCTGGTAAATTTGCTGTCCAACTGTTATCATGGGCTTGTTTTTAGGTTTTTGGTTTGGTTTTTAAAAAACTATTTGTGGTTTTTCAGGGTTAGTCTTAATAACTACTTATAGTTATTAGTCTATTCAGGTTTCCTATTTTTGTGTCATTTTGGACAGTATTATATTTTTAAGGAAACTGCCTGTTTTGTTTAAATTTTTTACTTGAAAAGTATAAAATTTTTCACAGAATTTTCCAATCGTTTTTAATTTCTGCCATATCTAGAGTTATGTGTTCCTTTTCATTCCTATACTGTTTATTTTTTCCTTCTAGAGACAATCTTGCCAGAGGCTAATCTATTTTATTATTCTTTTCAAAGAAACAACTTTTGACTTTGTCAGTCTCTACTCTAGTGTGTAATTTTTTCATTCAATCTTTTTCTTCTCTGATCTTTGTTTGCTTTGTGTTTATTCTGTTACCAATTTTCTAATTTCAGTAAGAACTTGGATTATTGATTTTCAGTCTTCTTAAAAATATTTTAAATTAATTAATTTATTTATTTTTGGCTGCGTAGGGTCTTTGTTGCTGCGCACGGGCTTTCTCCAGTTGCAGCAAGCGTGGGCTACTGTTCGTTGCAGTGCGTGGGCTTACTGTGGTGGCTTCTCTTGTTGCGGAGCATGGGCTCTAGGTGCGTAGGCTCAGTAGTTGTGGCGCATGGGCTTTAGCTGCTCCGTGGCATGTGGGACCCTTCTGGACCAGGGATCAAACCCATGTCCCCTGCATTGGCAGGAGGATTCTTAACCACTGTACCACCAGGGGAGTCCCTTTCAGTCTTTCTTTTAACACAAGCCTTGGATTTCACTATTATTCAGTTCAGAGTATTTTCTAAGTTCCCTTATGACTTCTTCTTTGATCCCAGAATATTTATCTTTTGTCACTGACATCAAACTGAGCTCAGAGAACAGCTTTCTGTATGGTACCATCGTTTTGTGGTTTGTTAAGACTTGTCTTATGGTCTAGTACATGATCAATTTCTACAATACTTCATACGTACTTGAAAAGAAAATGTACTAATTGCTGGGTGCAGACATACACATACATATCCATTAGATCAAATCTGTTAACTGTATTGCTCAATTTTTCTAGGTCTTAACTAATTTTGTGTATGTGTGCTTGACTCAGTGAGAAGTGTGTTGAAATTTCCCATTATCATGATGGATTTGTCAATTTTTTCTGACAGTCCTACGAATATTTTGAGACTGTGTTCTTTGGTACACAAAGAATTGAATTTTATATACTTTTATCATAAAATATTAATATTTTCTGCAATAAAGTTAATTTTGTCCAATATTAATTTAGCTTTGTCAGTTTTACTTTAGTTAATATTTTCCTGGATATAGTTTACTATCCCTTTACATCCATATTTTTCTATATCCCTTATGTTTAAGTGTGTTGCTCATCAACAGCATATCCCAATCTTTTGATTTCTTTTCAACTGGTTACTTTGATCTATTTGGATTTATTATAATTACTGATACTGGATTTATTTTTGCCTCTTTGTTTTGGTACTATTTACTATTTTCTCTATGTTATCCCCAACCCCCATGCCCTGCTTTTAAATAAAATTCCACATTATTTCTTTTATTGCTTTTAAAGTTATAGTTTTCTATTCTTTTTGTAGGTAACCTTAAATCGTCTTAAATCAAATTTTTCCTGAAACCAAGAACACTTTATGAAAAACCAGATGGGCTCTGGAGTCAAACAGACATGGCTAGAATCTCAGTTCTTCCATTTATTACCAGCTATGTGACCTTGGAGAGATTGCCTGTGGTTCCCCAGCTTATTTCCTCAGCTGTACAATGAGATTGTTACAAGGCTTATATACGATAACCTATTCAAGAAGCTATGGACAACACCTGGATCACAGTAAATGCTTAACAAATGGTAGCCTTTGGGATGCAAACAGATATGGGCTTAACTCTTAGTACTAGCAGGAAAAAGGTCATTTTTTTAAAACATCTTTATTGGAGTATAATTGCTTCACAATGGTGTGTCAGCTTCTGCTGTATGACAAAGTAAACCAGCCATACATATACATATGTGTGTGTGTGTGTATATATATATATATATATATATATATATATATATATATATCCATCCCCATATCTCCTCCCTCGTGTCTCCCTCCCACTCTCCCTATCCCGCCCCTCTAGGTGGACACAAAGCACCAAGCTGATCTCCCTGTGCTATGCGGCTGTTTCCCACTAGCTATCTATTTTACATTTGGTAGTGTATATATGTCCATGCCACCCTCTCACTTTGTCCCAGCTTACCCTTCCCCCTCCCTGTGTCCTCAAGTCCATTCTCTACGCCTGCGTCTTTATTCCTGTCCTTCCCCTAGGTTCTTCACAACCTTTTTTTGTAAATTATTTTAGATTCCACATATTTGTGTTAGCATACGGTATTTGTTTTTCTCTTTCTGACTTACTTCACTCTTTATGACAGTCTCTAGGTCCATCCACCTCACTACAAATAACTCAGTTTCGTTTCTTTTTATGGCTGGGTAATATTCCATTGTATATATGTGCCACATCTTCTTTATCCATTAATCTGTCAATGGACACTTAGGTTGCTTCCACGTCCTGGTATTGTAAATAGTGCTGCAATGAACATTGTGGTACATGACTCTTATTGAATTATGGTTTTCTCAGGGTATAGGCCCAGTAGTGGGTCTGCTGGGTCATATGGTAGTTCTATTTTTAGTTTTTTAAGGAACCTCCATACTGTTCTCCATAGTGGCTGTATCAATTTACATTCCCACCAACAGTAAGGCTATTGTTTTTTAAGAAATGGGGAAAGGGAGTTTCAATGAAGAAGAAATCTTTTCAGCCCTAACTACAAAAGTATGAAACCTGAGAAAGGTCTTTTAGTCTAATATCAATTTGGTTAACATAAAAATAAACTTACCCTTTATGATATATGCATAGACAAGGCAGCCGTGCTATAGTATCTCCCTGCTGCAATTCTTCAAGGCATATTGCACATTCCCCAGCATCTTTACTCAGCACATCCTCTGAGAAAAAAGAAAATGAGTTTAGGACAATAAAACTGAAAGAATTATGTGAAAGCTAACTTATGAAGAGTGGTGACTGGCATATTTTGTCAGAAATACATAAAACTCAGCACCTCTATTTGAAATGCTATTCACAAATCAGTGAATAATGTTTACCTTTACTTATGGACAGTGTCTCTCATTTCCATTTAGATTTCATTGAGGCATTGCAGTTACTAATTAAGAACAGTATGGAATCCTCCAACTTGCAAATGACTTTGCTATAAAACTTTATCAGTAAGTCAGTTATTTGGAATTTACTGTCCTTATGCTACTAATCAATATTAATCTGGTGCCCAAGCTAGTTCAAAAAAGTGTATAGAGTATAACATGGCAGAAAAGACATGAAAATACTATTGTAATTTTTAAAATAACAAAATTGCATAAGTTAAAGAAATCATCTTTAATACAGGACTTTAAAAAAAATCTGCTTAATTCAAGAAAATACAAAGGTAAATCAAAGCTTTTGTGTAGATTCTGAACGGGATTTTTGGAAACTTGAGGATTTCAGGCATTAGGCTCAACATTAATCCTTTTTTTCTTTTTAACATTAAATTTCCCAATTTTAATAACTGTACTATATTTAGGTCTTAATCCTTTCCCATGACAATGCCAAGTCTACTCCAGGCAGCAATTACACTAACTTGCAGGGTATTTTAATCACTTTGTTTAAAATATTCCTATGGTGAAACCCTTTATAAAGCAAAAATTCCTTTCGGGGGAAAGAAAAAAAAAGGCTCTCTCAATTTATGTTTTATACTGAAATTTTAATTACATTTTATTAACGTTAAATTTTAATTTTACAAGGATCTTGCCTAAAATAGAGTATATTAGCCAGACATACTTTGTGACTTTTTTTTTTTTTTCTTTTTCTTTACGCGGGCCTCTCACTGCTGTGGCTCCCCCTGCCGCGGAGCACAGGCTCCAGACACGCAGACCCAGCAGCCACGGCCCATGGGCCCAGCCGCTCCGCGGCATGCGGGATCCTCCCGAACCAGGGCACGAACCCGCTTCCCCCGCCATCAGCAGGCGGACCCCCAACCACTGCGCCACCAGGGAAGCCCTGTAACTCTTTTTAAATGAGGAATAATTAAAACATGCCATTAAAACTGTTGAAGAGTACACATTCTTAGTAAGTTTGGAGAACAAAAAGCAAAAGCAGGAACATGCAGTATAAATTTATATCACAAATAGATAAATTACTGGTTTTGGAAATAAAACCAAACAAGCTAAAGGGGAAAGGCTGCATTAATCTCTACCTAAGTGCTTAAACACAGAGCAAGGCAGGAAAGTCTCCTAAAATTAAGTACTTATCTGCTAGTCCCATACCTCTTATAAACAGCAACAAATTTAATTGTGCACATATCTGTAACAGTTCCTTCTAGAAAAGTCCATTCTATAAGTAGTTCCCCCTTTAGATATTCATTTTGAGATAGCACATTAAGATGAAATACAGACTCTATTTGGTCTACAGAAAGTAAGGTAGCAGCAGATGATTTACCCATAAGGCTAGAGGGGGTAAGAGGGCAACTTCCACAGAAAAAGGAAAGGCCTTAGCAAGAAGGCTTATGCTTTCAGAATCTAGGGAATATGGTTGAAGTAATTTTAGCTAACTATTGGGTAGCTCACAAGCTAATATATCACATCAAAGACTTAACCAGAAGAAGATTTTTGGGCAAGTGGAACTGGGTAAATGGAAAATGATGCCTATCAACACTCCCCTCAAGAGTCCTCTCCCCATTTTTCTTTTCTTGACCCTGGAGGTCCCAACCACAACCCCGACCCCACCTGCAACCCCAAGTCTTTCCTCCTTCTCTTGATCTCCATTTTCCTCTTATTGTTCTGGACAGGTTTCCACAGAGAGGGAACCAGTTTAATGTAAAGCACCTAACTAGTGTTAAAGTTAATTGGTATATTGGAACCCACAAAATGGAAGTCATCTCAGTGGCTCTGACCACATCCCAAACCTATACCTAAGTCAGCCTAAACTACAGAAAATACCTCACTCTCAAGGAAACCCAACACCAACCACAATCCTCCAACTCAGCTTTAGCTAGCCTACTTTGTCCTAGAACCTGCTAGCCTTATAAGGAAACCCCAGCCTCCTAGCCAATCATGCCTTGTTTTCACAGTGCCTCTTCTAAGGCCCCATAAAACTCACTCTTGTCCAAAGTCCCCTGGGGAGGTGCTTATTAGGCACTATAGTCCCCCAATCGATGGATTGTTTTTCCCTTGAATAAAGGATATCAAACTTGTTACCAAATTTTTTAGTTTTATTATTTAACACTAGGATGATAGCAATGAAAAAAAGAGGAAAAGATATGAAGGAAACACTAAAAGATCATAGTACAGGTATAATTCCAAATAATATGGAATTTTTTGTGGTATGTTCTCACCACTTAGATTTTTTTCACCACAAAGATATACTACATCGTAACATAAATCTAAGTCCCAAAACTAACTTCAAAAAATTAACCATCACTTTTTATCAAGCCTAAGACATCAATAATTATAAGATACACCATGAGTTTTATATTTCACCAAGAAAAAAATGCTTCCATTAAACTATGACACAAATCAATTTTAAGACATGTCTCATTTTTCAGAGCTGTTAAAATTTATAAAGTGTGTCTTAGAATTGATGGACTAGGGTATCAAATTTTCTATCTTTTGGAATACAGTAACAATGCATCTAGATTTAAGTATAAAGGAACCAAAAAAATCTCTATTAACATAAATTAGATAGACCAGCTTTTAAAAAATAAAAAGTATTGCCACATTTTTGCCATATAAATCTATGTAACAGATTCTCAACACAAAATAAAAATAGGTAGAAATCCACGAAGTAAAAGCTTCTGAATTCATTGTTCACAGAAATGTAAGTGTCTTAAACTTGCTTTTATGTTGACCTAGAACTACCAACTCTCATTTCTTTATTACAATAGGTTTTAAAAATCTTTTGAGTTGGGAAAATTTTAATATCTTAAAAGGCCTTGGTTATTCTGTTTATAAGAAAATTTATTTACAGTACAACAAAGACAAACCCAATCTGCACATAATTAACAGAATATATATTTTAAGAATATAGGGCTTCCCTGGTGGCGCAGTGGTTGAGAGTCCGCCTGCCAAAGCAGGGGACGCGGGTTCGTGCCCCAGTCCGGGAAGATCCCACATGCCGCGGAATGGCTGGGCCCGTGAGCCATGGCCGCTGAGCCTGCGCATCCGGAGCCTGTGCTCCGCAACGGGAGAGGCCACAACAGTGAGAGGCCTGCATACGGCAAAAAAATAAAAATAAGAAGAATATAATGATATGCCTTGCAGGTACTAATTTTAAAAAATCTTTTTAGTTTAATCTAGAATGACATATTAATGTCAGTCATTTTAATCAGAAGGTCCTAAAGCCCAAGTAATAAAAAATATGCAGAACTGTATTTTCTACGTTAAGATATATATATATATATACACATATATATGTGTGTGTGTGTGTGTGTGTGTGTATATATACATATACATATATAAGAACATTCCAAACACATTAATTTCAGTGCAGCCCAATATCCAATGTAAACAGTTTGTAATGAAATGATCTCTGCTCAGAAAATTAAAAGTTAACATTAACATATTATAGTCACTGCTCAACTGCATTTTGATAAGCAACTCTGAGTTAAAAGACAGTTCGTTCTCAACAGTTACTGCCCCAAGTAGCAAATGCTTAATTTTCAAATTTGAAAGTCTTATTTCCAATAGAATCTGTCTTTGAAGGTAGTTTTTATTTTTGAAAAGTTACTATGAAACGTGATTAACTTTTGACTGGAGGTTTTCCAGAGTATGCCCCTCTCCTACCCCATTGTGACACTGTACTTTCTTTCAAAGGGAAATTTTCAGCTTAGTAATGAGATACATACAGAGTTAAATAGGGCCTAGAAATACCACTAAATCCAGGACACTGAAGCATCTTTAAGACAGCTGGGTAAAGGTTATTAAAAGTCTTTAGCTAATCAATTGAAAACATTCATGAAGAAACCATCTCAGGCAATAAGGAGTCAATGTTTTAGGACTAGAATACCTTAAGGGTAGACTACTAACTGGCCAAAATTAATATGAGAAAAGCAGAGAAGGGAACACAAATAGATTTAACTACCATGGTTGGCTAGTATGGAATTCCCGCTCTCCACAAGCACTGATTAGTGGACAGATACTCAAGACTGTGAACAGGAAACTAAACTTGTGTTGCTTTTTCAAAAGTGTTGTTGATGTCCCACCTAACAGCTGGAATCAGTGTATTATTCCTTATCAGTCTAATTCTTTGATTTATTCACATGGTCTATGCATTGATTTAGAGGTACTGATACAGGAAAAGAAGAATTAAACCTAGAATAGAACAATGATTTTATCAAGAAGTAGGCACCAGAATCACTTGGGTATGTATTCTGCTCAACAGAGAAACAAAACAGAACAAAAAAACATATACCTGGGCCCCATCCCTAGAGATTCTGAAATATACCCCTGCTTCAGAAAACAACTGCTATCAAGGAAACAGCGTGCTGAAGTAGAAAGAGCGTAAGATTTAAAGCTGCAAACGATATATGAATTTCCATTCTCACTATTAGTTAGGTACATAACATCCAAAATGCTGGTCACCCTTGAGTTTCCTTTTACTCTTCTTTAATACTAGCACTAATAAAGGTATTCAAAATATTATAGAGATGAAATTTTAAAGACTCTTGTGTAAAAATTCATGTTATAAAAACACTATACAAAATATCAGTTTTTATCATTATCAGAAAAACCTTTATGGACTTCTTGAAAAACAAAGTTGGTCATTTATCTCTGTCCTCTTCTCCCCATTCTGGTTATCCTAGTTGTTGCAATTTTATAAAATGTCATAAATAATCCCATGGCCAACATAAACTTCTATAGGATACTCCTGACCCAGCCATTTCTAGAGACCTATTATAATTGCCAGACTGGTAACAACTCCATACAAACGATACTGCCTAATTAACTTTTAAACGTTTTGGCTTCATTCTATATTTAAAAGTACTATAAATGTCCACTTTGTTACATGCTTTTAGACGTACTTAAGTCTTTTATTAATCCTATGAGGTAACTAAGGTTACCTCCATTTTACAGATAAAGAAACTGAGGCTCAAATAAATTAGGTAACTTACCAGAAGTTACTAAACTAGTAAGTTCTAGGGTCAGCATTCAAATTTAGGGTAAGTCTTTGGCCCTTCTACAACTTCATGAATTTTGCTACAAAACAATTTCACTTTAAGAGTATAAATACAGAAGCAAACTGTTTTAGGCAACGTTAGGTTTGAAATATTAAAGGTGAGGATAGCTACCTACTTAGAGGAAGTATGCTTAAGACTGGTCATATGCTTTATCTTCTGGAGTTATTAAACTGCTATAAAAACTGGTATCAGAAATGAGCTCACACTTTACCGCTTACTTCCTTCTATGGAACAGGAAAATAGCCCTGTCCAATAGAACTTTCTATGATGACAGAAATAATCTTTTAACTGTGTTGTCCAAAACAGTAGCTACTAGCCACATACGGCCTGAAAATAGCACTTGAAATGTGTGCAACTGAGAAACTGAATTGTAAATTTAATTTTTGCAAAATGTGAAATCTATATATTTCAATACAGTAGATAAGGAACACACATTTATAAACTAAAAACTTCTGTAAACTGTTATTTTACTTATAGCCTCAAGCTCTTAATTTGCATCACCCAAAGAAATTACTTAAAATTCAAGCAGCCAAATATGCAAAATTAAAATATTTAGCAAGTACAAGCACATATCCATATAGTTATTGCACATCAAGACAACATGAAAAAAAGCAGACAGCCAAAATCCTTTGGGGTGGTGGGGGAGAAAAACAACAAGACCAAATTTGTTAGAGGCAGCCAACAAAACTCCATGCGAAAATTTCATAATCATCACAACCTTATTTTCAGATCAAGTATCCAAAGGTGTATGATCTTTTCAGCAAAATACAATGCCAAGCACTATTATGGATCAGGCATTTTTACCTGAAGACTTATTTTTTGTTCTTGAACCCTCAATGATAGCAGTAGAAAACAAAAGCAGCTGAAATGTGAAATAATCCCTAGAAAAGTCAAGAATTAAAAAAATTCACAACATTAGTAAGAAGCAATTACTCAAAGAATGAAAAATTGCGGCTCACAAGGTTTATTAATAAATACTTTCAGATATAGAGTTATATCTAATGGACTTAAGAGAAGTTAACATTAATATTCTAGATTATAGATCCGTGAGATGTTACTGTACTCAAGTATCATTAAGGGGAGTTAGAAATGATATTTAACAAAGGGAAACAGTCATTTTCACTGTAAGATTAATATATCAATAAAAACATGGGGATAACCTTTACTAAACTGTCTAAAACTCAAAGTTCATGGTCAGGGTCAAATTTTACCCTGTTTGGAAACTTCTTATTCTGATTCGATGAGAAACTGCGGGCTTCCTCTGCCTAGATGCTACTGACATTTACTGCATCAATGCTTTCTTTAGGTTAAATATAATTGAGAACTGGCTAAACACATAGCCACTTTTCATTTGCACTGTTAGAAATTTACTTTAAAATTAAGACTATTCTTCAAGAGGAGACAGAAGTTGTGAGTCTTCTGATGACTTTTAAGGAAAGATGTGTACTCTTGGGAATATTTTGGAAATTGACATTTGGCACCTTCTCCAAGAAAATATAAGTAAAATAAAATGGAACCCAAAGTACATACTCCAAACAGTAAAATATACAAAAACAACACTAACTAAAACTTATAGATTTAGCTTTCTTGGACCTTTTTGTTTCTAACTTGCCTAAAAAAATAGCTCAGGAATAAGTATTTTATAAAACCAGATACTGGGACTTCCCTGGTGGTGCAGTGGTTAAGAATCCGCCTGCCAATGCAGGGAACATGGTTCGATCCCTGGTCCAGGAAGATCCCACATGTCACGGAGCAACTAAGCCTGTGCGTCACAACTACTGAGCCTGCGTTCTAGAGCTGGCGAGCTACACTACTGAGCCCACGCTCCACAACTACTGAAGCCCGCACGCTTAGAGCCGTGCTCCGCAAGGGAAGCCACTGCAATGAGAAGCCCGCGCACAGCAACGAAGACCCAATGCAGCCAAAAATTAATTAATTAATTTTTTAAAAAAAGGAACCTAATAAGCTGCAAGAAGTTATACAAGTCATCTAAGAAATTTTTAAATTACCAACTTACTCCCCAATCTTCATACCAAATTAAGATGACTTTCCTTTACTCCCTCCCTGTTACAAATCGCTGATTTGCTAAACCCTGAATAAGTGTTAACCTAAATGAATTGTCCACATTAAAAAATAAAGACCCAAAAACTAAACAAAAAAATACCCCAAAACACACACATATAGAAAAGAAAAAAAAAGAAAAGAAACTCTTGAATATATACAAAAATAGAATAAAATATACTTTGAACTAAAAGGTTTCAGGTCCATTTTTGTTTTGAATCAATGCAGAGAGAAAAACATCAGTCCTAAAAAAACCAAAAAAGCTGATTTTCAAACTTAATTTATGATTGTATACTTTTAGAATTAGATTAATGTATTAAATTATAATGTAGGCTTTAATGGCAATAACAAAAGAGTCAAACAATCTGGGTAATATAATGTAGCAAATTTTAAAAAAGTGTTATTTATAGACAGTTCTAGGTTCAAATTCCAACTCTGCAACGGGTTTAGGAATATAATGGGGTAATAATACCTACTTCATACGGCAGTGGTAAGAATTAAATAATATCTGTTAAATACCTACCACTGTACCTGGCAAGGAGCAGGTATGTTCTGAATACTAGCTATGTGATTACTGGCAAGAAAGGACACTTCCTCTGAGTTTGTTTTCTCCAATCTAAAGAAATGATGAAACCTGCTAGACTTGTCTCTTAAAAGTGTTATGAAGATCTAATGAGATAACGCAAATGGAATGCAGTCTTACGGAAAAGAATAGGCCTGAACTTTGGACAATGCACAAAATTCTGAGTCTCATTTTCTTCAAATAAATTGCAAGTCATAATACCTGCATCTCACAGTCTTTCATATTGATGATTAAAAATAAAAGAACTAATGAATGTAAAAATGCTTAAGGCTCTAAATGTTAGCTAAATTAAACAAAATTCTACTATCATATTGAAACTGAAAAATGTCAATACAATGGTATTGTATTATAGCATACAACAAAACATATTATGTCAGAACTATTATCAGATTTATGAACTACGATTCTATCTATCATTCTGTTAGAACGAATCTGAGAAGGCGTATTACAATGTGTATGTATACGTACTGAGGCTAAAGTGTGATGGTGTTTCCCTGCTGCTTCCCCAAGGCTACAAGGTAATTAGCAGGCTGACTGGTAGATAATGTACAGGGTCAAAACTCAAAATGCCTAAAGGGGGATAAGCCACAAAATGTTCAAAAAGTAGCTCATCTTTTAACCTACTTCATAAGAAAAAAGAACAGCACAGTTGTGACAATAAATGCCAACTGAATTTGGCCTTAGTTTTAGGGGTTAACAGGTAATTGTGACAAACTGGTGCCCACAGTCCTATCTATCTAACTGGTGCCCACAGCTACTATAAAATGCCATGTGGGAATAAAGAGCCAGTGTGGCTAGGTATATTTAAAGCAGCTGCAAATTTAGGTTTATAGATGAAATTTCTTCATTTTCAAAATACTGACTCAAAAACATTTTTGATACTGTGTAAGCAAACAAAAAAAAGTCTGTGAGCCTAATGTAGCCAATACTTTGCAACCTCTGTATTCAAGAAGCAGTAAATTCCATGAGGGCAGAGAACCTTGTAGGTTCTGCTTACTCCAGCACGTAGCATAGTGTTTTGTACACAGTAACTGCTTGATAAATATTTTTTGAATAGCTAATGAAGCAAAAGATCTCTGAAGACTAAAGAAAGCACCAAGCAACAAATGACTGCAAGTGAAGTGCCCAAGTCACTGAAACACCAACCCTCTGGCTTTGGGGCAGAGAAAAGGCCCCAAAGCCAGAGGGTTGGTGTTTCAGTGACTTGGGCACTTCACTTGCAGTCTGGTGACTCAGCTGAGCTCAGACCTATTTTTTTTCCTATTTTTTTTTAAGTGTACTGACTTCTTCTTTATCCAGTGGTTCATATCAGCCAATCAACCAGAAAGCACTGAATATATGTGGAGTTTGCCAATAAATAATTATAGGTTGATTAGCATGTATGGGTAAAGAATTAAAAGCACTATGTATGCACAGGAGAGAGATTTTAAATGTCCACTCCTAAGATAATAAAGCAAAGTGTGAAACTCAAATGTACCTGAAGGAAAAAGCAGGAAGGTGGGAACCAGTAGCTCTGACAACAGTCATGTAACATTAACAACTCAGAGTTCTTTCTTGATCCCTCTTCACCCTGCTACTAAATGACTAAATACTGTGACTAAATTACTAAAATAACTGTAACTAATTGCTGGATCCTGGAGAATCTAAATCTAGATTCATCTGAAACTTCAGATAATGAAACCTCATGAAAAATCAAGAGACAGCAAGTGTAAACTGGGTTTATAAAAAAATTGTTTTAAGAAGAGGGGAAACACACTGATTTTGAAACAGGTTTATTTCTTTCTGCTCAAAGTTGACCAATCCTTCAGTTGCCCAGGCAACTTCAGTACCTGAGTGAATCCCACTGGAACAAGGCAAGAAGGCTGCTCTGACAGTGAAAGCACTACTGAAAGAAAGAAGCTACTAAGTTGGCCTGAGGACAGAACTCTCTCTGCACCCAAGAACAGGGAAACTTCTTTCCTCACACTTTTAAACAAAAAGGGCTAGTGTGTGCCAAGCTAATGACCACAAGGCTCACAAGAGAAGAATATCCTACATTCTATCCACTTCTATTTGAGAAAGAAATAATAGTATGATCTACATGTGTGCTAACATTATGGAACAGAGAAAGGTCATAAACTAAGTATACACAACAATGTGAATGACGGTGAAGCAAGCTGATAAACTGAAATAGACACCTACTATAATATCAGAACAAATGAATGGATGGAAGAAAGGGAGGGAGGAAAGGGATGATGACTTTACAAGTAGAAATTCCTAGAACCAAAACCCATTATTTTTTAATATTTCAGAAGGGAAAAAGGAAGGCCAATGCAGAAAACTAAGTTAGTAATCTAGAATAAATATCATGTAACTAAAAAAAAAAAAAAAATTAACAAAAACATAAGACAGAGGATACATCAAGGAGCTCTAATGTTGAAATTACAGGACTCACAGGAAGAGAAAAGGAACAGAGAAAGAAATAATAATCAAAGAAATACTAGAAGAAAATAATCCCTGAGCTGACTAAACATTTGAGTTGCTAGACTGAAAAGGTTTATAAAGTCTCAAGCAGGATTAATAAAGATGGGAGTAGAGTGAAAAAACACTTAAGTACATGCATCCTGGGGAAAAAAGAGGATTTCCAACCTTCAAAAAAAATTAACCTGTAAGCTTCCAAATGGAAAGAACAGGTAAGTTAAGATGAAAAAACAATGAGACCCAGCAAGACTTCACATCTGTAATACTGGGAGTAAGACAGTACACAATTTTACAGACTTAAAGGGAAAAAAAAAAGAAATAAAAATATCCTATATTCAGCAAAAGATAGTAATCATATATGAAGGTGAACAAGAAACACTTGGGAATTCAACAGCTCATTAAGTATACCATCCATGAAAGGCTTTCTAAGGAAATTATTCATGAAAATGCTTTTAACAAAAAAGAAAATTAAGAACAAAACCCTCAATATACAGAAAGTGAAAATTAAAGAGTACAAAAAACAGCAGTGAGCAATGAAATATGTTTAAGTGAAATTTAAATCTAAATAGATAATACTGTGACTGAAACTGTAATATAACTAAGGATTTTTGAAACAAAAGGAACATCCTGCCAGTGCAAAACTTAATACGTAATTCGGATGTAAAGTCTAAATTATTTCATAATATCCAGGACTTGGAGACAGAGGGGGAGGGGAGTAGGGGACAGGAAAGTGAGCAAGAATAATATATTAGGGGGATGAGCACAAAGAAAACTCCTAATTTTGATAGAATAAAACAGAAGTATATGTTTAAAAATATATATTAAAGCAAGGTAACCAACAAAGGAATGAAAGATGTATAGTAAAAGTTCCGAACTAATCTGAAGGAAAGGGAAAGTAACTTGATCAATCCAGAGAAGGCTGGGAAGAACAAAGTAAAATAGACAATAAACACCAAATAAGGGAAAGAACAACACTAAATTTACCAGCTATAACGTAAGTGTATGTGTGTTGAACAGTATAACAGGACATCATATAACTACCATCTAGCCTCAACAAATCACCTTATTTACTATGAATTAAAAAGAAAAAAATAAACAAAACAGGGAAACATAGAGAAGCAACTGTCCTAGAACACATGCCAAGATATAAGAGCTCAGGAATGAAGATGAAAAAGAAGAGGGAAAAAAGCCTATTACAAAATGAAGGTGAAACTAGAAGGAGAACAAGAAAGAATAGACATACCTGATATCACAGTTAGGAATACAAGGGGTCAAAACTGAGAATAGTAAACTGGAAATGAAAAAAGCTTTAATAATTACAGAAAAAAATGTTACCTAAGGAAGACAAGAAAAGGAGATCCTATTACACACCTACAGTATTATAAAAAAATAAAATTACATCACAGAAACAAAAATAGATCTAGATCTATATACTTAAATCCTAGAATTGAATTGAATCCTAGAAAAAACTTATCATGAAATATCAACACTATTTAAAATATATGCTAGTAGATATTGGTCAAAAAAAATAGAGTTCTTTGGGCACCTTGGCAAAAAGACTGTCAATTCTAAAAGGAGGTGAAATCAGGCTGGTCTCAGACATCTCCAGAGAAGCATTTTACACTGTAAGACTGGAAGAAAGCTTATAATATCCTCAAGTAAAGGAAGCGCAACCCAAAGATTTCACACCCAAACTGTTATTCAAAAACAAAAACAAAAAACACAGACAACCAATATTAAACATGCAAGCAGTCTAGTAAACTGTTTCCCATGAGCCCTTCTCAAAGGATTTATATGAGGATAAACCTCAGCTAACCAAGAGATGCCTGGAATAGCTAAAGCAAAAAGATTTGCAGTGAGAACTGAATCTACTTAACTGTAAGATTAAAACAAATGTGGGAATTATGATTAGATAATATATAACATATACCTAAAAAATTAAAAGTTCATTATTATCTATAATAATTGGGTGTAAAAAAGTATCATTTGAAGTTGACATGGCAAATAAGAGAAGTATAAATATCTTTAATAGCATAAGAGTAAAGATTAAGATAATGTAATAACTAAAATTGGGACAGAGCGGTACGAAAGGCAGAAAGAGGAAATATATTCAATTTCATCACTGTTCATAGAAAGAAATTAATAGTGTCTAAAAATATAAACTTAAGGATACTATATAGTTATATTTATGAAAACAATCTCTAAATAAACAACAATAGTTCTTCCTAAGTAAAAGAGGAGGCATATGGAACAGAAAAACTGGCCACTTGGTGAAACGTTTTTAAAAAGCCATAAAAACAGAAAGTATCAATACATAACAGAATTAAAACTAGCCATATTAATAAATGTAAATGGACTAAACCAACACAATAAAAAGGAAAGATTAGATTGGATCCTAAATGAAATTAACCCTGCATTGTATACAAGAAGCATATCTGAAACAAAAAGATGAAAGTTGAAATGAAGAGAAAACATTTATCAGGCAAATACAAACTATACAAACTAAAAGAAATAAAGAATTACAATCTTAACATTAGACAAGGCTGAATATAATGAGATGGCATTAAAGAAGACAAAGGACCGTTTATAGTACTAAAAGGTGCAACGGCACCTAAGTTATAATAGTTAGGAATAACGTATTTATTCATAGCATCAGCATTCATAAAGCAAAAAAGTATAGGCAATACAGATAAAAATAGAAAAATTAGCAATAGAAGACTTTAATTTACCTCAATGACAAATAAAGTGAGAAAAAAGATGGATATAAAAGACCTTTTAAACTGAACACAAACATGGAACACTTGCCCAAAATAACCACATATTAAACTACACAAAGAAAATCTTAATAAACTAAAATATAGAAATAGTATAGATAACATCCACTGATCACAATATAGTAAAACTAGAAAATCGCAAAACCAGAGGGAAAAAGCCCCTCAGCCCCTAACAGCTAGGAATTTAAAAACACTCAACAACTTTTGAGTCAAAGAAGGTATTCCCCCAAAATACAGAATATCTGAATAAATTTTTAAAAAGTAACAATTTTTGCAAATATCCTGTATATTAGCAAATACACTCCATCATTAAAATAAAATACTAGACGTATTACCAGGAATATAAATGTACATACATCCCTGACCAAGCAAGATTTCAAGGACTACATCCCACAGACATACCATACACATACAAAATACCAGGAACAACTTAAACACCCATCCACAAGAGACTAGTTAATTAACTGTGGTTCATCCACCTATAAAATATAAGGTAACTGAACATCCCTGGTGGCGCAGTGGTTAAGAATCTGCCTGCCAATGCAGGGGACACGGGTTTGATCCCTGGTCCAGTAAGATCCCATATGCTACAAAGCAACTAAGCCCATGAGCCACAACTCCTGAGCCTGTGTGCCACAATTACTGAGCCCGCGCACCTGGAGCCCACGCTCCACAACTAGAGAAGCCACCGCAATGAGAAGCACACGCACCGCAACAAAGAGTAGTCCCTGCTTGCCGCAACTAGAGAAAGCCCACACGTAGCAACGAAGGCTCAACGCAGCCAAAAATTAAAAAGATATATAAATTATTTAAAAAATATATACATATATATAAGGTAATAATAGTAAAGAGAACGATGAAGATCATTTGGAATAATTTCCAGGGTATATAAAAAAATCTCAAGGTTCAGAATGTTTACAGCATGATACCATGGTGTAAAGAGTGTGTGGGAACAGAACATATGTATATATTTGTTTGCATATGCATTAAATATCTCTGGAAGGATCACAAGAAATTGATAGTACTGGCCACCTCTGGAAAGGGTGACTGAGGGACTGAGGTGAGGGCAAGACTTCACGGTACATCCTTTATACCTCTCTGCTTTGGCAAACATATTACCTATTCAAAAATAAAATTTAAATTAATTAAAGAAAAAAAAGAATAAGCAAAGATAGGCAAGTACAAATAGAAAGAAACTGTTGGGGTAACAATTCTCCTTGGGTCTCTCCTGTTCAAGTCTTGGACTATCTTTTCAAGGATCTTTGTAGAGCAAACAGCCTTGAAAGATTCAGTGTCCCCTCCAGCGCAAGGGTGGACCTGCTTACTTCCCTAAGCTCAGGGTTCCTCTTGTGTAATGCAAATCGCTGAGCATGCAGATATCCCCTTGCCCTCTTCACCATCACCCTGTGGGAACAGGGACTTCAGGAAGTGGCACAAAAAAATGCTGATACTCTGGCTGCTGTTATGATTAATAATAATAGAAGTCCTTTGATTCTCTTTTCTGCCAAAATTCATGAAACTGTGGCAGACTGATATGTTACCTTACAAGTAGGGTAAAATTCTCAGACCCTTCACAGTTTCTGGTAAACCTAAGTCAAAATAATCTTGGAGAGGGCTTCCCTGGTGGCGCAGTGGTTGAGAGTCCCCCTGCCGATGCAGGGGACTCGGGTTCGTGCCCCGGTCCAGGAAGATCCCACATGCCGCGGAGCGGCTGCGCCCATGAGCCATGGCCGCTGAGCCTGCGCGTCCGGAGCCTGTGCTCCGCAACGGGAGAAGCCACAACAGTGAGAGGCCCGCGTATGGCAAAAAGAAAAGAAAAGAAAAAAAAAATCTGGGAGAAAGCAGAACAGAGAGAAGTGTACTTTATAACATAAAAAGATTCAACCCAAATAGAAAATAAGTCAAAAATAGTTTTTCAAATAACATAGCTATGAAATATATAAAGCCAGAAAAAGACTGTTGCAAGGACACTATCACCAAAAGGAACTTAAAAATAATAAGAAAAAATTAGTAAAACCATGGCCACAGAGGGGATAGATACTTAAACAAACTTCTCTCCAAATCTGTCAGACTATGTAAACCAAACATAAGCAAGGATACAGAATATTTCAATAATACAACCAAACTCAATTTACTGGAAGTACTTATATACGTATGAATTAAAAAGAATAATAGAAGTAAATTTTTTACTCTACAGAAAACATATATGCTTCTCTTATATTCATGATTTACAGAGGTCAGTGAAGTACGTGGACACAAAGAAAACAACAATGAATTTCAAAAACATAGTTATTATGGGCAGCATTCTCTAATATCAAGATCAAAAAGACTTCCCATCATACATACCCCTCCCCTCATAAAAAAATTTATCTTCAAAATTAAGAAGGATTTTTTTCTAGTTAACCTCTGAATCAAAATAGAATTAAAAATTGAAATGAGAAATTATCTAGACATTAACAAAAATATTTCATATTAAAACCTCAGATACAAATAAAGCTCTTATAAGAAAATATTTCTATTTCTAAAATACTTTTATTAAAATTTAAAAATTGGGGCTTCCCTGGTGGCGCAGTAGTTGAGAGTCTGCCTGCTGATGCAGGGGACACGGGTTCGTGCCCCAGTCCGGGAAGATCCCACATGCCGCAGAGCGGCTGGGCCCGTGAGCCATGGCCGCGGAGCCTGCGCGTCCAGAGCCTGTGCTCCGCAACGGGAGAGGCCACAGCAGTGAGAGGCCCGCGTACCGCAAAGAAAAAAAAAAAAAATTGAAAAATTGAAAAGAAATAAGTAGCTTTATTCAGTACATAATACTAATAAATTAGTAGCTTTGTTTACAACTCTAAAGTAGCTTCTTTGAAAGTATCAATTAAACATAAGCCCTTTTAACTTGTTTAAGGTTCAAAAGTACAAAAATATATAACATTAGAACGAAAAGGGCCATATAATCAAAAATATTTTAAAAATTAAAATATTTGTAAGAAAACGTTAATGCAATGCTATGGCAATTAATTAGGACATTTAGAAGAAAACAATTGTTTTCTAACAAAATACAAATTCTCAAAATTGACTGAGGAAGTAGAAGAACATGAATATACTAATAATCACAGAAGTTATAAGGACTGTCAAAGATCTACCTTAAAAAAAAGGGGTTGGGCTTCCCTGGTGGCACAGTGGTTGAGAGTCCCCCTGCCGATGCAGGGGACTCAGGTTTGTGCCCCGGTCCGGGAGGAACCCACATGCCGTGGAGCGGCTGGGCCCGTGAGCCATGGCTGCTGAGCCTGCGCGTCCGGACCCTGTGCTCCGCAACGGGAGAGGCCACAACAGTGAGAGGCCCGCATACCGCGCAAAAAAAAAAAAAAAAAAAAAAGGGGGGGGGGGTAGATGGTTTTACAGTCAAATTCTATCTGATATGAAAAGAACAGTCCTTCCTGGGTTTTTCAAATTATTCCAGAGAAGAGAAAAGATGGAAAGCTTTCCCACTTATTTTACTAGCATAATCTTTAGCTAGCGCAAACTTGGTAACATTGTTTTAAAAGATTAATAATCCATGATCAAACAGTTAAATCCAGCAACATTAGAAATCAACACAATTCAACTGAAACATCAGAAAATCTACCAACGTAATTTATCAACAAATAAAAAGGGGAAAAAGCATTTACTAAAATTAGGCTGTTTCTTGCCATAAGTAAAAGAGAATGAGACAAGAATGACATACAATAAAGATGATTTACCAAAATTCTAAGCAAGCATCTATGAAACAATGAAACACTACAGACACATAAGATGGGCATGTCCACTGGCACCACTATTATCAACATCATTTGTAAGCTTCAAACTAATGCAGTAAGACAAAGAAACAACACATGTGCATAAACACTTGAAAATGTTATCTTCATTTGCAGACGAAGTCATAAATCTAGAAAATCCAAAGACTCGCCTACAACCAGCCTTCGTTTTCTACCAGCAAAACCAATTTGATATTCAAACGGTAAGCAAATGCCATCCGTAACAGTAGCAAAACTATAAAATACTACACAAAAATTTAACAAGTTTAACACTAAAGATATAGGTTCTCAATGAATCAAAACAAATGTAGAAATAAATCATGCTCCTTAACAGATAAACTGAAAATCTTAAAAAAAAAAAAAAAAAAAAAGCATTGAGCAAGACAGTAAACATCTTTTCTTTGTAAGATTTAATATAGTGTAAAACATGTACAGTCCAGTTGAGTCTTACGTTAATGAATAATAGGCTATACTTTATATTCACTCATCTGTATTCTGTATATAATAAACATAAAATGTCTGAAGCTAGAAAGTAAGACTTCATAATAGGAGCCCTTCACTATGAGAATTCCACAATATAAAAATGCGAGAAAATTAACTCACATTTTCCCTCTAAAACCTGAGGAAGAGAAAATTATGAAGTCTTTTGTTGCTGGGGCTTACAACAGTAGCTCTCATCCCCCTAAAAATCCCTTTCATCCATTATTGAAAGGGTGATAATAAACTAAGATTACGTATTTCAAGTTATATTTGTGCCATATACAGTATGTCTTAGTGTGTCTTGGGGATACTTAAAATCAGAGAGCACCTACGGCCCATTAAAAAATTCTTTTAAATCACCACAAATAGGAACGTTAAATTTTTTTTTAAAAAAACAACTTTTTTAAAAGAAATGTCTCTTAGGCTTAATCTCCAAGTTAAACTTTTACTCTTCTGTTTTACTGACTGATTGATGGAACCAGATATATTTATTTTATATTTTGAGTTATAATCCAATACCATGCTATATTAATTTTCTTGCTCAAATTATTCACTGCGAGCTCATTCAGGTTGGCTCCTGTGCCCTCATCTTTTTGATTTTTGAGCACTTCCTTGCTTTCAGACAACACAAGATCTCCAGGCTTTTATTTTCTCTGCTCCAGCCCTCGAATCAGCCATTTCTCCAAGAAGCCCTGTTTTCTTTTTACAGGAGAATGGTATTTAGAAACCAAGATTTGGGTACTGGGTGTCAAAGATTTTTCAGCTACAGAAAGGCCTCTCATACCAAAAAGCATTACAAGGAAAGGTCTAAGAACTGAATACCAAGAAATACAGTTTAAAGGGAGCAAAATAAAAGAAATCCTAAGTAACAATAATCTAGGAGGTATTTAGAGGTCAAGAAGCCTAGAGATCCCAAAATCAGTCCAGCAAAAAATGGGAGAAATCAAGCAAATCATAAATATTATAAATATTCAGATAGCAAAGGAGTGAAACTACCTAGAATATTTTTATTATTTTTATTGTTCTATTACCTTAATACACTGTTAAAATGTTAAGAGTTAAATACAATTCACCAAAAAGGCAAAGCCACTCTGTTAATACTGCCTTCCCTGAAACCAAACCACTATCTGGGAAGATATTTCTCAAGGCCATCTCTGAGGCAAATGCAGGGCAGTGCTGTGAATTATCAGGGCCAAGATGACTTAAACGAGAGAGAAAAACCATTAAAAAAAAAAAAAGTTATACAAGTAATAAATGGTCATTGAAAAAATATTCACAAGCCATTTCTTCAATAGTCCTCTATAAAATCTTTCTTGAAAGCAACAAAATACTCAGTGACCCTAACCCTAACCCTTACTCGTTTTGGAAAAATCCTTTGAAAAGAATCACACTTCACAATTTTCACATTTTGCAAAGACCAACATCCCTGGCACAAAGTTTAGAGCAGCTAGGTATTCTCTTACAATCTCTTTACCCAAAATTGAGTCCTCCACTGCCAATCCTCAAGTCACCTGTGACACCTCCCTCCCCATTTCCAGCACTCACTAAACCCAATTCATTCTTCACCTGTCTCTTTCTCCTCCTAATACATCATCTAACCACTTCCTACATAAACTACCACACCACTCTCCAAACTAGTCTTTAAAGAAATTACATTCCTTACAAATATTTCTGCACATGAATGCAAGATTAATCTTCCAAATTCCAAATAATTTATTTAAAAACTGCCCTAAATTTATCTTCTCACCTACAATTCCCTTTTATCATGCTCTGCTCCCCTAAACTATACTACCTAGTTGTTATTTCTGAGCTCACCCTGCATTTCTCTCCAAATTTTATTAATCCTTTCAAGGTCTAGAATAAATACCTAAATAGACTAGTTTACCTTTTACTATGTACATATAAAATATTTTACGAAGGGGCAAAACTGTTGATAGACCTGAGCTGAGTCCTACGTTTGCTCTAATACAGAAGAAACTTAAAAATGAGATAAACTTGGAAATGCATTTTATTAATTTGCATTAGCATTTCTTTAAGATGAGAGTCTGCCAATACCACATCCCAACCAAAGTAAGAACTGGGACCAGAGGAAAAAATCATTTCTCTCTGAGGACAGCTCTAAAGGTTTACTGGGTTTTCTCACACTCCAAAAGTCTTTTCAATGTCTCTGTGTTGTTTCTTCTGATTTCTTATGATCAGGAAAACTTGCTTTGAATGTTGGAATGATTTAAAAAAATTATGAAAGTAATATGAGAAGAAAACAAAAGGCAAGACATAAAGATTTATGAAATGGAACTACAATCCTGCAGCCTGTGAAACAAAAACCACATTCACAGAAAGACAGTCGAAATGAAAAGGCAGAGGACTATGTATCAGATGACGGAACAAGATAAAACCCCGGAAAAACAACTAAATGAAGTGGAGATAGGCAACCTTCCAAGAAAAGAATTCAGAATAATGATAGTAAAGATAATCCAGCACCTTGGAAAAAGAATGGAAGCAAAGATCAAGAAGATGCAAGAAATGTTTAACAAAGACTTAGAAGAATTAAAGAACAAACAAACAGAAATGAGCGATACAATAACTGAAATGAAAAATACACTAGAAGGAATCAATAGCACAATAACTGAGGCAGAAGACAGATAAGTGACCTGGAAGGCAGAATGGTGGAATTCACTGTCACAGAACAGAATAAAGAAAAAAGAATGAAAAGAAATGAAGACAGCCTAAGAGACCTCTGGGACAACATTAAATGCACCAACATTCACATTATAGGGGTTCCAGAAGGAGAAGAGAGAGAGAAAGGACCTGAGAAAATACCTGAAAAGATTATAGTCGAAAACTTCCCTAACATGGGCAAGGAAATAGCCACCTAAGTCCAGGAAGCGCAAAGTCCCAGGCAGGATAAACCCAAGGAGAAACACGCTGGGACACATGGTAATCAAATTGAGAAAAATTAAAGACAAAGAAAAATTATTAAAAGCAACAAGGGAAAAATGACAACTAACAAGGGAACTCCCACAAGGTTAACAGCTGATTTCTCAGCAGAAACTCTACAAGCCAGAACGGAGTGGCATGATATATTTAAAGTGATGAAAGGGAAGAACCTACAACCAAGATTACTCTACCCAGCAAGGATCTCATTCAGATTCCACAGAGAAATCAAAAGCTTTAAAGACAAGCAAAGCTAAGAGAATTCAGCACCACCAAACCAGCTCTACAACAAATGCTAAAGGAACTTCTCTAACTGGGAAAAACAAAAGAAGAAAAGGACCTACAGAAACAAACCCAAAACAATTAAGAGAATGGTAATAGGAACATACATATCAATAATTACCTTAATGTGAATGGATTAAATGCTCCAACCAAAAGACACAGGCTCACTGAATTGATACAAAAACAAGGCTCATATATATGCTGTCTACAAGACACCCACTTCAGACCTAGGGACACATACAGACTGAAAGTGAGGGGATGGAAGAAGGTATTCTATGCAAATGGAAATCAAAAGAAAACTGTAGTAGCAATACTCATATCAAATAGAATAGACTTTAAAGAATGCTACAAGAGACACGGAAGGAAACTACATAATGATCAAGGGATCAACCCAAGAAGATGTAACAATTATAAATATATATGCATCCGACATAGGAGCACCTCAATACATAAGGCAAATGCTAACAGCTATAAAAGAGGAAATGGACAGTAACACAATAATAGAGGGGGCACTTTAACACCCCACTTACACCAATGGAAAGATCATCCAGACAGAAAATTAATAAGGAAACACAAGCTTTAAATGACACAATAGACCAGATAGATTTCATTGATATTTACAGGACATTCCATCCAAAAACAGCAGATTACACTTTCTTCTCAAGTGCTCATGGAACATTCTCCAGGACAGATCACATCTTGGGTCACAAATCAAGCCTCAGTAAATTTAAGAAAATTGAAATCATATCAAGCATCTTTTCTGACCACAACGCTACGAGATTTAGAAATCAATTACTGGGGGAAAAAAATGTAAAAAACACATACCGGCTAAACAAAATGTTACTAAATAACCAAGAGATCACTGAAGAAGTCAAAGAGGAAATCAAAAAATACCTAGAGACAAATGACAACAAAAACACGGTGATCCAAAACCTATAGGATGCAGCAAAAGCAGTTCTAAGAGGGAAGTTTATAGCAGTACAATCCTACCTCAAGAAACAAGAAAAATCTCAAACAATCTAACCTTACACCTAAAGGAACTAGACAAAGAAGAACAAACAAAACCTGAAATTAGTAGAAGGAAAGAAATCATAAAGATCAGAGCAGAAATAAATGAAATAGAAACAAGGAAAACAAGAGCAAAGATCAATAAAACTAAAAGCTGGTTCTTTGAGAAGATAAACAAAATTGATAAACCATTAGCCAAACTCAAGAGAAAGGAGAGGACTCAAATCAATAAAATTAGAAATGAAAAAGGAGACATTACAATGGACACTGCAGAAATACAAAGCATCCCAAGAGACTACTACAAGCAACTCTATACCAATAAAAACGACAACCTGGAAGAAGTGAACAAATTCTTAGGTATAACCTTCCAAGACTGAATCAGGAAGAAACAGAAAATATGAACAGACCAATCACAAGTAATGAAATTGAAAGTGTGATTAAAAATCTTCCAACAAACAAAAGGACCAGATGGCTTCACAGGTGAATTCTATGAAACATTTAGAGAAGCGCTAACACCCATCCTTCTCAAACTGTTCCAAAAAATTGCAGAGGAAGAAACACTCCCAAACTCACTCTACGAGGCCCACCATCACCCTGATACAAAAACCAGAAAAGATACTACAAAAAAAGAAAATTACAGACAAATATCACTGATGAACACAGATGCAAAAATTCTCAACAAACTACTAGCAAACAATCCAACAACACATTAAAAGGATCATACACCACGATCAAGTGGGATTTACTCCAGGAAGGCAAGGATTCAATATACGCAAATCAATCAATGTGATACACCATATTAACAAACTGAAGAATAAAAATTACATGATCATCTCAATAGATGCAGAAAAAGCTTTTGACAAAATTCAACACCCATTTATGACAAAAACTCTCCAGAAAGTGGGCACAGAGGGAGTCTACCTCAACATAATAAAGGCATATATGACAGAACCACAGCAAACATCATTCTCAATGGTGAAAAACTGAAAGCATTTCCTCTAAGAACAGGAACAAGACAAGGATGTCCACTCTCACCACTCTTATTCAACATAGTTTTGGAAGTCCTAGCCATGGCAATCAGAGAAGAAAAAGAAATAAAAGGAATACAAATTGGAAAAGAAAAAGTGTAACTGTCACTGTTTGCGGATGACATGATACGATACATAGACAATCCTAAAGATGCCACCAGAAAACTACTAGAGCTAATCAATGAATTTGGTAAAGGTGCAGGATACAAAATTAATGCACACAAATCTTTTGCATTCCTATACACTAGCAATGAAAGATCAGAAAGAGAAATTAACAATCTCATTCACCACTGCAACAAAAAGAATAAAATACGTAGGAATAAATCTACCTAAGGAGGTAAAAGACCTGTACTCAGAAAACTATAAGACACTGATGTAAGAAATCAAAGATGACACAAACAGATAAGAGAGATATACCATGTTCTTGGATCGGAAGAAGCAATATTGTGAGAATGCCTATACTACCTAAAGCAATCTACAGATTCAATGCAATCCCTATCAAATTACCAATGGCAATTTTTATAGAACTACAACAAAAAATCTTAAAATTTGTATGGAGACGCAAAAGACCCTGAATAGCCAAAGCAGTCTTGAGGGAGAGAAACGGAGCTGGAAGAATCAGCTCCGTGACTTCAGACTATAGTACAAAACTACAGTAATCAAGACAATATGGTACTGGCACAAAAACAGAAACATAGATCAATGGAACAAGATAGAAAGCCCAGAGATAAACCCACGCATCTATGGCCAGCTCATCTATGACACAGGAGGCAAGGATATACAATGGAGAAGATAGTCTCTTCAATAAGCGGTGCTGGGAAAACTGGACAGCTACATGTAAAAGAATGAAATCAGAACACTCCCTAACACCATACACAAAAATAAACTCAAAATGGATTAGAGACCTAAATGTAAGACCAGACACTATAAAACTCTTAGAGGAAAACTCAGGAAGAAAACTCTTTGACATAAATCACAGCAGGATCTTTTTTAACCCACCTCCTAGAGTAATGGAAATAAAAACAAAAATAAACATATGGGACCTAATGAAACTTAAAAGCTTTTGCACAGCAAAGGAAACTATAATCAAGACGAAAAGACAACCCTCAGAATGCGAGAAAATATTTGCAAATGAATCAATGGACAAAGGATTAACCTCCAAAATATATAAACAGCTCATGCAGCTCAATATTAAAAAAAAACCAAACAACCCAATCAAAAAATGGGCAGAAGACGTAAGTAGACATCTCTCCAAAGAAGACATATAGATGGCCAAAAAGCACATGAATAGCTGCTCAACATTACTAATTATTAGGGAAATGCAAATCGAAACTGCAATGAGGTATCACCTCACATCAGTCAGATGGCCATCATCAAAAAAATCTACAAACAATAAATGCTAAAGAGGGTGTGGAGAAAAGGGACCCCTCTTACACTGTTGGTGGGAATGTAAACTGGTACAGCCACTATAGAGAACAGTATGGAGGTTCCTTAAAAAACCAGAAACAGAACTACCATGTGACCCAGTAATCCCACTCTTCAGTATATACCCAGAGAAAATCATAATACGAAAAGATACATGCATGCACCCCAATGTTCTGTGCAGTACTATTTACAATAGCCAGGACATGGAAGCAACCTAAATGTTCAGGAACAGAGGAATGAATAAATAAGATGTGGTACATATATATGATGGAATATTACTCAGCCATAAAAAAGACCAAAATAATGCCATTTGCTGCAACATGAATGGACCTAGAGACTGTCATACTTAGTGACATCAGACAGAGAAAGACAAATATCATATGATATCGCTTATATGTGAAATCCAAAAAATGGGTACAAATGAACTTACAAAACAGAAGTAGAGTCGTAGATGTAAAATACAAACTTACGGCTACCAGGGAGTAAGGGGATAAATCGGGAGATTGAGACTGACATATACACAGTACTATATATAAAACAGGTAACTAACAAGGACCTACTGTGTAGCACAGGGGACTCTACTCAGTACTCTGTAATGACATGTATGGGAAAAGAATCAAAAAAAAGAGTGGATATATGTATAACTGACTCACTTTGCTGTACACCTGAAACTAACACAACATTATAAATCAACTATACTCCAATAAAAATTTAAGAAAACAAAAAACCCAAACAAACCAACAGTGTTTCTCAGGATTTCTTCTCCTGCATTAGGTAGAACAGGATGGCTAGAGTGGGCCCGAGTTGAGTATTACCGTTCTCCCAGGTCAGTTAGGCTCTGGTTAACTAGTTTCCCTTGAGGCAAACCTTGTTAAGAGTCCTCTGGCATATTTCAAGATAGTTCATTTTCCCATCCCCCTGCTAGAAGGAGAAGGGTATTTTTCTCTGACATTTACCATGGGAACCTGGTTCAACTCCTAGTGGTAAATCTTAAAATATTGTGGGGATCTCCCTGGAGTTTTTAAACTCTCAGATTTGTCCATGCTAAGCCCCCAGCAATTCAACATTTACAGTCCAGGTTTTCCTTACCCTGGCACTGGTTCCCACTGAGTCTGCTGCAGTAAGCTGAAACCCGTGACTCTCTGTATTTGCGTATCTCCACAATCTGCGGGGGCAGTGGTTTGCCCTGTGCCTTCCCATCTCTTATGGATCTAAGAAGAGTTGTTGATTTTTCAGTCTGTTTGGCTTTTTACTTGTTTTTAGGACTGAATGGCTACTTGCAGACTTCTTACATGTGGAACTGGAAACCAAGTCAATTCCATCTCTTTTTAGGAGATATGTATGGTAGATCTTTTGTTACAGGCTCCATGCCATGTACCTCTCTATTACACTCTGTAATTTCCTCAGATCCATCTTATACTTTACTAATTCTCCTTGCAGCTCTGTCTAATCTGCTGCTTACCCTATTAATTTCAGTGACTAATGTCTAAAGAGTTCAAATCTCATCTTATTCACAATATATCTTGATTTTTACTTACTTCTTATTCATTTTTTAATGATTTAAAAACAAACATTTTGGGCTTCCCTGGTGGCTCAGCAGTTAGGAATCTGCCTGCCAATGCAGGGGACACAGGTTCAAGCCCTGGTCCGGGAAGATCCCACATGCCACACAGAGCAACTAAGCCCGTGTGCTGTAACTACTGAGCCTGCCCTCTAGAGCCCATGAGCCACAACTACTGAGCCCGCGAGCCACAACTACTGAAGCCCACGCCCCTAGAGCCCGTGTTCTGAAACAAGAGAAGTCACTGCAATGAGAAGTCCGCACACTGCAACGACCCCACTCACCACAACTAGAGAAAGCCCGCGTGCAGCAACGAAGACCCAACACAACCATAAATGAGTAAATAAATAAATTTATTTTTTAAAATAAATAAAACCACTATTAAGGAATCCATATTTTGTGGCTAAAACTCAACCACAGGGCTTCCCTGGTGGCGCAGTGGTTGGGAATCCGCCTGCCAATGCAGGGGACACGGGTTCGATCCCTGGTCCGGGAGGATCCCACAAGCCGCGGAGCAACTAGGCCTGTGCGCCACAACTACTGAGCCTGTGCTCTGCAGCCCGTGGGCCACAACTACTGAGCCCGCGCTCCACAGCTACTGAAGCCCACGTGCCTAGAGCCCGTGTGCTCCACAAGAGAAGCCACCGCAATGGGAAGCCCGCGCACCGCACTGAAGAGTAGACCCCACTCGCCACAACCAGAGAAAAGCCCGCACGCAGCAATGAAGACCCAACGCAGCCAAAAATTTTTTTAAAAAATTAAATAATTTATAAAAAAAAGAAAAACGTAAAGAAAACTCAGCCTCAAAAATTAGTGCAAACAGATGAACAGGGTCATCAGATCAGACAGTAGATATCTTCCACAGAAGGCCAAGGTCACACAAACTTAGGCAATGATAACTACGTCCTTATTTAAAATTCTGCTCCGTAACTGACAAATACATTTTTTAACCTTAATTAAGAGACATGCCAATTTCAGAAAGCCTCCCGAATTCAGAAAGATTAAATTGTGTGTGTGGGAGTGCCGGCGGCGTGGGTGGGGGTGGGGGGGAGGTCTTAAAACCAAGAAAATGTAGTATGTAAGGCAGAAAGCAAGTTTATAACTTAAAATGAGACCCACAACTGCCTGAAAAGCCAGAAAGCAATTACAGAGGGAGAAAATACGTACTTTCTTGCAAACATGCTACACGGAGGAAAGCCAGGTCATTAGAAGATAACATGTGCACACTGGAATCAAGCACTGACTGTCTGCTGCAAATTTTCTTCAACATCCAAGTAAGCAGATAAGATACACTCTCCCACCAACAGCACAGAAGATGAGATCCTTTTCCCTCACTTTTATTATAGCACAAGTTCACTTCGAAATTGACTCAATCTTTGGGACTGACGTGTACACACTGCTGTATTTAAAGTAGATAACCAACAAGGACCTACTGTATAGCACAAGCAACTCTGCTCGATATTCTGTAATAACCTAAATGGGAAAAGAATCTGAACAATAGATACATGTATAACTGAATCACTTTGCTGTACACCTGAAACTAACATAACATTGTTAATCAACTATACTCCAATATAAAATAAAAATTAAAAAAAAAAAAAGAAATTGGGGCTTCCCTGGTGGCCCAGTGGTTAAGAATCTGCCTGCCAATGCAGGGGAACACGGATTTGAGCCTTGATCTAAGGGCTCCCACATGCAGCAGAGCAACTAAGCCCGTGCGCCACAACTACTGAGCCTGCACTCTAGAGCCCGCGTGCCACAACTACTGAAGCCTGCACACCTAGAGCCTGTGCTCCAGAACGAGAAGCCACTGCAAGCCTGCGCACCGCGACAAAGAGTAGCCCCCGCTCGCCGCAACTAGAGAAAGCCATGCACAGCAATGAAGACCCAACGCAGCCAAAAATTTATAAAAAAAGAAACTGACTCAATCTTTCTTCAAAAATGATTACTTTAAAAGAGTAATATTCATCTTACTCTCTCCATAAAGTCAGTCTTCTTTCTGATGATTTTGAAAAGCTCTCTTTTGATTCACTATATAGGTTTATAATTAACTCTCAGAAGACAAACTTATTTCAAGTTACACCTCCTTTGGGTGCACATGCACACACAGAGTACTAACTACAAATAAAACAACACAAAGATTTCTTAAATACCGAGTTCAATCACAGAAGTCTAAAATGAAAACTGAACTTTATATGATGCAAAACATGCTATGATCCAGTAAAGTTTAAAGACCAAGAAAATCAAGAGTAAAAATTTGCTATCAATATTTATTTCACATTTGTTTGTTCTGAAATACTTTAGAAGATGAGGAACAAGGAAATAGACTCTATGCTTGCAACATTTATATTACGTTCATAAGACCATACATCAAATTACTAGGTCCATGAACTAAACAATGAAGCCCATGAAAGAGGGGCAAGTATATGAAGCAGGCAGTCTCTGACTTAAGGGCTATCTATCTACGAACACTCATCGTGTCATTCTGAACTTTTTTTCCATTCTGCCAAGAATACCACCCGCAAATACATAACCACTCACATCACTCTGAATCATTCCCTGCCATGATTGCTTTGGGCCTCCTACCCGAACTTCTGCTGAGCCAGTTGCCTAAATCTTGAGAGCTTTCACCTGGCGAGTCAATTTTCTTCTTCAGTTGCCAGGACTTGGGTATTTGAATATATTACAGATTAAAAAACAATAAGAAAGCTTCTGTGGGCTAGCCTGGTAAATCAAACCAACATTCAGAATATCATCTCTGTGAATATGAATTTGAAACTCCGAATCACCAAGTTATAGTCAAATTTCTGGAATTCATCCTATTCAGGAGTTTGACTATAAATAATACCCAGCCTGAAAAATAAGCCCAACTATTCTCCTTGCTAACTGTGAATGTCTGTAGACAGTTCAATTAATACACATTTAACAAATAAATTTAAAAATTATAGATCTAGCTACTTTAGGAAAGGCTGCAAAAGGTTTTAGTTAATAAGCACTACACTGAATAAAATTCTTGTTTGAGTATTAACACCATTTAGAGACCCAATCTCTCTAATGCATCTCTCTCTACGAAATCAACTTTTAGGAATTAAAATATGAAGCTGTGAGGAGTCCAGCTGACTAAAAAGATTCCATTTCAGGATTCTCCAACTCACCTTGTTCTAAACTTCATAATAATCCTAGATTATTGCTTAGGTGTTAAAGGGGCTGGTTCTCACACAGGCTCATATCGTTGATAGATCAGATTTTGGTGACTGAAGGGTAGCAGAATATGCTACCCTAAAACATGCTTCTTTGGCATAAGGATTATTTTTTAAATGACTGAGAAATAGCAGACTCAAGAGAAGCTCTGAAAGTAGAAGTTACCCTTTAGTCAGGGAAATATACGTTTTTTTAAAAACTCTTTATTTTCTATTGGAGCATAGTTGATTAACCGTGCTGACAGTTTCAGGTGTACAGCAAAGTGATTCAGTTATACATATACATATACATGTGTCTATTTTTTTCCCATTTAGATTGTTACATAATACTGAACAGAAGAACTCTCCATTTGCAAGGGTGTCTTCCTTCTCACTACCAGGAAGAGAAGGAGGGCTGCTCTAAATCACAAAGTTTACTCCAAGAGAATCTTCTCAGTGGAGCAGGCACTAACCTATATCCACGTAACAGACCTCTTGTTTGTCATGATTTTCCTGGTGACCCCCCACAACTGGCCTCCCCACCCTCACTCTCTTCTTTGTCTTTAGCTGAAGATGCTATTTAAGCCCACACTCTAAATCACCTTGGAGATCAGCTCATTTTTCCCCTGGGTACCTCCTATGTACACCAGGAGGTATACTTGTTAATAAATTTGTATTTGTTTTCCTCTTGTTAATCTGTCTTTTATTACAGGGGTCTCAGCCAAGAACTCAGAAAGGTAAAGGGATTATTTTTTCCTCCCCTACAGGGCTCTGCCTTCAAAACCTTAGAATTCTCCTAGCCTGTGATGGGAAAGTACATTACCAATCTGCCACCTCTATCTAACCTAAACCCGTCAATCACAGCTCCTCCTTCTTTTAACTCACAGTTGGCCACTGTCCACATTTAAAAAATTCAAGAATCATATATGTTTATAAAGAAGCTGTTTTTGCCTCCTGTTGTGAATGTTTATAGACGTTAATCTATAGGTAACAAATTAAAAAATTTCAGGTCTAACTACCTTAAAGTAGGAAGCCATTCTTAAAAATGTCTGCAACTTTATTTGCTTTTTACATTAAGTTTACTAACTTCTAAATTGGAATACTGTCAAATATTTAAAACCTGAATTCTTGGATCACAGTATCCCCAAGCAGAGGGTTACATATTGCTTTTTAAGCCACCACACAAGTGATCTAGTAGAAAACTTTAATGACTTGAGCACAGTTAAATCAGGAAATTAAAAACTGCCAAATATCAACACATAACAAGACTATATCCAAATACACTACACAAAAAGTAAATAAACAGAATACTAAGATTATATGCAAATATATTATATGGTAAAAGGAAATACACTTGGCTTTTAAAATTCAAGGCCAGAATCTTAAGATTTAAGGATATTTATTTTAAAAACACTTGTAATAAACGTAATAATTATGGAGGGTAATGATAATAGAGTAAGTATAAGAAACAAGCCCAATCAATTTTACCTCAAATTTTGAACCTGAATAAAAATGTCTTTTATTTCTTAAGTAACTGAATCTCAATTAGATTATGAAAAGTAGCCAATTCAATTTCCTAATGCAGAAAGGTTTATATATAATAATCAACAGGTACATTTACTATTCAAAGGAAATGCTAAAAGCTACTTTCACTTATACACTGGAAAATGGGAAAAAGTGCTCAATTATTACTATAATAGTGTGGCTGAAGCACTACCTTATCAAGACAGAGATTCCTAAAACATTTTGCAAAAAAGCTACTCAAAATAACGTGTTCACTTCAGTGTTAAATTTTACCCCGACAAGATTTCTGTAATCTGAGGAGAAATCTCAGATTATTGACTAAGTGTTACTACATTGATTACCCTTTGGTTGATCCTAGGCTGTAGGATCCATCTGTTTTATTCATTGCTATATTCCAAGTTCCTAACACTATATACCTCATACCTGACAGGTACTGAAAAAACATTTGCTGATCAAGAAGTCGATCTTTCAACTGGCTTCACTGTTTACTGGTACTCTTCTTACTCATTCTATTTCAAACCGAATTTTACATTTGAAAAATCTAAAATTTCTCCACGGATTTTGAAGTTTGTCTTTTTATCTATGAAATTCTGGGAAAAGCTCTCATTTTTCCTTTATTTCATTCTATTCATCTAAAGTCACTAATGAACTATTCCTTTTTTTTTTTTCAAGTCTATTTCAAAATGTACCAGGACTACATTGAAAATCTCTCCCATGGTTTTGAGTATCTGGAGATTGTGGTCAGGTAAGAATGGCACAGCCAAAGCACCAGACCTAATTAGGATACCAGTTAGCTCAGGGCTCATAGTCCTTCCTGGCCTTTTAACTTTTACCTGAAACACGAAATTCATAAAATCTAAGATAATTCTAATTTAAAGTATTATTTTAAAGCACTGGACTTACCATTATAGGTTATTCTTGGCTTTGTTAAACACATCACAAGATGCAAATCCATTTCATCTGAGGGTACAAATTTTGAGCATACAGGACACTTAAATCCTAAAAAGTAAAAGAAATCCATGTTACTTCACTACTTTGAATATCCAACTATGCTTTTTAAAAAAGCAGGAAGAAGAATTTCAAACTTCAATATTACACTTACACTAATACACTACCTATGTGCAACTTAAGTTGGGAAAACAGTTTGTGACTATAATATCTGACTTAAATCAGTTTATAAACAGCACCTGATTTCAAATAAAACAAGCTTAAATGAGGAGAATTTAGTTCACTACAAAACTCTTGCACCCTTTTCTAATGTATGGGTCCAATCATTCTTGTTTCTAATTTTTTACATTAATCTGAACTTATGATTTCATTATAATAGCTGTTTATTCTGATCATCCTTGCAGAAAGTACCTTTCCCAGCTTATAGTATAATTTGAGTCGCAAGGTTTTATAGCTAGGTAGTACCTTAGAAACTATTCTACTCCACTGACCTTTACAAAATTTATCTAATGAAGAAAGTGAAGCCTTTCACAGAACAGCAAAATCAGGTCTAGAATCTATCCTGACTCCTAGTATAGTGGTCTTACGGCCATACCATGCTTCTGAAGTCACAATGCAAACAGAAAATAGCACCAAACAGATTTCTCGTCAATTTTGATACAAATATTAGCTAGTTTCCTACAATATTCAATCTGTACTAAGTATTTGCCTGAAGTACTCTATTAAAAATAAATTGGTAGAGACTGAAGGAGGAAATGTTATGCATTCAGCTCTATCCTGCTCCCTTACTTACCAAGGGTAACTGTCCATCCATGGTTCCCTGCTGCTTCCCTGCTGACCTACTGCTCCCTTCTCCAACATCCCCAACCTGCTTGAGAAGTGAACTGATCCAAGAAAGTCCATTTATGGTTTGGTTAGGAACAACAAACCAGGGTGGCACAAAAAGATGGTCTGGGCCAATTTGTTTTTAATGACTTAAGAAAGAGCAAGAGAGTACACTGGTCAGCTGTAGACAGCTGAAGCAGAAAGGTCACATGTAGGTAAAGGTTAAGAGAGACTGGGGTGGTGGGGTGTCTATTCTGTAGTCTGAATTTATAAGAGAACAGAAACTATCAGTAAGCACAGGAAAATGGTTCACATGGAGATCTTAGAGCAGATGTGCAGAGAGGAGCAAAGTGCTGTGAAAGACAACAACTAATAAGAAGGGTGGTGAAAAAAAAAACCAGTCCCTAAAGCTGCCTCAGAATCTGGTAGCTCTACTTCTAGTACATGTGTGTTCTTACAGACATTCTCTTCCCTTTGTCGTGACATGGAACTCACTGCAACCCAACATGTCAGACTAGAGTCATACCTCGTGCAAAGCTTTACTGAATAAGAAAAGGTTTTGGCATGGGTACTTAATACGGTTATTCGACTTCTTAAATGAAATACATGTTTTTGAGCACAGTTTTTCACACTGTATTAAATACATTTTAAGAGAAAGGAATAAAGGTATGTTTACTTCCCACTTCTTCAAAACCACCAAAATGAAAAAGAAGAAAAAGCAAAGGGGATTAATCTAAAATTAAACTACAAAATAGCTATAATCCCCTAACACAGACTATAGCAATACTGCAAAATATGGATCAAATGGGGAGAAGACAAAGAGACTCTCAAGCAGCATTCCTATTTCCAGGACCAATAATAATCTTTTGATTAAAATTGTAAAAACTTTCTTCCCTTGAAGTTACACAGGACTTAAAAAAAAAAAAAGGTACCCAGTTTTCCAACTGCTGATCAAAATCATCTGAGTACTGGCACATAAACTCTAAATTATCAAACAGAAGTGAAATACCATGAACCATTGAGAGCCATCCAACTGCCCACAAAGTAGAGCCTAAGGAGAGAAACTGTATGTATAAAGAACACTGCATTTCTAATTAAATACAATGAATTGATGTGTTTCTTTCTCCTTACACCTAAAATCTACTAAAAGTGAGAATAAATATAACAAGATAAAGAACTTGAAAGGAGACAGCAGCAGATGAGAACAGATGAAGGAATTAACAGGACTGAGAAAACAGACATCCTAAGTGTCTGCAGAAGTAAGCCAATTCTCACTACATAATTCTCGAAGGACTCAGGAATCTATACCTCCAATAACTTCCCAAAACAATGGTGAGGCGTGTGGTTAAAATCTAGACTGACTGAAAGACTTAATAAAAAAGATCCCCAAGTCTCCAACCCATGACATATAGCCAAGCAACTACAGTTTCCCAAATAGAGCAGGAGAATGAAGGTCTACTACAGGAAAAAAAAAAAAAAAGACCCAAAATAGATTGGCTTGAGGACACCAGGCACAGCAAGGTGAAGGGAAAAAAACAAGGGAATAAATAAATATCTGTGTATGGAAAAGGGCCCTTCCCAACAATCTCCTTTTCTCTATCTCTACCAAGACACTGGTAGAGTCTTCTCTTAAATCAAAAGTTCCACAGAATGAAACAGCAAGAGATCGTTGTCTGTTCACAAGTCTTAGTCTTACATATAGAGCTTCCAAACAGCTTTTCAGGGCTTCTCTCATAAACATAATGGAATAAAAGAAAGAAATTTGCACATGAAAACACAGCAGAAACAAATTCAAAAGACTAATGAAAATATTTACAACTCTTATCACAAAAGGACAATATCCTTAATATACAAAGAACTCTTTAAAAAATGAGGAAAACCAAACACCTGTTAGAAAAATGGGCAGAAGTTTTAAACAGACATCTCACCAAAAAGAAAGATATGTAACTAACGCTTAAACACATGAAAAACTGCAGTGTCATAATGAAAGAAGCACTTTCCTCTCAAGTTCTTCTGTTTATTTCTTTACTCTCATTTTAGTGTGTTAAGGAGGGAGGAAAGAAACACATGTGTTTATTTCACTCTGTTTTAACTAAAAATCCAGGTGGTTCTTTGTACATACTGTTTTCTCTCCTTGGGCTTTACTTTATCTCTACATTAAGATATCATTACTCTTCCCAGATTGGCAAGAACTCAAAAGTTTGACAACACATGGTTGGTGAGGCTTTGGAGAAACAGGTACTTTCATATGTTGCTAGTAGGAATGCAAAATTGTACAACCTCTACAGAGGGTAATTTCACAACATCTAACTAGATTACAAGTGTATTTACCTTCTGATCCTGCAATCCCACTTCTAGGATCTCTCCTTGAAGGTATGCCCCCACCAATACCAGAAAACACATGCACAGATAGAGGATTATGGGAAGATGGCAAAGTAGGAAGCACTAAGGGAATCTACCTTCCCACCTAGACAAAAATTGAATGGGCGGAATTTGTTTGAAGGAACTATTGTGGAAGTCTGGAATCTGTTGAAGGCTTGCAACTTCCAAAGGAAAGAAGACTTGGACAATACATTGCGGTTCATTTCAGCTCTTAGCACAGAGGCAGTTATCCTTCCCCCAATCCCAGCCACATGGCAGGCAGTGGTGCACCTGTTCCTGGAGCACCTTGCACACAGATCACAGGAGTGAGGGTAGGCAAAAAGGACCCTGTGCTCCAAATACTGGGAATCTGCGCTCTGATTGCTGATTGCTGCTTCTGATCCAGGAGGCACAGACAAAGAAAAAGGCAGTCACTGTTGTTGGACCTCCCTCTATTATTGTAAGCCCCTTCCCCTCTAGCTGAAGAGACTTCAAGGGGATTTAAAGGGATTGTGCCTCTCTGGCCCTCTTCGTTTTTCTCTTTTTTCCCCTTTGGAGAGCCAGACATTAAAGACCAGCACATTTCAAAACAATTGGTTATATGAGGAAAATTAGAAAGTGACTATGCAGATTCAGGAAAGAGTCCAAAAAGACCTGAGAAGTTTATACCTCAGGCTGATGATCCTTGGCACAGAGACAGCCTACAACACCCCCAAAAAACAATAATAAAAAACAGCAGACCCCAGGGAAGGGGCAGAATCTGATTTCCAGAGTTACCACATTATTAGATTTAAATGTCCAGTTTTCAGAAAAAAACAAAAAATAAGGCATACAAATGAACAAGAAAGTATGGCCCATTCAAAGAAAAAAAAAAAGAAACTGCCCATGAAAAAGAACTGATGGCAGATATATACTAGAAAATGACTTTAAAATGCCTGTCTTAGAGATGCTCAAAGAACTAAAGAAAGGTGTGGAGAAACTCAAGAAAATGATGTATGAACAAAATATCAATAGATAGAAAACTTAAATAGAAACGAAGAAGAAATTCTACAGCTGAAAAGTATAATAACTGAAATGAAAAACTCACTAGAGGGATTCAAAGGCAGATTTGAACAAGGCAAAGAAAGAATCAGTGAACGTTAAGATAGGACAATAGAAGTTATCATGTCTGAGGAACAGAAAGAAAAAAGTTTGAAAAAAGTGAACAGAGTCTAAGAGAGACCTGTGGGACACCAACAAGCAAACCAAAATATGCATTTGGGAGTCTCAGAAGGAGAATAGAGAAGAGAGTAGAGAAAACATTTGAATAATAGCTGAAAACTTCCCAAATTTGAAGAAAGACATGAATATAAACATCTGAGAAGCTCAACAACCTCCACGTAAGATGAGGCCACATCAGGATACATTATAATCAAACTTTCAAAAGACAAAAAGATAATATTGAAAACAGCAAGAGAGAAGTGAGTCATTATGTACAAGGGATCCTCAATAAGATTACAAGCAGATTTCTCATGATACACTTTGGACTCCAGAAGGCAGTTGGCGGATATATTTAAAGTGCTCAAAGGAAAAGACTGTCAACTAAGAATCTTATATCCAGCAAAACTTCTTCAAAAGTGAGGGAGAAATTTTGAAATTCCCAGATAAAAGCTGAGAGAGTTTGTTACCACTAGCCCTGCCCTACAAGATATGTTCAATGGAGTCCTACAAGGTGAAATGAAAGGATACTAGATAATAACTCAAAGCTGTATGGAGAAATAAAGATCTCTGTAAAGGTCTTCAGGTCAAGAGAAACTGTTTACAAGGTGCTGTACTGGAGGAACTGCACCTAAGAAGCTTCAACCATATCTGGACTTGACTTAGATAACAAGATCCTGGACTTCAAATTGATCCCTTAGTGGAATGAGATTGTCTGGGTCTTAGGAACAAAGTGAGTACACTTTACATATGGAAGGGATGTGAGTTATGGTTGCTAGAAAGCGCACTAGCAACCTACCTATATAGAAATATACATACACATACACACACACACACACACACACACACACACACACACACACACACACACACACTTATTTAGCTCAGTCCACTAAAAGAGCCTAGAAGCAATGACATTTCAGTAGCAAAAAGGATCCACCCCCAGATCTTGGGTTCTAAATATCATTCCCCCCACAAAAAGCTATCCAGAGATAGCTGCTGTCAATTTCACGCATCCTGTTCCTCACATTAAGGAGTCTAATTCTCCTCCCCTTGAATCTGGGCCAGCCTTAATAACTTGCTTGATCAATGGAATACATGACTGATATTCTGGGATTTCTGAGATAAATCTTAAGATGGCTTGCAGCTCCCATTTGGGCCTTTTGGGATGCTCACTTTGGGGACATTCCCTCTCAAACCCAGCTGACACGCTCTGTGAATTCCAGACACACAGAGAGGTCATGGGTAGGCATTCCAGCTGACAGCTCAAGCTGAACTCTGAGCTAACAACCAATATCATTAAGTTCCAGGCATACTGAGTGAGCTACCTTGAATGTTGAGTTACTCTGACTTTCAGATGACTCCAATCCCAACTTCCAACTGCAACTGCCTGAGAGATCCCAAGTGGGAAGCCCATCTACTGGTCCTACCTTACTCACAGAACCTCAAGACATAATACATTTATGTTTTAATTAAAACACACACAAACACAGTAATTTACTGAGGCACTCTTTGAAACAGCATAATATTGCAAACACATAAGAGACTCGGTGAATAAACAATTATGCATTATGCAACGGAGTTACTACACAACTATAAAAAAGAAATGAGAACGGTCTCTATAAACTGATATGAAGAGATACCCAGGCTATATTAACTGGAAAAAACAATGTGAAAAGGCAGGCGTATGTTATGCTAGCTACTGTGCAAGAAAGAAGGTTAACTAAGAATACATGTGTACGTGTATACCTGCAAAGAGAAAAACAAGGAAGGATAAATTTCTAATTAAGGTTTACAGGGGCTTCCCTGGTGGCACAGTGGTTGGGAATCTGCCTGCCAATGCAGGGGACACGGGTTCAAGCCCTGGTTCGGGAAGATCCCACATGCCACGGAGCACCTAAGCCCGTGTGCCACAACTACTGAGCCTGCGCTCTAGAGCCTGCGAGCCACAACTACTGAGCCCATGCGCCTAGAACCCATGCTCTGCAACAAGAGAAGCCACCACAAGAAGCCCTCGCACCACAACGAAGAGCAGCCCTCGCTCGCCACAATCAGAGAAAAGCCTGTGCGCAGCAATGAAGACCCAACGCAGCCAAAAACAATAAATAATAAAATAAATTTTTAAAAAAACTATTAAAAAAAAGGTTTACATACGTGTTACTTACAGGTGGTAAATGAGAATGTAGTGAAAGAAAAACTTAAAGAAGGTACTCCTGAGTCCACCTTTTAATAAAGTTTTTAATAAAGTTTGAAAAAAACTTTATTTTTAATAAAGTTTTAAAAAAATATAAATATTTAATAAAGTTTTTTTTAAAAATTTATTTATTTATTTGGCTGCGCCAAGTAATAAAGTTTTTGACTTTTGAACAATGTTAATATATGTAGTCAAAAATTAAAAATAAAAAAGGATGAGGAAAGTCCCTAGTAAAAGTAAATATAAATGGAAACAAATGAACTTAACTATATATCAAACAGATACAAAGAAAAATACACACACACACACACACACACACACACACTTATTTAGCTCAGTCCACTAAAAGAGCCTAGAAGCAATGATACTTCAGTAGCAAAAAGGATCTACCCCCAGATCTTGGGTTCTAAATATCATTCCCCCCACAAAAAGGAACCAGGGATCCTTGAAAAAAAAGCTGGTTCTAAGTCTGGGGCAGGGAGTAAAAGTTGAGCCTTGAATATCTTGTTGTGCCAGATTAAGGAAGTGCTCAAAAACTGATATGGACACACAAAAAGGCACAGAAGCCAGTTTCAAAGGGCTTCTCCCTGTCAAATTTGGACAATCTAAACATAAAAATGGATGACATAATAAATTAAATATTTTAAATTTAATAAGAATGTGAAAGTACAAATGGATAATTACACATTCTGAAATATCAACCCCAAATCACTTAATTAACAAAGATTAAAAGGTACTTTTAAAATGGAGAAACTGGCTGACATTACCTTAAACAAATGTCTAAACTTAGTATCACCAACAAAAGGGCAAGCTGACTATCTGTGCTCCTTGATATGACACACTGAGAACATGATACTTAAGTATATTTCTGCCAAATATAATTTGAACCTAAGTATGAGGAAATTTAGAAAAAGCCTCCAACATATAAGATGTACACCAAAACAAATTAATAGAAAAGGGAAACTATGATAAAAGAGTCAATGCAGAAAACAAAAAAACTTCAACACTGCTGACACCCCAAAAATCTTATAATTAAAATATTTCTATTTATTTTTGCTTCTATCTATTTATTTTTGTTTCTATATATTTGTTTTGGTGTCCACCTTATATGTTGGAGGTTTTTTCCAAATTTCCTCAATTGTCCCAATAATTCAAGATGATACTAAATCCATGAAATAAGAACAGGAGGCTATAAAACTAGGAACAGAGAAGCAAACAAAAGCTCTGGAAAATTAAACTTTTGGTAGAAATTAAGAATTCGAATAGATGGTTAAAGTATTAACTTTGAGGTAACAATGATGCCAAACGATAATAACAATTAACATTTACTATGTACCAGGAAATTATCTAAGCACTTTGGATGAATTAACTTATTTATCCTCACATCCTTTGAGTTAGGCACTGCTATTCAATATTAACCCTATTTTACAGATAAAAAAGAGAAAGGGTAATTAACTTATATAAGATCACACAGTTAGAAACTGGCAACGCAGAATTCAAACAGGCGTTCTGGATCCAGAGCCTAATTCTTAGCCTAATCCATTACTCATCTTTTTTAATCTCCCAGTAAGTAAAAGCAAAAGTCAAACAGGAGAGTAAATAATAAAATCAGAAGATCAATCCAGGTGGTCTAACATCTAATCAGCTAGAAACAGAATTGAAAAAAGAGGAAGAAACCATCAAAGACATAATTTCCCAAACTGAAGCTCATGAGCATACAGATTGCAAGAATGTACCCATACAACAACTGAAAATAAAGAGCCATACCAAAGTACACTACCAGGAAATAACAGAGCATTAAGGAATAAAGAACAAAATCTAAAAGTTTTCAAAAAGAAAAAAGATCACTGTAAAGTATCTAAAACAGTTTCCCAGACTTTTATATTCTGTCTTTCATGATAGTAATATTTTTGGAGAGTCTAGTCCAATTGTTTTTCAAAATCAGAATGGCGTTAAGTGTTCTCAACAGCAACACTTGAAAGATGTGAAGCAATAACTTCAAAATTCTAAAAAAACTTTCACTTAGACTATATATACAAACTATTACATATTCACACTTGATTGATAAAAACATATTTTCCTGATTAAAAAAGCATCAAAAGCTTTCCTTCCCATGTGCACTCTTGAGAAACTTCTAAGAACATGTTATCCACTAAAACAAGGGAGCAAACAGAGCAGAGGAAAACAAGACAAAGACAGCAAGACCAAGGAAACAAGATCTCTCATAGGAGAAAGGTGAAGGAAAGTCCTTGGATAGTTGTACAGCAGGTCTGGAAGGTTATTAGTCCGGATTGTAAGGAGAGTAGACTGCTCAAGAAGCGGGAGAAGGCAGAGGAGAGGACAGAGAAGGGGAATGGGGGGGAAGGGAGGAGAGGGAAATGCAGGGGAGGAGGGGATGGGGGAGGAGTAGGGAGTGAACTGATAAGGTCTCTTGATGTGTTTAATCATGTGGAAAACAGTACTGTACTTAGTTTTATAATTCTTTGGGCAAGTTTGGGAAAAACTGATAGGAACTTAGAAAATTAAGTAAGCAAATAGATGAGGCAATTATTAACTATGAGACAAACACATAAAAGGAAATATAATCCATAGCCATAAACAATATCAATTTAAGCAAACTGTCATTTAAAAAGACATTCAAAAGGTGGAAAGATAAAAATAAAGCCAGGTGAGGTATGTAAACCCTCATCTTCCATAATAGGCAGTTAATAGCATCTAAAGTAAAATAAAAACAGGAATATAGGCACATTATTTATAAATAGTAATATTCAGTAAATATAAATAGTAATATTTATAACCAACCAAGGTAAATGTTATAACCAACACCTACAAGTGTTGAAAATAGGCATCCCCAGAAATTAAAAACTCGGAGTTGGGGAAGGTTGATGCAAGAGAACGATGATTTTTATTTTAAGACTATTTTGTATTTTCAAAATATATACATATATTACATTAGTTTACTTTTAAAAACTATTTTAAAGGAAGAAAAGCATAGAACATATTAGCCAAGTGAAAATGTTTTTGTAGGAACATATCTCAACTGAAGCTGTAGGCTGCCCCAGATCACTTCCTCCGCCCCCTCTCCCCCACACACACACAATGTCTTCACTTACAACAGGCCCAACTAGAATTGGCTCCATTCTTTGATGAATAATGAGAAAGAATTCATTATGGGACCTAACCATTGAATCTACCACTTAAGGAAAACAAAAACATTAAAAAGGCAGATAAATTAGACAACTCAGAAAATTAACTCAAGAAACAGCTGTCATAGTTCAGGAAATAAATTAAATATAACAGTATACCGGTAACAGAAATAAAAACTACAGAAGAAATCAGAAGGAAGTAGAAATAACTAAGGATAACATCACTGACATGGACTGCAGAATTATGAAAAACAAAACAGAGATGACAGTGATTTGAAAAAAGATGAAATGTATGGAAAACAAAAGGCTAATTGACTCTCTCAAAGAAGAGACTTGAATCCAAAGCACAGAACAAAATTACCAAAGATAGTAAAAGAAAGAATCCTAGTGAATATCTACACAGAAAATGTAAGATGTCTACAATTGACAGTGAGGATGGCAGAAATAATACTGGTCTCGGAATTATCCACAGAATAATACACAGATTTTACTTGGGACACATTTTATGTGTGTGAGGGGATGGGGGTGTCTTCAGAACTCTTAAAAAGGGGGAAAAAATTAGGACTCAAGTAATCTATATCCTCAAAAGTTCAAAGACTCAAGACCCAATCAAGATCAGAAAGAGAAAAAGCAAATATCGTATATTAACACATATATGTGGAACCTAGAAAAATGGTACAGATGAACCAGTTTGCAGGGCAGAAATAGAGACACAGATGTAGAGAACAAATGTATGGACACCAAGGGGGGAAAGCGGTGGGGGGTTGGGGGGGGGGTGGTGGGATGAACTGGGAGACTGGGATTGACATGTATACACTGATGTGTATAAAACTGATAACTAATAAGAACCTGCTGTATAAAAAATAAAATAAAATTCAAAAAAAAAAGATTCCATATAAAAGTGAAAGAAAAAATAAGACCCAATCAAGAGATTAAACAAAATAAAGAATTCAGGAATGGACATGCTGTGGTGTTTTATATATATATATATATATATATATATATATATATATATACACACACACACACATACATACACACTTATATGTACATACACACATACACTGGTACTACACTAGACACATTATTACTTATTTAATTGAATAGTTATAAAGAATGGTAGGAATTATTGCTACAGTATATAAATATTAGGAATGTCAACAATGTAAAAATGATATACCTAACAAAAATTGAGATGAGAATGGCATGATCTTGTTGTGTATAAAAGGAACAAGAAAGACTGAGATGCAAGAAGAGAATGAACAGTAGAAATGAGCTAGATCACCCTGTTCTTTTAAAGCTAAGTACAGAGGTATTGAAACACTAATGTTATTATTCTCTCTCTTCTACCCTAGAGAACTTCTAGGTTGTCATCAAAACCCCACACAGGAGTCACCTTTCTCCAAGAGTCTTTCCGTAAAGGCTATAGAATGCTCCACCTCAATGCTGATTTAATCATCCCCTCCCTTTGTAGCTCTTCTGTACTTTGATGATACTTCCAATACTGCAATATAGCACATGGCACTCTAATTACTTACTTGTATGTCTATCTTCCTTACTAGCTTTAATAGTCTAGTGAAAATACAGTCTTTGAAGTCCAAAAGACCTGGGTACAGACGTGGATATGTAGTTTCTACTACACACAAACTATATGACCCCAGGGAAGGCAAGTACTTAAGTCCTCCAGGTCTGATTTTTTCCCTATAAAACATTGATAATATCACTTACATACACTGGCAATCTGATGAGGATTAAAGATTACAATAATGTATATAAAGTGCCTAAAACATAGTAGGTATTCAATAAACAGTGGCTATTATTTATTGAAATTGTCCCTTTTCAACTTTTAGACAATTCACTTACTCTTCGTTAAGTTCTTAAAACAGTACTGTTCTAAAATGACATTCTTTAATGGTAAAATCCAGATTCTTTGGACTGAAGGAAAACTTCCTGTAACAATTCAGTGAGATGTACCTGCGATATTAAAGTTACTTAATATAGTAAAATAAACACCAGTAGCACCAGTAACTGTGAATACCTATCGTTTTCCACTTTGATGACTAAGGCAAAAAGATTCTTTATATTTCCTGTGGCCCAACCCTACATTTACTTAGTATTTGTACATTTCCTCCTTCCACAAGCAATAAAGGATTGCTCCTACACCCACGTTTGGTAAATATAGTAGGCCCTCTGTATGAGCAGGTTCCATAGCTGCAGATCCAACAAACTGGGATCAAAATACTGAGGAGTGGGCTTCCCTGGTGGCGCAGTGGTTGAGAGTCCGCCTGCCGATGCAGGGGACATGGGTTCGCGCCCCGGTCCGGGAAGATCCCACATGCCGTGGAGCGGCTGGGCCCGTAAGCCATGGCCGCTGAGCCTGTGCATCCGGAGCCTGTGCTCCGCAACGGGAGAGGCCACAACAGTGAGAGGCCCGTGTACCGCAAGAAACAAAAAAAAAAACCAAAAACAAACAAACAAAAAATACTGAGGAAGAAAAAATATTCCAGAAAATAAAACCTGAATCTGCCATACCCTGGCAACTATTTACACAGCATTTGTATTGTATTAGGTATTACAAGTCATCTAGAAATGATTTAAACTGTGCATAGGTTATATGCAAATACTACATCATTTTTTATATAAGGGACTTGAGCATGGGTGGATTTTGGTACCCATGGGGGTCCTGGAACCAATTCCCCTGTAGTCACCAAGGGACACTGTACACCAATCAGCAGGAAAAATCTGCTACCACAGTCAGAATTTGTTGGGTAAGATCAAAGATGAAAGAATCAGGTACTATTATGAGATTTAAATATCAAATCGTTACTCTACAACTGCAAACAAGTCATCTAAATGCACTTGCTTAGTTGATAGCTATAAAAATACAAAATAAAGAAACCAGCCAGAAAGCGTCATACTGGAAAAGCTATCCTCTCAACCACTACCAGAATTCAGGGGGAAAGAACAGGAAGATAAACTGTGCTGGCTGCTGTGGAGATAAAATAGATGCCTGATTTTAGTACTCTTCTACTTCAACCTTTATTAAAAACCCAAATATTCTGCTCCTCCCAGGTGTGCTCACCCTTCCCAGTGCTTATCGATGTTCTCTACCCAAAGCTGGCACTCCACGTTACCCGAAATCAAATCTATTCATCTACACTTTCCCTTAAACAAAGCTCTATTCCTTCTAATCTCAATTAGGTGATTTAACTGACTAATATAATTCCTAAAGAAAACTATAGGCTTATAACTCTCTTAGGTATATGTGCACCGAAAGTGACAGACAATGGAATGAATCAATGACAGAGGACTGTATTCTGGAGATTTTTAAAGCAGGTGACCTCAATTTGCTACACCAATCTCTCCAAGTAATACACAAAACAGTAGTTGCCATTTCCTATCTTCAATATCGGAAATGAAGAATATTAAGCTCAAGGAGTCTACAGACTGTCTTGGTCTAAACTGCTCATTTAAAGAGAAGAGCAGTCTAAGTGCAAAGAAATCAAGTGACAGAACTCAGCTCTTCTGATTCCTAAGCTATCAAGCTTTCTACCACAGCATCCTGACTTGTGATCTTTTACATTACTGCACACACACACACAGGCGTACCATATTTTCCCCTACACTAGACTTTTTGCATAATCACTATTACCCTAATACAAACTTGGTGTAGGCAATTTAATCCTCTTCTTCCAAAAGAATACACCCATTCATACCTCTATGCCTTTGCTGTTAAGTCCATATCCTTTTCTCTTATGTATTAAAAATCTACTCCCATCCCTTCAAGCCCAGATTGTCTTACTACCTCAATAAAACCTTTTAAAAGAATTCAAAACCATGTCCTTCTCTGTCCTACTATATTCCATTTACTGATAACACTCATTTGATATATATCAGCAGCTACTACATTTCTTCTGTGTAGATTTTATCTCCCAAGTTTGATAATACCTGTGAGGCAGAAACTGTATATTCTTCTAAGTATTCTATACAACCACCCTGCCCCAGCATCCAGGTAGACCTATAGTCAAGACTTGAAAAATATCTAAATGCATGTATGAATGAATTGCATAGTTGACCTAAGTTGTACACAGGCAACAGTGGTGCAATTAAAGGCAGATTAGGAAATTCTAATTACTGGTAATTCTAACTGCAATTTAACAGTCCTAAACATCGTCTGCAGGAATAAACTGCACCTCTTTTTTTTAGATATTTAGTTTAAAGGTAAAATTCTAAACATGCCAATAAAAAGAAACGTAAATAAAGCAACTTCCATAAGCAAAGTTTCATACAGTATATGACACAGAGCAAAAGGTCTGGAGTGTAAACCGAGATCTCATTTGCCAGTAGGACATGTTCAGAGCTTGGCAAATATAGGATTATCTGATTTGAAAAACTTCCTCAGAAAATGTAAGCCAGTTTACCTAAAAAAAACCCAAGATAAGCTGTAGACTCTTTTCTGTCTATCATGATTTTCTAATTGGTAAAACTTCTGCTACAAGAGAAAAGATGCTCAAAAAGTCAAAGGGAAACACTTAGGTAAAATCTATATTGTTTAAAAATGACAGCTACTTAAAGACAAAAATACCTCTAACAAAACTAAAATGACAGGATAGCAAATGTTTCCACAAGATAGTAGAATACATTTTTTACCTTGCTCAATAGGCATATTTCCCAGAGTAAATGTTTAAATATCTAATTCTATAAATCATCGAAAACAATCCTTAAGAACCTACAAAATAACATCAGTGTGTATCAATTTGCATAAGGAATGTTACTGAAGAGCTTAGTTTATGTCAGGATCAGATTTTAAGTCCATCAGGGAAAGTCATTATTTTCTACCATGTACCCACTTGTGATAATTCTGTTACTTTATTATTTTTTCATATACTTTTTTTTTTTTTTTTTGCGGTACGTGGGCCTCTCACTGTTGTGGCCTCTCCCGTTGTGGAGCACAGGCTCCGGACGCGCAGGCTCAGCGACCATGGCTCACGGGCCCAGCCGCTCCACGGCATGTGGGATCTTCCCGGACCGGGGAACGAACCCGTGTCCCCTGCATCGGCAGGCGGACTCTCAACCACTGCGCCACCAGGGAAGTCCCATATACTATCTTTTTAAAAAGGACTATTTCCAATGAGAATGGAAAAAGGAAATGGAGCAATTTTAAGTGAAAATTATGATCTATTTTTTGTAGTCCCAAAGCCATTAGTATGCCTATTATGACACTAGCAGACATTCAAATACTGGATTGAATGAAAGGCTATCCAAAGAAGTTTTATTTTTTCATGTTAAATATGAGCACACTGAAATGTTTCATAAAATATTCTACAAAGGTACTTTAATATGTCCTGAAGGTTTTCTTTGTAGTTTAAAAAGCGGGGAGGGGCTTCCCTGGGGGCACAGTGGGAAAAATAATTTATTTTTCAGTATTTTATTATTTTTATTGTCTTCTAGCTTATCAATCAACTCTGTCAACTTTTTTCTCTTTCCCCCACCTCACTCCCCAAAATATCCCATTACCTTTATTTCTCATCCTATATTTTGCCTTTTCTATTATGTAGACTATTTTAAATACATATTATCTACAAATGTGATAGATTAGAGTAACTATATAAGATCTTAATGGAGGACCACAACTGACAGAGGACGCTTCTCTGTCACTGTAATTTGTGTGAGCCCTATATTACAATATACATAGAAAGATAATTCTGTTATGGAAAATCACGGCTTTATTAGAAAATAAAGATCTTCAGCAACATGGATGTTTTCTCTGGGAAAACTAACAATTAAATCTTTCTCTTTTAAACCTGTATGACTGAATTAAGAAATTAATCTACCTTACATAAGAATGCCAAATAGGATACAATTGTCTGCTCTTTTTAAACACCTGGAAAGGGGAACAGAAGAACCAAACGATATTCAGAATGGTAGAAAAGTAAACAAACTACGGTACTATGCAGCAGGTCTGCTCCTGTGGAAAATTAAATAAATTCCATGTGGCGATATAAACAAGGTGTCCTTAATTTATAGTATGAGTAGTATACCAATAACAGTATAAGGACCTAGGGATCAGTGGTTTAACTAGTTCAAATGAGTGTTGTAAAATTCAATATATTGAACATCTTTGATCAGTGAACCTCAAAATGGCCACATATCCTCACTGGGGGAGGAGGGCAGTGAGACAGGGCACTGAATGACCAAAACACAGACAAAGGCCCAAGGGAGGTAATAAGTTTTTATCCTTCATTGATGGAAACAAGTCCACTATCAGAATAGGAGGATGCCCCAGTGCCAAGGGTAGCTTTGTCTCTGAATTCTCAGTTTAGAAAACTTTAACTAGATACATGTCTTAGCCTGATACAATCAGGCTGCTATAACAAAATATCAGAGACTAGGTAGCTTATAAATAATAGAAATTTATTTCTCACAGTTCTGGAGACCAGGGTGCCAACATGGTCGAGCGAGGACCCTCCTCCTGATTGCATCTTCTCATGGTGGAAGGGGCCAGGGAGCTCTCTGGAGCCTCTTTTACGAGGGCACCAATCCTTTCCATGAAGCCTCCATTCCCATGACCAAATCATACCCCAAAGGCCCCATCTCCTAATACCATCATCATTAGGTTTTCAACATATTAATTTCAGAGGTGGGGGCCCAAATATTCAGATCCCAGCAGTATGCAAGGCACTTCTGGAACCGAGCTTCAACAGTAGTCAGAGTTTATTCATTTTTACAAATAGGACAATAATCTCTGCTCTGGAATTTTTCTGTTCGTTAGGGGAAGAGGGGAGGCAGGGGACAGAGTAATGGCATTTGCTCTGGGAATTCACATACTAGATGGAGAAATGCACCTTTGAGCCACAGCTTCTCATCCAAGGACACAGTACCACTGGCATAATGCCCACTAGCCTATGGCATCATATGTAACGTATAAGCCATATGTTAGTTTTGTCATGGCTCTAGATTAACAAAGAAATCAAATGAAGGGAAACAATTTAAATAACTATAGATTTAAGAATAATTATCACAATGAACTCTAACCACCACAGTTATAACTTTTTATACTCGCTGGCTTAAAGCAAAATACTATGAAAAATCTGTACAACTAAAATTCTCAATAAACTCAATGTCCCAAAATAGTTTGCTTCTAAACAGACATGTTTCCAGTTCCCTTGAGTTGCAGAAATCATATGACCAAAGCTCTAGAAACAGAGTATTTATCACCTGTTTCATTTTAGGTTCTGCAAGACACACATATTGCTCCTATCATATTTACATGTTGTCTTACCATGTGTTAGCTATTCCAAAACTGATCTACTAAAGGTTCAGTTGAATTTACTGAGGCTCTTTAGGTCTTTTCAAAATGTAAATGAGATCAAAATTACTACTAGCATAGTAACCAGACTTCATTAGACAAAATTTTTTCAAGAACTACAAGCAGTTAATTATATTACAGTCTTAATGAAAGTCAAATGTCTTTAGAACTTTCAAATACAGATATAAAATATACAAAATATTCTGAACTAAAAAAATAATGATTTTAAAATACATCTTCTTCATGTTTCATATCAAGATATGTACCTCTCAGCACCATGCCAAAGTACAGTAGACACTCAATAAATATTTATTGAATGAATGAACAGCAAAGTACTCCCTCTAATGTATCCTTCCTCTTGCCCAAATTTGACGATGAAGTGTGGAATTTTTTCTCTCTCCACAATTCTCTCCTTAGTGTTCAAGTTAACAATGGCAGCTCTGAAGAGCTAGCTAGATGACATTTTTAAAGCATGGCTCACTTATGTTTCTCTCTTTCTCTCCCACCCCCCCCATTCCTCCCTCCTCCCTCTACTTCTCTCTCTCCCTCCCTCCCACCCTCTCTCCCTCTCTCTCACACACAGAGGAACACCCACACACAACATGGACGTTTTACCATGCTGTCAACTATCAGAATTAAACCTAAATTAAAGACAACAAAATATGTGACACTTAATTTTCTAGAAAGTAGGAGAAGATGGAATGAACAACAGTTCACCGAATAACTATACAATAGTTATTTGGTGAACAATATCTGGCGCCTTTCTGTTGCTGTTTCAGGTAAAACATACATTTAAGTAGTTTAAATGTTCCACTCAGCCACGAAACATGAGGAGACGCAGACATAATGAGGTACATATTCTTCTGATAAGTAATCATAGTATAAATTCTCCCTCATCGACCATAAAAACATGTTTTCCAAAAAGATCAGGGAATGATATGCACATTACATTCTTAGAGGACTTACTTTTTAATTTTATTTATTTATTTATTTATTTATTTATTTTTTTGCGGTACGCGGGCCTCTCACCGTTGTGGCCTATCCCGTTGTGGAGCACAGGCTCTGGACGCGCAGGCTCAGCGGCCATGGCTCACGGGCCCAGCCGCTCCGCGGCATGTGGGATCTTCCCGGACCGGGGCAAAAAACCCGGTCCCCTGCATCGGCAGGTGGACTGTCAACCACTGCGCAACCAGGGAAGCCCCCTTAGAGGACTCACATTTTAATAAAATCCTAAAATTTTTAGTGTGCACTTTATTTCTAAGGGAGATAATCTTTTATCACTCATCCTGATCAACTAAATTTTAAAATCTTTAATGATTCCATTCACTCACATGGAATTAGAGACTTAAAGAATTCCCCAAGAATAGCTACTTAAAACAAAGAAGCAAAAGAAGAAAGGTTAAGATCCAACTGGGAAGGCTTAAAGAGCAAGAGAAAGTGTAAGAACCTGGTTCACTGGCTAAAGCAGAGCTGTTAGAACACAGGTGAGAAAATAGGAAGATAGAGTAAAGAATAAAAATATATCCTCTCTTCTCACTGTACTCTATACTGTCCAAAAATGAAAAAATAAAATTTTAATTGGAAATGCAAAAAAAATGTTGAAAGAAAAAATACTGGGGCACACATTATATACAGTGACAAAGTATTCAAAATATTTACATTTTTTAAGATTCTAAAATTAGAGTTAAATTATATTTGTGCCATCACAGTTATATCTTACACTTGAATGAGTAAACCTACTTTTCCCCATGTACTAATGTACTAATTTGAAATGTGAGACAAAAATAATAAAACAAAAATTGTAATTTAAATAGTAGCAGATATTTTTAAATATTTTAAATATTATATTGTTTTCTGTTAAAAGTAACATGGCTTTGATGTGGAGATTTCTTATCGACATAAATATTAATAAAGTAATTCACAAGTATGTGAAAATTTAACATAAATCTATTTATCACTTTCTTTACCAAATAACTGTTTCTAGATACCCAACTGAATGCAAAATGTAGCTAACAAATTTGACAGGATTTTTTAAAATACTCTTTTGGCAATTGGGGCTTTAAAAATCTTACATGTGTTTGGCTAAAAAGTATTTTCTGTTATTGTCAATAATTTAATTTTTTTATGGCCACCAGGACAAGGAGGTAATTATGAAGAGGTAATTGTTAATATACATTAACAATTTAGTACTGGGAGTTAGTTCCCTGGTTGCCCAGTGGTTAAGATTCCGGGCTTTCACTGCCATGGCCCAGGTTCAATCCCTGGTTGGGCAACTGAGATCCCACAAGCCACAACCAAAAAAAAAAAAAAAAAAAAATGTAAATTTTAGTATCACAATTAAAATCAAATGTTAATTATAGCAGTTGGGCACCTAACTGTAATCAGTATTGCTTTTTCATAGGTAAAACTCTGCCCATTATGTTTGTACTCAAAAAATCTGACTCAATGTTGCCAGTATTTCCTAATACCATGCATACATAAATTAATTCTCATGATTTACCATGTCGAATTTGATTTACAGTTAAAGGCTGATTCTATAAGCGTTTTCAAGTTTAGCAGAAGATGTGAAATCACTAGTCTATGGTATTCCAAGAAGAGCAAAGGCTACAAGAAATGCCAACTCCCAAGTACAAATCAGGTTCCTTACTACTACAATATAACCCAACTCCACTTTCTTAACACATCTGCAATTAGTCTGACAAAGTTACTGACTTTCTTTCCCGTGAGTGCTGACCTCTGGAAACTACTTCTCATTGGTATGGCGTTAATTACCTCCTTAAAGATACACTTCTTCAGGGAATTCACTCTGCATTAAATATTTCCCCAGCTATACTGAGTTTGCTGGGAGTTTCCTTGTTGCTATGTGCATTCCCTGTCTCTTGGATCCCCCCAACCCACAATGAAAGGATCAAATAATAGCATTACAGACTTAAGGATTTATGTATCCTCAGGAATAAAAGGAATTAACATCTTACAGCCTACTGGCTATTTATCTTAAAAGTTTCTGTGAAGAAACCGCACCTGGGGTAACTGGCAAACTATGGGCCTATGAGGTAAATGCAGTCTGCTTTCACACAGCCCTTGAATCAAAAACAGTTTTAGGGCTTCCCTGGTGGCGCAGTGGTTGGGAGTCCGTCTGCCGATGCAGGGGACGCAGGTTCGTGCCCCGGTCCGGGAAGATCCCACATGCTGCGGAGCGGCTGGGCCCGTGAGCCATGGCCGCTGAGCCTGCGCGTCCGGAGCCTGTGCTCCGCAACGGGCGAAGCCACAGCGGTGAGAGGCCTGTGTACCGCAAAAAAAAAAAAAAAAAAAAAAAAAAAAAAAGTTTTATATTTTTAAATGCCTGAGGAAAAAAACAGAAGAATATTTTGTGACACATGAAAATTATATGAAATTCGAATTTCAGTGTCCACTAATAAAGTTTTATTGGAACACAGCCATGTGCGTGCATTTATATATTTTCTATGGCTGGCTTCACACTACAAAAGTGACAGAGATCAAATGGCCTGCAAAGCCTAAAATATTTATTATCTGTCCCTTTACTGAAAGTTTGCTGATCCCTGGAATAAGTCATTAAAAAATTGTTCAAAATGCCTGAATATTTGTTTTCAAGAGGGAGCTAGGAAAACCACTTCAAAAATTTTGGGTTACGACAAGAACTGTTTGTAAGCTGCCAGTGAACTTGATTAAAAAGTTTAGACTATGAACGAGCTGAGGAATAATGATGATATTCCAGTCAGGCCAATATTATTACTGCTTCCCTGAAGCCAAACCTAATTATCCTCAATCCATCACAAACCTGTAGATTTTACCCCCCAAGTATCTGTCAAATTCAACCACTTCTTTAGACATCACTGCTCTGTATCTAGCTACTATATTTCCTGGACAACCGTAGTAACCTCTATACACATCTCTGCTCTAGCCCTCCCCCTCCCCTTCCCCAAACTGTTTTTATAGCCCATCTTCATAACGCAGACCCAATCTTGTCACTCTCCTGTTTAAAACACAGAGAGAAGGAATTCCCTGGCGGTCCAGTGGTTAGGACTCCACGCTTTCACTCAGGGGGCCTGGGTTCCATCCCTGATCAGGAACTAAGGTCCTGTCCTGCAAGCCAAGTGGTGTGGCCAAAAAAAAAAAAAAAAAAAAAAAAAAATACAGAGAGAAACTTTCTATTCATTACACAAAGCCTGTTCCCTCCCACTTTCAGCCTCATTTCTCTCCCAACCATTAACTGACACTTTTTAATATAACATGTATTACATACTATGAATCTGTAGTTTCCTGATCAGCATGATTCAGTATTTAACTGAATCACAAATAAAAGCAACTACTACTGAGCATTTTTTGTACTGAGTAATAACATACAGTGATAGAGTATCTAACTTTTGCCTTCCCACCTACCCTGAAAGTCACCTATACTTTCACTTTTATTCAACAATGACCAACAAACTAGACCCACTCAAAAAACACTCACTGCTGATTCATTATAAAACCATGCATGTGTTCTTAATTCTGCTGTAAGTTTAGACTGGGCTATGCTAATTTAGGGTATAAACTCAGCACACCTCAACAGCAAGCCATTAGCAGATGTGGAAGATTGCATGTCTAGGCTCTTAAAGGGTTGCTTTTAAGATTAAAGAGTCAAAATATTAATAAAATCTCTTTTAGCAGCCTACTCTGGTCACCTACTAGGACACCATTACACATGCTGATTTTTATCAGAGAAGTAATACATTTCTAAGCACTCAAAAGATTTTCTTATCCCTAAAATGATTAACTAGGTTTTACTTTTAAGAAAGCTAAATTTCTGACTTTATTGGTGAAAGAGACACTATTCAGTAAGATTATCTAATTGAATACATTAGAAGAGTGCAGAGAATTGTTGAAAGACTGTAATTCATTCAAAATCTCTCACTCATAATATTCTAAATAATAACAGTTTATAAACTGTGCTTTGTCATTATTTTAGAATTTGTACATGTTTTTAATATGTTGTCTAACTTTTTAAAATAAAAAGATGGCCCTCTAAAGATAGTCTCATCATGTAAAGAAAATGGTATGTATTTCAGATATGCACGTTTGAGTATATGGGGTGAAATGATACAGCATCTGGGATCTGGTTTAAAATATTTCAGAGAAAAGAGATAGATAAAGCAAATATGGAAAAACATAATTAACTGGTAAATGTGGATGATGAGTATATAAAGCTTATTATTAGTTCACAGTACTATTTCTACTTCTGAGGATGTTTGAAAAGTTTTCTAATAATATTTTTAGAAAGTCTTCAGTAAATCTAAGAAGTCAATTTTTTCGATAAATCTGAAAAGGCAAAATTCAACTGCAATTAAAAGTGAACTCAGAAAATACTGAAATTTTAAGAAAAGCAAAAAACAAAACCCTAAAACGTTGACAATATTCTTACAGAGCAACAACAGGAGTTCTCAAACACCACAGGCCTAAGTAAAAACTGATACAACTACACTGGAAAACTGTTAAATAAAGCTGAAGGTATACATAGTCTCTAATTCAGCAATCCACTTCAAGGTATAAATCTCAGGGCAGTGATTCTCACTCTAATGTGCCTAAGATTCACCTGAAGGGCCTCTTTCAGTTCACTGGATACCAGAGATTCTAAACCAGTAGGTGAGGGTGTGGCCCGTGAATTTGCATTTCTAGTAAGCTCACAGGTGACAACACCAATGCTGCTGGCTGGAGGACCACACTTTGCGTTAATACTGTCCTACAGAAATCTGTGCACATGTGCACCAGAATACATGTTAACAAAATATTCACAGCAGCAGTGTTCATAATAATGAAATGGAAACAAATATCCAACAATGGAATGGTTACATAAATTGTGGTATATTCATAAAATGGAATGATGAAATTAACCAGCTACTGAAGGGTAGCAGAGTATGCCACCCTGAAATATGCCACTTTGGTATACTGATTTTTGAGCTGTAGGCACTTGAAAAACAACCAATCCATAGAGAGACTCCCTCCGAACTCCTTTCATCTGTCTAAAGACATCCTCCAGAAGGAACTCAACTGGGGAGTTCCTTCCTCCCTGCCCCAGGAATTTCATCAACCAGAGAAGACTGACTCACAGGAGAGAAGAACAGAAGTTGACACCACATCCAGACAAACTTTGTCACAAACTATCATATCTTCCATCCATTCTTCTAAAAGCCCATTCATTTTTCTTAAAAATCATTTCTCTCCCCTGAGAGACCTACAATCCCTCTCCCCTTTCCTTATTAAGATGACACGTAAGTCTCAATTCTAAGCCATCTTGGAGAGTTATTCATTTTTCCCTGGGTTCCTCCCATGTATACATAAAGCATACATGTTAATAAACTTGTTTGTTTTTCTCATGTTAATCTGTCTTTTATTACCAGAGTCTCAGCTAAAAACTCAGAAGGGTAGAGGGAGAAGTATTATTCCCTCCATATACTACAAACAATATAAATGAATCTTACAAAAATAATACTGAGGAAAACAAGATCCAAAATAAGAACATGATTCCACTTATACCAAGCCAGCAAAATTAAAGATATTCTTTAGATTGCATATGTAAATGATAAAACACAAAAGCAAGGAAATGGTTATCAAAAAATTATGATTATTCTAGGAGAAAGAAAAAGTTTCATAATCAGGAAGACACAGGGGAGGGTTTCTGGGGTACTGGCAATGTTCTATCTACTTCGGGACACTGGTGATAGCTGCATTGGTATTCAGTTTGTAAATATGAATTATTCTACTTTATTCTACTTTCTTGTGTATAACAAAAAAATTAAGATATTTTCTTTGATACGATTTTACGAAAATGACTTCCCAAAGTTTACTAGTTGAAGCTCAGTGCTCTAAATCTAGCCTCATCCTTTTAATCAATTAAATTATATTTCATAATCTAAGTTCAAAGAAATAAGCATTAGTCTTGGTGGTAAATGCAATGGTAATTTATCATTAAAGTACAAAGCTTTGAGGGAAACAGCATAACAAATAGACATTGCTGTGATAAATCCTAAAAAACCTATTTCTACCTTTTAAAAATACTTAAAAGGCTCAAACACCTTGAAACTTGAAATGAGAAATAAAGCAACACAAAATCTGATTGCAAATTTAGCAGTGAAGAGTCAACAGATGAAAGCAGTATCACTTAATGGATATTGCTCAATGGATATTAAGCAATGGATATTGCAATGGATACTGAGCAGAATCACTCAATCTATAACTCTGCCCAAAGATAATAGTAATTATGTTTTTAATTTGTATAGAACAAACATCTTACAGATATCTAACTGGCAAGATTTGGAAAGATTCCAAATACTGTAGGAGGAATAAAAGTGCAAGTGTGAGAAAGATTTGTCTTCTTCCCACCCCAAAAGCCCCCCTCCTGCTCCCCCGCAACAAAACAAGAGAAACATCACTATGAAACACACAAACAATGGACGCCATTTGACACAGCATGCAAGGATAGGAATACCTCAAAAGTAAAGTTCATCAGTCTACACAGAAACAAGGCAACAATGAAAACCTGGGAAACCACAGAGACCATCTGGAGTCTACAAAGTTTTCACCAACATAGGTGAGGGTAAAAAATTCCTCACTAGGTTAAAAACTTTGTAAATCTTATTTAAATACTTACCATTAACCTACTGGTTCCAGAAGGAATAGAGGTAGCAGAGCAGAAAAAAGAGGGAAAACCCAATCAATACTAAGAATAAAAAGTGGCAACACAGTATCAACTCTAGGCACCTAGAATAAAATAGCAAATAAACAGAAAATATGAGGTTAAGCAGCCAACTTTCTAAAAGTATTGAGAGGTGGGTTATTAGTGCCCCCTTCTGCTTCTTACTCCTGTTTTGCTTGTTATTTGGACACAGTTCCTTAGCAACTATACTAAAGAGCAGACTTGGGAGGGCAAAGAAGGTAAAGTCTGTAATTTTCATTAAGGCCAACAAGTCAATACGAAACTTAAATTACTAAGGGAACCAAGAATCCTTAAATTCTATTCTATAGCAATTGGACTACATAATATTTTTGGAAAATCACCTAAGTTTATCCAGAATGTATCTATACAACTAAAGTAGTGGTTTAACATTTCAGTGAATAAAATAGATGGTTTTCTTATTTGCTGGTATGGTTCACATCTAACCATTACACTGAACAAATGAAAGGTGACAACACTTAATCACCTTACTTACGTGCCATAAGACTGAATTTTACTCACAACTTTGCTTCAACAGCTTTTATTATTTTATAAAGTATATCATATAATCTTTTACTTACTACTAGTTTTCATACCCACCATTCAAGGCAACTTGTAGATAGGATTTATTACTTTGGTAATAAGCTCACATTGGCAGAGCACTTTACTATAAGCCAAGCAATTTGCTGAATGTTACATTACCTTATCTAATCTTCAAAACCACCACATGAGGCAGGTACTATTTATTATCACCACTTTAACTGAAGAAATAAGAGGCTTAGAGTATTTAAATGATTTGGCCAAAGTCAAAAAGGCCCAACTACAGATCCAAAAATGTAAACCACTATGCTACAGAATAATAAGCAACTTAGCATAGTATTTTCACAATATTTCAACGTTATTTTCTTATTCCTGTGAGTGCTGAAAATAGGTATGACACATCAATGTAACATGAATCAAGAGTTTTATGGAGAATTTTCTAATTCATTGATTTTCTAAAGTACCTGAACCTAAAGATACCAAATATACAAGTAGGAAATAACTAAACAACACTACTTTAATCTTATTTTAAAAAAATCAAATTCTAGTCATAAATAAAAATACTAGAGAAATAAAGTTTCTTAGTGTTAACTGGCCAACTTCATCCATAACACTGCTATAAGAATTAAATCTCCCAATCTCTCTCTCTCTCTCCTCTCTCTCTCTCACACCCATGTTAAAAAGGACAAAAAAGTATATTCTTGGGGCTTCCCTGGTGGCGCAGTGGTTGAGAGTCCGCCTGCCGATGCAGGGGACACGGGTTCGTGCCCCGGTCTGGGAGGATCCCACATGCCGCGGAGCGGCTGGGCCCGTGGGCCATGGCTGCTGAGCCTGCGCGTCCGGAGCCTGTGCTCCGCAACGGGAGAGGCCACCACAGTGAGAGGCCCGCATACCTCAAAAAAAAAAAAAAAAAAAAAAAAAAGTATATTCTTGCTACAAGGAACTCAATAAATGAAACTAATGGCTTACAAGAAAGACAAAGATTTATCAAGATACCTTTAAATAACGATGTTTTAAAAGACTAGAACAAGTTTGCAAAAATACAGTCTACATATAAGTAAAAGCTAAATAAAAGAAGGCATATCTTCCTTTAAATTTAAGATACTTTTAAAACAATTGAGTATTTCCCTAAGAACAGTTAAAGCTTTACACATAATATTGGAAGGCCTAAAACTTCAGAAAGTAAGTACATTTACAGAGATAAAAAGCAATCGGTATCTCAAACAGCAAAATGTTATACCCAATGGTGTCCTGGTGAATGGGTAACAACTGCTTTCCACAGGGGAAAAAAAGTCCTGACTTTTGCTATTTGCTGATTTCCATGATTTCTATGTCTGATTTTAAGCCACTGAAGTGTCATCACTGAACACAGAACTGGGAAGAGATGAGCAGTAGCACATCGTTATATAGTATTTCCACCATATAGGTACAATCAATAGATGTCAATAACCTCAAGAACACATTAATAGTAAAATGTAATAAAAGAACTAGGAAGTGATGAGTTCTGATTATTTATTACCTTTCTTCAAAATGTAGTTTACCTAATTGTAAGTTTATATAATTTTAATGATGGCTGCCAAAATCCTGAATTTAACTATCAACTCCACGCAGAGCTGGTTCCAGCACACCACCGGCATACAGTTCCTTTTTTAATTCACCCCAGTCCTTCGTTCATTTCCCTCACTTTCCTATTATACTTTTGATGGATTAGTAAGGAAGATGTAACAGTTTAATCCATCAGTGCTTTCAATTATTTCTTCCAAGCCTATGTAAATGTCTCCTAAGTCCACCTACTCTTTTTGTTCATAAGCAAACCCCACCCCTAGGCCCTAAACATAAGACAACCATTCATTTCCAGTCCTCACCAAAGAAAAATGAAAGCAGTGGTCAGTTGCAATTGCTGGAAACATACTTCCCCCCAACCTATTCCTTCGACATGATGGTTTTTGCCTGACATGAGCTGGAAACATACTTCCCCCAACCTATTCCTTCGACATGATGGTTTTTGCCTGACACGAGCTGTTTTTAAGTCAAAAACACCAGAACAATTTACATTTACACCAGTATCACTTACAACCCCTGTCACCTGCAATGTGTCTTGCTACTACTTTCCCTTCTGCCAATCTGACAGGAATAAAGTGCTATCGCATTACTACTTTAGTTTGCATTTCCCTAGAAAGCAATCTGGCAAAATCTATTGCATTTAATAGGGAATGCTGTTCCAGGAATATAGTAGAATAGGTACTTAGGCTAACCCTAACACCCACAAAAAAATCAAAATCCAGGATATAAAAAAATCTTAAAGACATTAACAAGCTGGCAAGAAAGATACAAATTCCTAGGCCAGAATATGAGAGAAGGCTGAAAACCCGTAACAGTACAGTGAACAGCGATAGGCTTTTGCCTTGAGTAGGATACCCTCGAATGGCTACAACTTCACTATTACAGTAAATTAGAAATAACCTTCCTCTCCTTACCACCATCTCCCAAGCAACTTCAAGGAAAATCCACTGAACCCTGACACTGGGTGGGGAGGAGATGGCAAAATCACCACTGAGAACTTAGAACCACAAATAGAACTCTTGCTGCATTTGCTGTCTGAATTCATAATTCCTGGGTGGTCTAAAAACCCTACACTGAAATTCTCACACTTTAACATGCATCAGAATCACCTAGATGGCCTATTTAAACAGATTGCTGCTGCCCCCCCTCCAACAGATAAATATATATATAAAATTGGTGTAATTTCCATGTTATTTTTGACCAACTGTCTATTATTATCAACTGCAATGTTTAATATCTAGAGCTTGATGGCAACATAAAACTTTTAATGAAATTTAAAGTATATTTAAAATATATTAAGTTTTATGTATAAGTACTATATAATATACACATATGTGTATATAAATACATGAAGAGGAGTATGATAAATTGATCAATGAAGACTCAAACATAAAAGTATGCTCCTCTGGGGCAAAATTCTGTGGGGGGAAATAAAATACAAATATGACTTCAAGGTGAAAAAGAAACAATGTAAAATATCCAGCAATTATAGACTAGATTGTTCATGGATGTTTTAAAGGATGCAAGCAAATCTCCAGACAGTAGAGTATTTATATTTATATTCCATTGGATACATTTAGGAGTGATATTAATATTTTAAAACATCAATATTTTTAATATTCCTGAAATTACATCCCTGGCAACTACTTAAACATTATGATAAAAAAAAATTAGATGCCAACTTAAAAACGTAAAAGGGGGTAGTTTAAAATTTTATTTGGGCATCAAAAAATGGGCAGAAGACCTAAATAGACATTTCTCCAAAGAAGACATATAAATGGTCAACAGGCACATGAAATGATGCACATCACTAATTATTAACGAAATGCAAATCAAAACTACAGTGAGGCACCACCTCACACCAGTCAGAATGGCCTTAATTAAAAAGTCTACAGATAATGCTGGAGAGGGTGTGGAGAAAAAGGAACCTCCCTACACTGTCGGTGGGAATGTAAATTGGTGCAGCCACTATGGAAAACAGTACGAAGGGTCCTTAAAAAACTAAAAATAGAGTTACCATAGGATCCAGCTACCCCACTCCTGGGTATATATCCAGAAAAAACTCCAACTTGAAAAGACAGATGCACCCCAGTGTTCACAGCAGCACTATTTACAATAGCCAAGTCATGGAAGCAACCTAAATGTCCATCAACAGATGAGTGGATAAAGAAGATATGGTATATACACACAAGGGAATATTACTCAGCTATAAAAAAGAATGAAATAATACCATTTGCAGCAACATAGATGGACCTAGAGATTAGCATACTAAGTGAAGTCAGACAAATATATATCACTTACGCATGGAATCTAAAATATGATACAAATGAACTTATTTAAAAAACAGAAACAGACTCACAGACACAGAAAATAAATTTTGGTTACCAAAGGGGAAAGGGGGGAGGAGGGATAAATTAGGAGTTCGGGATTAGCAGATACAAACTACTATATATAAAATAGATAAACAACAAGCTCCTACTGTACAGACAGGGAACTATATCCAATATCTTGTAGTAAACGATGATGGAAAAGAATGTGAAAAAGAATATATACATATATATAACTGAATCACTTTGCTGTACACGAGAAACTAACACAACATTGGAAATCAACTATACTTCAATTTTTTTTTTTTTTTTTTTTTTTTTTTGCAGTAGGCGGGCTTCTCACTGTTGTGGCCTCTCCCGTTTCGGAGCATAGGCTCCAGACGCGCAGGCTCAGTGGCCATGGCTCACGGGCCCAGCCGCTCCGCGGCATGTGGGATCTTACCGGACTGGGGCACGAACCCGTGTCCCATGCATCTGCAGGCGGACTCTCAACCACTGCGCCACCGGGGAAGCCCCTATACTTCCATTTAAAAAAAATTATTTGGGGGATAAAAAAGCAAAAAGGTTTAAAGATCACTGCCCCAAAGTACTTGTGAACATGTGCAGCAGGAATCATGAATAAAAATGTTCACAGCAGCATTGTTTATAATAATGCAAAATGAGAAACACCACCAATTCCATCAACAATAAAAATGGATAAATTGTGGTATATTCATTCAACAAATACAATGTATCAATGAAGATGAATAAGCTACAGCTACAAACAGTAACATGGATGAAATGTACAAATAATGTCATATATTTAGAACGAATCCTATAATATTCATAACCAAGCCTATTATTTGAGGATACTTATGGTTTAGAGATGCATAACTGAGTGGTGAAGCTATAAAGAAAGATAAGGGGACTTCCCTGGTGGCACAGTGGTTAAGAATCTGCCTGCCAATACAGGGAACATGGATTCAAGCCTTGGTCCAGGAAGATCCCACATGCCATGCAGCAACTAAGGCCGTGTACCACAACTACTGAGCCTGTGAGCCTAGAGCCCGTGCTCTCCCAACGAGAAGCCACCGCAATGAAGAGGAGCCCTCGCTCGACACAACTAAAGAAAGCCTGCATGCAGCAACGAAGACCCGATGCAGCCAAAAATAAATTAATTAAAAGAAAAAGTAAACACCTTAAAAAAAAAAAAGGTAATGAAAGTATTTGTTTTTCTCAGAAGCAAGGATAATACAATAGAAAGGCACAGAGGGAGATTCTAAAAAACACCCATTTCTATTTCTTAGAATGGGTGATGGTACAAAGGATTCACTTTATTAGTCTTTAAAGATGTATATATACTTTTTCTATATGTAAAATATATTCATAATAAAAATTATTTTTAAAAATTACCCTTTGATCCAGCAATCTCCATCTGGTAATTTATCCTAGGGATAACATCAGTATACAAAGAACATATGCACAATAATTTTTATTTGTTGTAGTAGTAAAAAAATTGACCGGTCAATAAAACAGCTTAATAGTTTGTCCGACCTCCCTACTATGGAATATCTTGCAGTCATTAAAAAGAATCTTAAGTATATTCCTTGAGGAATTTTCAAAATGTTTTAAGTGAAAAGAGTAAGATGCAGACAAGTAGTCATAATACAATCCACTTTTATGAAACAACCACAAAATCCCTATATATATCCATGCATAGCACAAAGGTTCAGAAGATAAACACCAGATTAGTTTATCTGGCAGATAAAGGTGTGGGGGATAAAAAGAAAAAGAAAACAAACAAACTGGTGTGCACATATATACATGAATAAAGAGATGTACCAACTAGTGTACCAAAGTGTCAGTGGTGCTTATCTTAGTGGATTTTCAGGTAATTTTTATTTTCTTTGTTATACTTTTATGTGTTGTTTCAAGATTTTAACAACAGAATTCAAGATTTATAAATAGCATACATTACTTTACAGTCAGGAAACACTAAAGTAGATATCATTTGGGACAAAGTATTTCTAAGCTCTAGAATGAGTAATATTCCAACTGGTAACATCTATACAGAAACAGCCATGGATGATCAGTTTATAAAGCAGAGAATGAGTCACATACTGCACTAGGGAAGCTTTTTTCAAGGTGTATGCTACCATCGGTGCCTCCCATGTGGTAATGTGCATACAAATCACCTGGGCATTTTTAAATGCAGATTTCTGTTTCAGTATGTCTGGGATGGGGCCGATATTCTGCATTTCTAATAAGCCCCCGAATGTAATGCCATTGGTCCACAGACCATACTTTGATTAGCAAGGTGCTGAGCACTTGGAATGTGAGCACTAGGTGGTGAGTACTAGGCACTTTTGCAAATATTACATCATTTAATCCTTACTACAACTTTCTGAGGTAGGTTTAATCATTTCCATCTACAGATGGCTAAACTGAAGCTCACACAGTATCAGAGGAATACTGATGATAGAAGGGAAATAACGCCCCTTGGGTAATGTAGTTAATGAAACACCCTTTGAGGGCTCTTTTCCATGCTAAAAACAATTATTGTCCGATTTTTTAGATACCTTCTTTGATCAGGAAAACACTAGCATCATAATCTAACATAAAAGTTCTACAAGTTTACATCTCAAGGCAAAATGGGATTGCAAATCACCTAACAACGAGAGTACTAGGCGTGATTCTCGGACCAGCAGCATCAGCAGCACCTCGAAACTCGTTAGAAACACAAATTCTCAGACCCCATTGCAAACTTACTGAATCAAAAACTCTGGGGGTGGGGGTGAGTCTCATGCCCACTAAAGTTTGAGAGCCACAGAACATCAATAAAGGACTAATGAAAAAAAGAGTCAAATGACTGAACTAATTTGGGAAATACTGAATTAAAATGAGTTAACCAGATTTTTTTAACTGCAGAACTTTGTTGTAAAACATGCTTGGGGGGCTTCTCTGGTGGCCAAGTGATTAAGAATTCGCCTGCCAATGCAAGGGACATGGGTTCAAACCCTGGTCTGGGAAGATCCCACATGCCACGGAGCAACTAAGCCCGTGTGTCACAACTGCTGAGCCTGCGCTCTAGAGCCCACGAGCCACAACTACTGAGCACACGCGCCACAACTACTGAAGCCCGCACGCCTAGAGCCCGTGCTCCGCAACAAGAAAAGCCACGGCAATGAGAAGCCCGCGCACCTCAACAAAGAGTAGCTCCTGCTCGCCGCAACTAGAGAAAGCAAACGCGCAGCAATGACGACACAATGCAGCCAAAAAAACCTCCCAAACTTGCTTAGCTACAGGACTCTCTCTTCCAGGAGAATCTTATGGGACCAGTGTTTAAAAGGATTAAACTCTCAACGATACTGTCCCAAAGCAGATTTTGCTCCATGGGGCCTGAGGGCTAAAGGCACACACCTGAAGTCAGATAAACTTAAGTATGAAAATGAGCTCTGAAAGTATGAGTAATGGTAGTACAGGAGTAGTAATAGTAAGAATAGCAATGATGATGATACTACTACCAATACTACTACCAGTTCTTTTCTGTTTATAAAAGGTATACAGGTATTACTATAAGAAAACATATGACAAAACCTAAGGAGAAAATATAATAGCAGTATTCCTACCAGCCAGATAACCAATATTTAGTATATGCGTATTACCTTCTGGTCTTTTTTCCTTATGGACACAGATATACATGAATTTGGTAACAAAATTGCCAAAACAAAACCCATACTACTTTACACTTATTTTCACAGTGTTATATTTTTTGTTTCCAAACAATCTGCCCCACTAGACTTCTTGAGGACAAAAGTTGTTTTCACCTTTGCATTCTCAGTACCAGAAAGCCTACCAAGCCTATTGCAGCTGGTACTGAATATTTTCGACTGCGTGAATAAGAAACAAAGAAAAATCAGATGCACAGACTGTGTATGATAATGAGAACAGTTTGAGTTTCCTCCATACTCAATTTTAAAGCCAGCTAAAATACAAAAGAATATCTAAGTGCTGTGCTTTGGCTTATAAAAGTCCACTGTCACATTTTCATATATAGTATAAGAAATACTTTTTTTCTAGTCCTTGCCACTTTATAAAACTACTTTCTTAAAAAAAAAAAAAAAAACCCTTAAGACATTAAGTACGTGGATACATAGCAAAAGCAAGAATAACGTCTATGGAGTGATAGACAATTTGGTCCCCAACGGACCTCAACTTTCTGTGGCGGAAGCTTGTCAGATTTCTCAAATTCCTCCAGAGCTCTTGACTCTCCGACAGAGGAAGATTGCTTTCAGAACACCAAGGAATAATGCTGACAGAACTAGTTCACCACCCCCTCTGAAAAAAGTGAAACCACCTCCTTCTCTGAACAAGCAACAACATGCCCCTTTCTATCATTAGGACTCTCTTTAGTGAACTAACCTACAAGAGGATACTCCTCTAGGCTGTTGTCCTAATCATTTGTTCTCATACAGCAAATTTAATTACCTTTTTGGAGTTTGTAATAATGGGAACTGTCTGCACTAGTATATTCAAATCCAAGACATGGACATAGTTGTAGTTGTTTTTATAAGCCTCATTATTCTTTAGTCTATCCTGGAAATTGAAGCCCAAGAGAATGAAAGATGAAGGTCATAAAACAAGTTTTATTGACCTCAAAGTAGAACTTTTCTCACCATAACCAATGACCCTTCCAAAAATATTTAATATATAAAAAGTGAATGCAGCTAACCATGCCCCAGATTGCTTTTAGGAATTTTAGTCAGGCCCTTTTACTAGCTTTTTAAGAATACTCTTCTCCATAGGTACTAAAGGAATCCCTAGGCTGAGGTTCTGCCATCCTAATCACCTTTCTCAATCCATGTAGCTTAATACATGCATCATATAAAAAATGAGCAGATCCTCCTGTTCTCATCCTTGGTGAATAGAGAATCCATATTCAAGACTTGGTACATCTGTCTCATTGTCACAACAGCCATAAGAACTCCTTCTTCTGGTTCTTCTTGCCTAAGACTGGAATTTCTACAATGTAGCTGTTATTTTAGATTACAGTTAAGTTGCACACAAAACTTAATATGATCTTTGACTCATTTATACTTCCTGGACTCATATATGAAAATGAAATACATACACAGAAAGAAAAGTATGTGTCTAGCCACTGTCTACTTAATTTTTAAAAGATTTAGACTAAACCAAAAACATAATAAATTCCCAACTCCTGCATCTTTGTTCAACCACTTCCCTACATTCCTTGGACAAGTTAAATTTCTCCTATGCTTAGAAATACTGACCCTAAAAAAACAAAGTTTCCTGAACTTTGTCCTTTTCCTGAGAATTGACAATTTGCAAATAAATTAACCACTATATCCCACTTTGATATAGTGTATACCATCTAAAACATTTAGTATCATTCAAAAACTTTGCCAATGGACAAAGTATAAGGATAAATAAATTTAAGCATTAATTTTAAAATTGTTTCTCTTTGAGATATTTATACACTTAAGTGTTCTATTATAAATCTATCATTAGTTAAACACTTTGGGTATTCTTAGGCTTAGTGTCCACACATTACAGTGTTACTGTACAGTATCTGATTAGGGAGGGAGTAGCGTGAAAGGGATAGAGAAAATGTGAGTGGCAAGACAGAATTTTATTAACCTTTACAATGTCTCCCATTTTTAACTTACTTTACAATTACCCCAAACCCTCAACATGAAAAAGTACGTGTTATATGACTCCATTTATATGAAGTTAAAGTGCAGGCAAAACTAATCTATGATGATAGAAATAGGTAGTACTAATCAGTCTCTTGGAAGTAGTGTGGAAATGACTGAGAAGGAGCATAAGAGAACTTTTGGGGATGAAGAGAGTGTTCCCTACTCTGATAGTGTGTTGGTTACACAGTGTATTGTCAAAATATTTGTCAAAACTCTTCAAATGTACACTTAGGATCTGTGCATTCCAACATATGCAAAATAATCCTAAATTTTAAAAAAGGGGGGAAAGTAGTTGCTTCCTTTCCACAAAGAGGTCAGTTCCCAACAATAATAAAATTAGAGAAGGCTCAGGGAAAAAAAAAAAGAGAAAAAAGACAGAAAAGAACATGACAATTACCCAGCTTGATGAAAACAGGGTCCATGTTACAATTACTACTATCAGCACCGAGTATATAACAGAAGCTCAATAATTTGTTTTACACATAAAATTTCAAGTATAATAATAGAACTATATAAAAACATCAGAGAGCTTTACAAAAAAAGTCAAGAATTTAATCAGAGATGAAAAAAATTCACAGACCAATGGTTCTTAGATCAATTTAGGATGACAGACCCCTTTGAGAATCTGATGAAATCTATGGATTATTCCTACTGAAAAATGAACATAAACCACAAAATTTTGTATGTAATTTCAAAAGCTTTATGGGCCATCTGAAGTTTATCCATGAAATACTCTGGGACCTACTGACTGTAAGCAAAGAATTTCTATAACTAGACAATTTCAATATTTAATTTAATATGAATAAAAATTGTTCAATAGACTACAACAGATGATCACTGCATTTTTTTCTTTTGTTCGTAGGTTTTTAAAATTTTTACCAGCTCACTCATTTTTATTATTTCACAGAAGACTTCAAAAATACTCATTTAACCATCTTTTAGATAAAGAATTCTTTATAACTTTCTTTTAGGTACAATAGCTATCTCAAAGTACTTTCTTTACAGTTCTAACTCAATCATTTTTCTTTCTCTCCTATTGGTAACATATTATATAACTAAAAATACTGCATTTTCCTTAAACAATAAGGATATTCAAGACTTATCATAGTGTGGTAGGCAGAATAATGGCCCTCCAAAGATGTCTACAGCCTTATCTCTGGAACCGTGCTAGGTTACATGGCAAAGTAGAATTAAGGTTGCAGATGGAATAAAGGTTGCTAATCATGTTCTTAAAATAGGGAGATTATTCTAGATTATCTAGCTAGGCCTAACTTAATCACAAGGGTCCTTAAAATGTGGAAGAGTGACGTAGAAGAGTCAAAACCAGGGAGCTGGCAGTATGAGAAAGACTTGGCCCAATGTTGCTCACTTTGAAGGTGGAGGAAGGGGTCATAAGCCAAAAAATGAAGGTGGTCTCTAGAAGCCAGAAAAGGCAAGTAACAGGTTCTCCCTTAGAACCTCCAGAATCAACCTGCTAACACTTTGCTTTGAGCCCCGTGAGACCTATTGTGTACCTCTGACCTCCATAACTATAAGATAACAAATGTGTGGTTTTAAGTCACCATGCAGTCCCTGGTGGTCCAGTGGCTAAGACTCCACGCTCCCAATGCAAGGCGCCTGGGTTCGATCCCGGTCAGGGAGCTAAATCCCACATACAGCAACTAAAGATCCCACATGCTGCAACTAAGACCCAACGCAGCCAAATAAATAAGTATTAAGTCACCATGCTTACGGTAACTTGTTACAGCATCCATAGGAAAATAACACACATGGTGAAATGAAAAAAAGCACTGAACTGATTCAGAGTCATTATGAACTAACTAATAACTTTTACTGATTCAGAGTCATTATGAACTAACTAATAACTTTTAAGTCATTATACCACTTAAAAGCCAAATTTCTTAACATCTCAGAGCTTCAGTCTTCTCATTCATAAACGGAGGAAACTATGTTCTCCGACTCTTGCAAAGTGTTACTCAAAGATATAGAGTATGTAAATATGCTTTTATAAACTATAAAATATCTACAGATATGACAGCAAAATTACACAAGATCAATATGAACATGATAACATTCATGTTATCATATTAAAATATATTCAATACATACACAACTAAGAGTTCTAGAAACAAAGCTTGATTAATATTTATTGGGGCTATTTATAATATGTGTTTTTCAAAGTTTTGTGCCAAAAAAATCAGCATTTAAACTTCTAAAATATCTTTTCAGTGGTAAAGTTTTAAATAGGAAGAACTAAGTCTTCTACTACATACTTCTATATTCCATAAAGAACATACCACATAGCAATTTATAAAGATGTTATACATATAATAAATTATAATAGAGAAATTAATATTTATAGAATTATGTCACTTGGAGTTATGGACATTTCTAAATCATCTTTAATAAAACAGAAGAGGGATGATGTGGATAAATACCATCCACAGAATTTTTAAGAATTAGTGATTACTTTCGGACTTCTCCCATCATACTGCCACAACATTCTCCTCTTCTTCTTACTCTTAATTACTCTTTAAAGGAGTTCAAGTGTTCCAAAAAATGGGAAAGAGACAGCCAAGGGCCCATATAATTTAAATCTCTATTAAATTAGACCCAATATATCTAAGATATTTAAAAATCACCAAAAAATCTTGCCATTAATAAAGACCCTTTCTTCATTTATAGGAAGCAGACTTTTAAGTACCATTTTAATAATTTAAATTCATAACCCTGCACCATTAGAATTGACACAATAAATCGAATTCATAAAAATTTAATCTTAGAAGTCAACAGCCTGGGAGGAAATATTTAAAACATATAAACAGCCAAAGACTAATCTGTAGAATATATAGTAAACTACAAATCAATATAAAATAGATGAACAACCCAACAGAAAAATGGGCAGTCATTGAGTAGGCAAGTCAAAAAATATACATGGCTAGTAATAAACACATGGAAAAATGCTCATTTTCACCAGCAATCAGGAAATGCAAATCAAAATTTTTCAAGTGAAATGGAAGAAAAAATAATAACATCTAACACCAGCAGAGCTATAGAAAATTTAGTACTGTCATACACTGGTGCAGAATATATTATTAATGCCTTTGAGGGGAGTTTCAATATCTATTAATAATTTTCAACCAGAAAAGTCTACTTCTGGGAATCTGTTGTATAATAAAGAACCTGTCCGGTCTTGGTTCCTGGGTTCCTGACACAGAGCTTCTAAAACCTTGGAATTTTCCCAGTGATAAGAGTGTTTTCATTATTCACTAGCCCCTTGGATGGCACCTGACTTTATGCTAATGAGATTATTCAGAATGGAGTTAATCATCAGAAAGACCAACCACTAGAGAAAAGGGATGGGGGCTTTGAGCCAGGTCAATCTCTGCAGAGGAGAAATGCAGGTGGCCTAGGGACCCCCAAAGAGTGCCTGACATCTGAAGTGAGGGCAGTCTTCTCAGGTCAGTGCCCTTAAACCTGCTGAGTCTGACACTAACTCCAGATGGTTGGTGTCATTGTAGTATCCACCTGAGAAAAATCTGTACATATGTACATATTCATAAAGATGTTTATCCCAACACTGGAAAAGTATAAACATCCTAAATGCTTACCAATAGAAGAATGGTTAAATAAGCTACAGGTTCATGCATATTACGGAACAGTAAGTAGGTAGCAGTTAAAAAAAAAGTTGCATTTCCATGTCCTCCCACATAAAAACCTCTTAAACACATTAAAGAGAAAAAAGCAGGGTTTACAAGAATATAGTATGACCACATATTGTTATTCTTAACAGTAACAGCCTCCCTTGCAAAATCACGTACAAAACTGGTTTTCTCTGTACTTATAAGTGAATTTGTCAAAAAAGTTAGGAAGTATACATACAAAAAATGATAACAGTGACATTTGGGGGGAGAATGAGATCACCAGAGGAGGACTGAAAGGGACTTACATTTCATCTGAACTGTCTAAATTTCATAGAAATGGATTCATATTTCTTCTGCAATTAAAAAAGAGAACTTGCAGTTAATGGCTAAGACTCTGCACTCCCAATGCAGGGGGCCCGGGTTCGATCCCTGGTCAGGGAACTAGATCCCGCATGCTGCAACTAAGAGTTAGCATGCCACACTAAGAGTTTGCATGCAGCAACTAAAGAACCCACATGTCGCAACTAAAAAGATGCCACGTGCTGCAATTAAGACCCAGCGCAGCCAAATAAATATTGTTTTTAAAAAAGGATGACTGCCTGAACATGTTTACCAGCCTCTGTTCAGTCCAAACATCCTAACTAAAATCATTATAAATGTATTTTTTAAGGGAATATGCCTGTAAAAGGATGGAGTAAATAAATTAAAAAAAAAAAAAGCAATGCCATCCATTAGACTATAGAAAGAAAATAAATGAGTGGTAACTTTCACCACAGAACCAGGAAAGCAGAGTAGCAACCTGATCTACACCAAGCACGAGAATTTGCAGGCAGGCAGAAGAGGACAAAAAAGAGTAAGATTGGGCTTCCCTGGTGGCGCAGTGGTTGAGAGTCTGCCTGCCGATGCAGGGGACATGGGTTTGTGCCCCGGTCTGGGAAGATCCCACATGCTGCAGAGCGGCTGGGCCCCTAAGCCATGGCTGCTGAGCCTGTGCGTCTGAAGCCTGTGCTCCGCAACGGGAGAGGCCACAACAGTGAGAGGCCCGCATACCACAAAAAAAAAAAAAAAAAAAAAGAGTAAGATTCACTGCAAGTCCATGTAAGAAGCAGTGAGAGCCCCCCAGTTGTCCTCCCTGACTTCAAACAACGAGGCAACTGTTCCTTCTCAACCCTAGCACTACAGGTTTGAAGAGGGAAGTTTCTGGACTTGGGGACAACAGGAATAGCTAAAGGCAGAGGTACCTACTGATACTGAATCTGAAGATTAAATGAAAGTACCATATTGAGCATTAAGTCTCCCAACTTTCTTCTCAATCTGCTCCTAGAACACTGGTATAAAAAAGAATGTCGGGCTTCCCTGGTGGCGCAGTGGTTGAGAGTCCGCCTGCCGATGCAGGGGACGTGGATTCGTGCCCCGGTCCGGGAGGGTCCCGCATGCCGCAGAGCGGGCTGGGCCCGTGGGCCATGGCCGCTGAGCCTGCGCGTCCGGAGCCTGTGCTCCGCGACAGGAAAGGCCACATAAGTGAGAGGCCCGCGTACAGCAAAAAAAAAAAAAAAATGTCCTCCAGGTAAGAAAAGAGAAAAGCCATTCTGGAAAATATGACCAGCCAAGAGAAAAGACAGTAATTTACTATTCCTCAGAAAATGGCCCAGATAGATGACCTTACCTGCAGAGAGCTTCCAATCAGCTTTTCAGTGCCTTAAAGAATGAGTAACCAGCCAAAGATGATCAAACATTCGAAGAACGAACCTAATGAATGACTGAAGCTAAACAAAGGGAAAATGCCACTGGGAAGAAACTGATCAAGAAGGAAAAAAAAGCATATGCATACACACGTACACAAAAACACATTTTAATATTCTTAGAAAAAGATACTGTACCCACAAAACAAAAATGGAATGTGTGAAAAAATTCATTATAAAAAGAAAGCTTTTGGAAAGTAAAAAAGATTACAGAGACAAAAATTCACTAAAAGGTTAGAAATAAAGTTGGGGAAAAAAATCCCCCCAAAAAGAGATTGAAAGAGATTTTTTTTTTAAAAAAGAGAGAGAAAAGATAAAGCAAAAGATCACTCTAGGGCTTCCCTGGTGGCACAGTGGTTGAGAATCCGCCTGCCAATTCAGGGGACACGGGTTTGATCCTTGGTCCAGGAAGATCCCACATGCCACTGAGCAACTAAGCCTGTGCACCACAACTACTGAGCCTGCGCTCTAGAGCCTGTGAGGCACAACTACTGAGCCCACGTGCCTAGAGCCCATGCTCAGCAGCAAGAGAAGCCACCGCAATGAGAAGTCCGCGCACCACAACGAAGACCCAACGCAGCCACAAATAAATAAATACATTTTTTTAAAAAAAAAGATCACTCTAAGTGTCCAACACTGAAATAATGAGAAAGGAAATTGGAAGAAGACATAATCACAGAAATAATTTTCTAAAAACTACACAAAATGAAAGAGTTAGCAGATTGAAAGGGCCTGCCAGTATGCAGTGCAATGGATGAACACAGACGTATCTTAAGGCATACAATAATGAAATTTTATAACCCTAGGGCTAAAGAAGATCCGAAATGCTTGGGGTGGGGGGTAGAGGGAGATGTTTCACACAAAGGATCAAAAACCAGAATGACATGGGTGTGCTCAACAGCAACACCAGAAGCCAGAGAACAACAGAGCAAATATTAAAAATTAAAAATGCTGAGGAAAAATAATTTCCAACCTAGAATTCTATATCAAGTCAAACTGTCAATCAAGAGTGAGGGCAGAAATATTTTCTTTCAGACACTGAAGTCTTAATGTCTTTTACTTTACACACATTCTTTCTCAGTAAGACATAGAAGAGTGCGTTCTACTAAAAACAGTGTAATACATGAAAAAAGAAAAGACATGAGACCAAGGAACTAGGAGATTTAACCTGAGAGAAAAATGAAACTCCCAGAATGATAATGAACAGAGACCTCCCCCAATAACTAATTCAGAATGGGGTTGGTCAGAAGGCCCCAGAAGAGATTTAACAAGAACATGAAATTCACAGAATACATAGCTTATGAACAAATGTAAATATACAACTGAGGGAGGGTTTGGCGACTACATGCAAAACTAAACAAAAATTTTTTAAAATTGTACAGGAAACGAAAAGCAGCCAACTGTGAACAGGATGCTGAATTAGTAGAAGTTAATTACTAAGATACAGAATAAGTAACATTTAAAATACAACAAATGCAGGTACTTCATCTAACTTCTGAATCACATCTGCAAATAACTAAGGAAATTATCTACCCTACACACTTCTTATGAGACGCAAATGCGTTAGTGCTTGTGAAATCACTTTCCAAATCCATAAATTAATACATAAAAGTAATAGTATTAGTTCTATGTTTAAAAAGACACTAAAAGTGGTCTATAATATTAAATATTCTTCATTTACGTTTTTTCTTAAGGAAACTAGTGACATTCCTCTGAAGAACTCTTTAAGTGGCAAGATGGTGGAAAGAGTGAAACATGGGAGTTACTAAGGAACTGAGATTTCAAGGTGACCAGATGTACTTTTTGAAGACATGCTATAATAGATGGGAAATCTGAAAAATTCCAAATCAAGACCTTCGAGATCTCAGACCAGAGCATGTCAAAACACCAGCAAAGCAGTATATTCCTTTATCAAATGCCATGTCAACCAGGCTGCCTGAGATGCAGTAAATCATACAATATAAAAATGCTAAGTTTCTCAGATACTTCCCTGGAGACGTAGCATACACTTAACAAAAGGACTGACCTGCCTTAACTTCTCGCCAACCATCTCCCCCAACCATCTCCAACCACCCACAAAACATATTCAGACTGATTAAGAATGTTCTGTAGCACAGTCAAATGGTTATGAAAAAAGAGCTATTATTAAGCACAGCATAATTTTATTTCTAAGACTTTATGATTGTCCCCACTTGTATAGTCCACATTATACCTATTTTCTTTGGCTCAAAAATTCAGTTTACGTATACCTACTTTACACAAATAAAAACATAACACTTCTCTCTGAAAAAATAAGTTTTTATATATGATGTAAATAAACAATAATTTTGGTGATCATTAGCCTTGTTATCAAATACAAAATGTATCTGAAGAACACTGAATATTTACAAAGTTTTTACCATCTGACTAACACAGTAAATGCACTGTAAAGCTTAATTCGACCATTCAGGGGAGATTCGTGGAAACAGAGACATATAGAAAAACTAAAACCAAAATTCTGGATTCTTTTTTACAAAACCTGAGAAGTTGAGAAGAGTAAAGGACATGGTCTTCCTGAAGAGGGTGAGAATGAGAAGAGGGATATGAGTCTTGAATGTTTTCATTTTTGATGGAGGTTCAAATGTTAGTTTAAAATAATGATATAACATACCTTATACAGATTACTTTAAGCCTCACGATACCACAAAACAAGATTTTTATCCTGATTTTAGAGATGAAAAAACTAAGGTAAGGAGGGATTAAATAACTTGCTTAAGGTCACACAGTATGGATGGACTTTAATCCAGGCAGCCTGACTTGAAACCCCAACTCTTCCCCATAATAACAGAATAGCGCCTGCACATACAGAGAGAGCATTCCATCTCCTACACTTCAGTGACTGATTTATGGATAGGCACAGAACTCAAATCAGAGTCCTTCTGCTGGAGCTGGAGGGAAATATACCCTTCAGGCCACTCAGATAACATGTGGATGGAAGTAAGGGTGAGCCTTCAGGCCATCAGCTTAAAGAAGGCCTAATAATCAATACAAGAGGATAAAACTAGGTAACAAGCAAAAGGAAACCAGGGTGTGGATGTGCACGCACACACACAGAATTGCTCAATTTCAGCTCCACGGACCCTGGTTCCCGAACTTGTTCCTTTGATTCTGTGGGCTATTTTAGGATCCTTTCTAATAATTTGAGACAATATACTGTTTTTCCATTTAATGCTATTTTGCATTGCATATCTATCATGTGCAGTTGAAAAAGTCTTCAGATTCTCTGACTACAATGTAATATTCCTAGTTAATACTAGAGCTGTGCAGCATTGGTGATACAGTGGTGTGCACAGCTGCCTTCCTAGTTGACACTAGAAATAACAAAAGGGTAGCAAAAACAACAACAGTAAATTTACCACCTAAAAATTTACCGCAGCTACCCTTTAAAATAACTCCCACGTTAAAGAAAAAAATCTAAATGTAGTTAATATAATTATTCCTCAACAGAGCTGACTTAAAATGAAAAACGTATACTTAATGACAATGAAAATACTAAATGTCTAAAGCTGTGGGAAGTAACTGTATGTATTGAAGAGTAATCATAGCCTTAAATGCTTTTATTATTTAAAAAAAAAGAAAAATAAATGAACTAAGAAGCTAAGAGAAATTAACTACAAAATGAGAAAGAAACTAAAAGATAAAACAACTAATGAAATAAAAATCAATAATAAAAATAGTAACATTTATTGTTCAAACCAAGACCTGGCTCTTTCAAACAAATTACATGTAACAACCCACTATATATATACACACACACACACACACACACACACACACACAGATATATATATGGTTTCTTTGTTCTTTTTCTCAGCTCACATGTATACAAATAGGATAAATTAATGAACTATCACGGACTAATCACAATTCAAGCAAAAATTAGGAATTTATTAAATTCCTAATGGTCAGAATTTATTAAATTCAAATGATGCAATGTACTTACTCTTTTTTTGATATACTAAATTTCTTTATTGTAAAAATAAAAAAGAGAGAGAGAGAGAGGGAGCACACACACACACTGAATAAAATAATGGTTCTGACAGCTATTACTCGAAATGCACCTACCAATATGCACTTGGTAAGTACCAAAAACCTCATTTGAGTTTTCATGGGAAGAAAAAAAAAAATGATATGGATAGTCCTAAAAATTATACCTTGCTTGAAGAAGTTGCCCCTTCTAAAGGGCAATTTCAGCAATAAAGATCAAATGCCTTGAACAAATGCATATCTTTGGTTCTAATGATTCCTTGTCTCTGATAAATTTCTAAGAACTGGAGAAATATAACAATTTGCATGCCCGGATTTTGACAGCAATAGTATGTTTAATAGTACCACCAAACTGCAAACTAACTGCAGTTGACCACTGAACAACACAAGTTTGAACTGTGGGAGTCAAATTATCCATGGACTTTCCTCAATATAGTAAATACTGCAGTACACCATCTGCAGTTGGTTGACCCCCCACACCTAACCGTGGATGTGGAGGAATGGTGATTTCAGAGGGGCGTACAAATGAAAATGGACTGCCCAGAGCACCTGCACCCTTATCCCACACGTTGTTCAAGGGTTGGCTAATCCTTCACTCCTCTGCATCTAATCCAGTTGGCTCCATCTTCAAAGAACCGGATATCTAGAGTCTGGCAAGTCTTCACCAACGCCAGTGCCGCCACCCTGTCCAAGCCATTGTTATCTCTTGCCAAGAGTTTTTGCATCTTTGCTCGACTCTTGGTCTCTAGGGTCTACTCCCACACAGCGGCCAGAGCAATCCTTTAAGAGCCTAAGTCAGGTTACGTCAATCATCTCAAAAAAACTCTCTAATGCATCCCCATCTCTAAAACAAAACTCTAAAAACCAGGTCAATGGTTATGAGGCATTTAATGAGACTGCCCCACCCCACTCCTCTCATCTTCTACCACCCTCTGCACTCCAACTACACTGGTTTCATAGCTGTCCCCAGAACACATCAGGTACATCCATTACAATCACACCTTTGCACCTTTCTAGTTACTGTTCTTCTGCCTGGGTTTGCTTCTCCCCTAGAGAACCTTCATGGCTTACTCCCTAAGTCTCTGCTTGAATGTCACCTTATCAGAGAGGTTATCCCTAAAACCCTATTTAAAATAGGGACAAATCTCCACCCCACAATCTCCATCTACCTTTCCACTCCATTTTCTCCATCACATTCTACACCCTCTGACACACTATATATCTTACTTGTTTGTTTACTGTCTCCCCCAAGTAGAATATAAGGCCCATGAAAGCATGGAGCTTTCTTCACTTCTATATCCTCAGGACAGTGCAAGGCAAAGGTGGTCTTCATTAAATATTTATTGAATGAATTCTGGAGTAGCAGGCAGTCATTAAAAATAATGCTGTAAAAAAAAATGATAGAAGAAACTGATGAAGTAGAAAGAGCATTTTATCAAGGAATATGTAACCCATGGATCAAAGAAGAAATCACAAGGGAAATTAGAAAATATTTTTAACTGAATGTTAACAAAACACTTCAAAATTTGTGGCATTCAGCTAAAGCCAATCTTGGAGGGAAATCTGTAGCTTTAAAATATTTTATAAGAACATCAGTAAGGTTTAAAATCAAAAGAATATACAAGAATGACTTTCAAATTTTCTATCTAAGACATATATATGGAAAAAACAGACATCAGCATTTTATTCTGCTTATTTCTCGTGGTAATATTACAAATGATTTGCAATTGCTTATATGTGCCTTTCTGTATTTTCCACATTTTAGTTTTGTCTAATGAACACATATTATTTTAATAAAAAACATTTTAAACAACTTCTTTTCCTTGTGCTTTAATTGTAATCGCTGGCCTCCTACTCTGCCTGTATCTTAAATTTCTTGCTCCCCGGGGTTCCATGCTTGCTCCTCAATTTACATCCATCCCTCAGTATCTTACCCACTGTTCAGCTTCACTTATGATCTGCAAACTGACCATTTCTCAATTTTTTGTAATGTCCTAAATTAGAGACTTACAGTTCCAATTGTTTAAAAGATGCTTCTAGATGGAAATCCTCAAAATTTAACAAGCCTAAAAGGACTCATTATCATTTCCTAAAACTTGTTCTTTTCTTCTTTATTTTTAATATTGGTTAATGACAACACTACACACCCCCGTTCTCAATTCTATCAGTTGTGTATTAGAAATCTCAATCAAATCCTCTTCCTCACCTATGCCATGATTTCAATTTAGGCATCTTCCACCAGTTATATAGAGTCCTAGCTTAGCTTCCTGCTACCACTCTCCCACTCCTAACAAGCAATTTAATCATCATCAGGGCAACTGTATACAGCTTTGAAGGCTGCCATCATATAAACTATGATTGTAATGGTGCCCCTGGCCTGATCATGATACCACCCTGCTTTAAAACTTGGTTAAGTAAAACAAACTTGTAGCACTGTAAAATCCTTCAACAACTGGTTCAAGGTTATTCTTCTAGCTTCATGTTCTCATCCATCATTCCTCTTTGCACCCTACAATCCAGGCACACAACTTTTCAAGATTCTGTATCAAAGCCAAGGCTTTTGTGGATTCTTCCTTAGTCTGTACTGTCCTCCCTGCAGAAAACTTCTAAATCCTTCAAAACACAGTTCAAATGTTATCTTCCTCTGTGAGGTATTCTTAGACTGCTCTAGTATTGATACCTCAACAAAGTATTTTGTTAACAGTCCTACTTATTATTAGCACCTGTTACAAGTGTATAATCATCTCAAATTCAACTAAGAGCTGAGCAAGAACAGCAAGAAGCCCCATGTTTGTACCCCTGACAACTACAATGCCCAGCCCCTAGGAGGGGGCTCAATTCATGTTTACTTAAACAACCCTTAACACCTACAATATTACAACTTCTTCAAAGTAAATAAATAATGAGTTCAAAAATATGGTTAGAACAATTGTATGTTTAGCTGGTCAACCTAAGTCTATACTCAGTGTGACCACAGGTGATCCCTGCCTCCTGATATTTACACCTTTCTGTCATTCCCTCCCCCTTGAGTATGAGCAGGACCTGTGACTTGTTTATAACCAATGGAATGCAGCAAAGGCAATGGGCTCTGTGTGATTACATGTACATATTTACATAAGAGTGTAGCACCAGCCCATCTTGCTAGCCTCTCCTTTGCTGGCTTTGAAGAAGCAAGTTGGCAAGAGCTTAACAACCATGATGAAATGAATTCTGCCAGCAACCTGAGGGAGGGAGCTTGAAAGCAGACCCTTCCCCGGCCCAGACTCTAGATAAACAACCCAGTCCTGGCCAATACCTTGATTGCAGTCTTGCCGAGGACCCAAACTAAGCTGCACCCAGACTCCTAACCCATAGAAACTGTGAGATCATAAAGATGTGTTGCTTTAGGCAGCTAAATTTGTAGTAATTTAATAAGCAGCATAGAAAACTATCCGCAACTGAATACTATCAAACCTAAGGTATTTCTGAACACTTTTTTTTCATACAAAGGGCATGTTTGCCCCTATTTCTAAACACTTAAATAAACGTAGAACAAATTTAATTCATTAATAACATCAGTCAAGTACATACATGCAAAATTAAAACATTTAGGAGGTACTGTGCTACAAAAAGCAGTTCCTATACTTCTTTTTTAACTCATTTGCTAAAATACCCGGTTGTACATATACCCAGTATATACAGTAAGTATAACATTAAGGCAATTCTTACAAAAACAAGATAAATAATAAACTGAAAAAAACTGGTATCTAATTAGTGGTATTGGCAACCAGAAAATAAATAAGAACCTACTTACATGTTACCAGGCAAAGCAATCAAATTGGAGGCAGACGAAGGACTTGCTGTAGACACTACCTGTGAGTAAAACAACAGAGCTCTTTCTGGCTACGTGGACAGCAAGGCATCAAAAGTACTTAGGTCAGGCAGCTCTCACATCAGATAATGCCCAGTGCAACACAAACCACTCCTCCCTCTGGCACACCTTCCACCTTGCAGTCAAGAAAACTCAAAATACTCCCAAAGCAAAGACTTCCATGGCAGAGTCCACACCTTAGCATAACAAAGCATACAACACAAGGTATCTCCCTAGAGTGTTTAAAGATTATGTGAGACTACAAGTGAGAAACATTAACCATCAGAATTCTTGTGGGCTGCTTTTTTGTGTGTGTGGGGGGGGACGGGATAGTGGTTAGAAGAGTCATTTTTCTTCAGAAGAAGCAGATATTTCTCTTCTACCACCCCATAAAAGCCTTCAATTGAATAAAAGAACATTCAGGAATAGAAAGTAGATTAATCACAATATCCCCAGTTCAAACATTTTAGCACTAGATACTGGTAAGAAGTAGTGACTGAGTACAATTCAATAGTTAATTAATGTAGATAATCTAACACCTGAAAACCCACATCCATCTTGAAGATTAATAAGTCTGCCAAAAGTATAAATTTTATTTAACATATTGTTTTAAGTGATAACCTAAACTCCTTCAATAAAAGGAAGCATGTTTCCTAAGTAACAGGAGGCACCTGAATTACAATCAGACGACTGAAACACTCATAGGCACAACACGCCCAAAGAAACTCAAGCCAATCAATTAGGAGGAGGCCAAAAGCAACCCAGTACCATCAGTAAATCGTCTAGATTAATTCATTTTACCTTTTTACTTCCAAACTCATGGATGTAAGAGAAGCCCACATGGTTTCTCTAGAAATGAACTCCACTGACTGGTATAATTTTATAGTCCAATTTACCTCTGCCATCCTTGCTGGATCATTAAACACTATTTTACCACGCATATAATTGGTTTTATGAACATTTAGCAACTTGATAGTGGAAAAAATGTAGACACACAATAGAGCCAAAAAAATCCTAAGATACCACCAAGTGTTTTAAATATTAGACTATTCCCTTAAAGACCTGTTTTAGAACAAACGTGATAAAGAAAAGGCTTTTGTTCACTGTAATAGTATTAAACTCAGCACTCTGAAAAGAATAACAAAAAGAATAAAAACCTACTTGACCTAAAAACTCCTACATGTTTTATAATCATATTCTGATATACAATAATTCAGTTCTAGGAAGTTCTAGGAAATCTCTGTAAACTGAAATATGTGAATTAAGCACCTCTCTTCCGGTTCTCTAGAGGGAACTAAGTAAGAGCGAATATAGCCAAAATACATGTCCCAAAGAGAGAAAAACATAAACCAACACAGAAAACCTCATTTAATTTGGTAATTCATTATGACGGAACTAGTAACAATTCAACTTGTCAGACTTCTAAATTTTTTTTTAGAAAGTGGTATTGTTTAGGTTTTCCTTTTCTATAAATTACATGACACCCTCTAAAGGAAAGCTAATTTTGAATCTTATTAGCACCATATTTCCCTATTAGGAGACAGTAACAATACAAACATCAATTAAAATAAGTTTTATAAACTTACAGAAATAACTTCCCACTAATTTAGAAATATCCCTTTTCTCAATTTTCAGATGGAGTTACTTTATAATGCCCAAACATCTGTAAAACTCGTAACTGAATAAACACATTAACACTATAATAGATACTAAAAAATTAACTCAACACGGAGTATAATAAAGCCTACGTTTTAAAATAATAAGATTCATCACCTGGTTCCCTAAATCTCAGAATGATGACAAACATGCTTCTATTAAGTTTCCCTAATGAGCCCATCCACTGAAATACAGGTAAAAATCTCATTAAAGCAAATGCTTCTGGAAAGATGCTTTTTCACCTTATTCCATCTTCCGGTCTTAACTAGGATTTAAGGTACTGGCACTTTGATCTGCTCCCATCATTTAATAAGAAAAAGTAATTTGTGATCCTCTTCCAAACTTTCTCAACTGGGGTTCCTCATCTGAATTACCAAACACAAGATTATGTGAATGACTGTTTTCTTAAATTTCCTAAGAAAGATATATAACTAGAAACATTCTAAATCCACAGGAGAAAAGAATTAATTGCCTACAATAGATGCCTTAAGACATTAGGGCTCCATTCTCTAGAGACTTCGTTAAGAAAGGCTGCCACAGTTCTCAGTGTCACTGTGCTTCCACCAGGCCCCAGTCATCCTAACCCCCAAAATACTAAAAGGACTAAGTGCACAAATCTAGGAATTTAGATAAGAAAAAAGATAAACGCTTTACTTCTCCAACTTTCAGCAACTAGGTCTTCTTCATTTGCTCTTTTACTATGAATTAATAGCACAGGTGTCAACTATTTGCCCCTGCTCTGAATGAAACATATTTAAGACAATAAACCCATACAAATATACTCTGTTAAAAGAAATTATCAGCCCTATAAAAAAAACTGAATTAAGACGCTCCATCAGTATACCAAAGAAACAAATACTAATTTAACAAACCCTTTCCTATTCCCCCTTCTTTAGCAAGCTTCTAAATAGACATAACTGCTAAATGCAAATTTTAATCTTAAAAAGATAATCATTTTTTAAAAACCAGCTTATTAGCCTTTACTCTTGCACTAATCTTCCATTCTCAAGAAACTGTCTTTTGTTATTCTTCCATGTGGTGACTACAGTACCTTCAGCCGTGTTAATTATGAATCACAAATCACAGTATGGTCAGCACTAATTCTTTTTCTCAAAAACAATTTTTTTTAAGGGCTAATCTTAGGAAAATTCAATCTTTTTAGTTACATGGCAGAAATCACTTTAATAACAATTAAAGTAAGGTGACTAGAGAGTTGTTCTACATTTTGAATATACAAACCAGTATTAAGAAGATGGAAAAAACTAGACATGTCATTCCCATTTTTAATTTATGCTAAGGGGAATGCTGATAGTACAGAAGAGAGCAGATAAATTACATTATTGAATATTCCACTTTACCAACCACCTACTCAAATTTCTCACATTTATAAGCACATGAGTAAAAGGGGTACAGAAATGGAAATGATGGTGTTTTCACTATTCATCTGTGCTCAACTGTGAATGCAGATAATACGATGCGTAACGCGATGATATGGAAACGTTTATCTTCTATAATCTGCATCTCTTGCCAGAGTTAACTTCTACCTCTTTTCATGAACTGGGAAGCGAGGGTGTCTTAATTCATTTATCATTAACCGTTTTGACAAAAAGTTCATAAGCATAAAACATAACTGAAGAGGTAGAATTTGTTTTCCTCAGATCAGGGGCACCCTTACCCCTCTGTTTCTACATAAACACATATCGTTTAACTACTAAAATTTCCATTTTTCAGTGTCTTTCCCTGAACTCTAGTGAACATGGTTTTTCAAAAGCACCTAGGGCTTTTACTGCATCTTGCAGGCAGAGTTATGATAATTAGTTTATCTCCTTAAGAAACTGTTTTCAATTTTTTTATGCTCTGTCCAAATTAAGCAGGACTCATATTAACCATTATCTAAAGTAGCAGTTTACTGGGGGTTAAAAATATACTTTTCATTAACACATTCATCCAATTAAAGTGTACGCAACAGGTGGGACTATTTACACAGATATAAGAATTACAGTTCTATATATTAACAGTCACTCCAAAGACGATAACTCCCTTCTTCTTCAAATACTCATCTGTTCATTTCAGACTCTGACTTTTGGCCTTTAAAAACTGCTCACCACTCGAGTCACCAGATAGAACTACATTTAGCAACGGGTCTTCTCCTGACTTCCTGCTACTAAAACCCACAAGCACCAGAGCTGTTGCGTCGGTTTGTTTTTAAAACACTATTTGCTCCCTTCACCTCCGGGGGGCAAACAAGGTCCTTCTGGACTAAGGAGCCGCGAAGAGGTGAGGGTGCACTTTGTGTTAAAAAAAGAAAAACCAAACACAAGGGTCGCGCGGCAGCGGCGCTGCAGAGGTTAAGAGGCGATCTCCCTCCCCCTCTCTCTCTCTCTCTCTCTCCCCCCTCTCCCCCCTTCAAGAGGGGTGACCCGGCCCGGCAGCGCGGCGAACCCCCGGCGCCCAAGCTGAAGGAGAAAAGGAGAAGGGTAAAAATAAGCGCAGCCGCGGCCCACGTGCCGCCCGCGGGAGCCAAGGAGGGAAGGGGCCATACCTCCAAACATGTGCGGCGAGAGGTGAGCTGGTAAGGAGCCGATCACCAGGCGTGGGCCGCCGGGACCCCCACCCGCCGGCCGGTCCCTGCCGCCGCCGCCGCCGTCCTCGGGGCTGCTGTGAACCGAGTCCTGGGAGCCGTACGGGCCGCTGCTGCTGTTGGGGATGCTGAAGGTGGACTGCGCCGCGCGGGCCCCCGCCGCCACGGTCCCCACGGCCCCGCCTAGGGAGCGGCTGCGTGGGGCCGCCGAGGCCGCCGCGGCGCCACCGGAGGCGCTGGGCTGGTGCGCGCCGGGCACCTGAGCCGGAAACCTCCCGGCGGCCGCGGCTCGCGCCCCGCCGCCCGCGGTCCCGTTGGCCCCTCCGCTGCTGCTGGAAGGTAAATCCGAGCCCGAGTACGCGCGGGTGCGGCCGTTAGCAGCGGCCGGGCCGCTCTGCTTGGCGCCCATGTCCGCCCTGTCCCGGGCCGGGCCCGCGCGCAGCGCCCGGAGCGCCGGGAGGGGGGGAGCGAGCGCGTGAGCGAGAGGGCAGGGTCGAGGCGCAGAGGCCGGCGCAGACAGAAGCCCGCACGTCCAGGGCCGCAGCCCGGCGCCCCGAGGGGCGGTCTACGCCCGGCGCGCTCTTCTCGGGGTTGACGGGCGAGACCTGCTGCCTGACACGGGGCGCGGGAGACGAGGAGAGACGGAGAGGAAGGAGGTCCCGGCTCCCGTGGGCGCCGCTCCCTGGCTCCGGCGGGAGGGGCGGCTCAGGTGGCTGCGCGGCTGCCGCTGCTTTCGGTTCTAGTGCGCCGCGACGGGCCGCTGCCGCTCTCTGCAGCCGCCGCGCTCTGCGCCGAGAGCCTCGGCACCGCCTCCTCCCGGGCGGCCGCCGCTACCGCCGCCATCCTCCTGCTCCCACGGCGGCTCGCGGGTGAGTGGGAGGCGCCCGCCCAGACTCAGCCAAGGCCACCTTCCGTCCTCCCCCAGCCACCCAGCTGTTATTAACGGAGAAAGAGGAAAAACGGGTGGCGCGTGAGGGGAGGACGCCGGAGGGGAGGGAGGAGCGGCGCGTGCTTCCCGGCAACCGTCACCGCGCTCCCCCGGTGAAGGAGGGGCGGGGGTGGTGGTGGGGGGGGGGGAGGTGGGACACGAAGGTAGGGATGCCCAGGAGGGGAGGAGGTTCAGCGGCTCTCTCACCGGAAGGCGGAGAAGCTGCGCTGCTCCGGGATGCGCCAGGGCCCGAGTGTTTGGGTCGCGCGCGGTGACCCCGCCCCCTGGCGCCGCCCAGCGGATTGGCTCCCGCCAGCCTAGCCCCGCCTCCGCCAGCCGCGGCCTTCCCGCTTCGGCCTTGTCTCGCCTAGGTGCCTTGGTGTGGTAGGTGCTGCCACCCGCGGAATCGGTGATGGATAGGTCGCTGGCCCCGCCCTCTCATGCAGGGCGCGCGCCCCCTCTCCAGCGCAGGGCCTACGCCGATTGGAGGGACCGAGCCCCTCGGAGCGCCAACCAGAAGGCGGCCCCTCCTGCCGCACGTGGCCCTCGGACGCCGGACCTGACCGTGGGTCTACTTCAGCTTTTTCCAGCCGGGACTGGGAATGGCTCGGTCCTGTGTCCCGAGTCATTTAGTTTGGGTGGGTGTCAACTTCCTCCTTGGTGTTACTCCGAGTGTGTCGTTTAAATAAAACAGAAGCTCACCAATGCTGATGATAAAAGACTGAAAACAAAAGAAAGAACCGAGGAGGCATAAGCCAACTTGATCTGAATTAGATCTATCCCATTTAAACACTCTGAGTGTGGAGAAAGCACAGAGTTGATAGAACTAAGGATAATCCAGCCTGATCTTCAGTTGTAGGGCAAAAACTGTGGCGCAGAGAAAGTACCCGATTCAGGAGACCTGGGGTCTAGGTCTGGGACCAAAACTAAGTTACGTGTAATAAGCAAATTATTTCACCTTTTTGAACTTTAGTTTCCTTACCTGGGATCTTGGTATCAAATCTCGAAGGTACCTGCTGTTTTAAAATCCTGTAATTTCTCTAAAATGGCAATTAATAAAATTCTCACTCCATTCGTAACTGTAATGTGGTGTCTTGGTAGCAAAGCATGGTCTGGATACCCAGTGGACAGCCTGCTCTGACCCTCCCATTTTTAAAATGCCTAAAAGTGTCCTCTATATGAAAATAATTGCAACGGGTGTTTTTTGTACAAAATGCAGATGTAAATACTTTGTCGTTTTTCCATATTTGTAATGAGTCATTTATGTAATCATTTGTATCAAGCTTTGTAATGATTTTTATCACTTTGTGGTATGAGAATCAAGTTTTTAAACAGAAGTGAAGGATATATGTATAGATATTGATGTATTTTGTGTGTGTGTGTGTGTGTGTGTGTATGTATACACACACACACACAAAGCTACTCAATTCAAATCTAACATTCTTTCATCTTGGGTATGAGCTTACTGAAACCAACGTTTACTTGGTAAGCAAAGAAAAGTTTGAAACGCCAAAGTGTTACCAGAATGACAAGCTCTCGTTTAAGAAGGCATCTAGTGATTTGATCCGATTTAACTTTTATTGAATGAGGCCTTGGGTGCAGAACTGTCGTTCAGCAGGAATTTGTCACCAATATGGCAAGAACTTACTGTTAATAGAGAAAAGTAATAAACTATGATTTTTAAAAAGGAGTAAAAGACTTTTGCAAGTCTCTGAGGAGCTAACAACTGATAAAGAGTTTCATACTCATCATTATATACTCTATCACGTATAAAATTTTATACATCATTTATACATTATGCATTTTAAAAGTTTAGATGACTATAATATGGAATAAACCCCATTTATTAGTTAAAACTATTCAATGGAAAGATTTAACTCTGTGACTCTTACTCATATCCAGATTTAGTTATACTTTGCTTCATCACATCCAAACCTATATTTTTAAGTGATTTTTACCCAGCCATTAATTACACCTGAAAAGCACTCAACATTTATTCATTTATTCCTACCTAGGAAAAAAATCCCCTTATAGTGCCAGGTTTCCAGCATTCACACCACTCACAACAGTTGGAATTTTACATTTGTTTGATTATTGATACCCGTTCCTCACAAGACTGTAAGTTCCATGAGGGCATGGAAAGTGTGGTTTTTTGGCTCACCGTTGCAGTGCTTGGCACGCAGTAACCTCTAGGTAAGTATTTGTTGAATAAATGAGTAGTGAGAAGGCCATTTACAGGCTGAACATTGGATACAGACGATAAAAATTGGAGTTGTAATGATCATTCATTCAGCTCATAGATATGTGCTTTGTGTTCCTCAGTGCCAGGGACGGCATCTTAGTCAAGGCAGGCTAAGCCACGCAGTGGAAACAAGCCCCTCAGCCTCAGGGTCTTGATGGAATGAAAGCACGTTACAAGTTCACTTGGTATACCCTCTCATCTCCCTCCGAACAGTTCCCCACTTAAGTGGCAATCCTGGGTGTCTCTTCTCCAAGCGGTGACTCAGGGACCCAGGCTCTTATCTAGTGTTAAGCAGGCCCCTGGGCCCCTCACAGAGTCCGTCACTAGATCCTGTGCACCTGGCTGGCCAAAGAAAAGGGGCAGATATTGGAAGAAGTTTTGGCCAAGCCTGGAAGGGTTTGCATCCCTCTGCCCACTATCCATGTTGGCAGAAATCGGTCACATAGGCAAACCTACCTGAAAAAGGGGTCAGAAAATGTGGTTTTGTGTGTGTGTCCAGGAAGAGAAGGAAAAAATTTTGGCAAGCACATAGCAAGCATGTCTTTGCCACGCACACGAACAATTGTCTGGCTATCAAATATCTAAGCTAAATATGAAATCTTAGTAAAACATTTTACAATAAACAAAGTTACATGAAAATATTCAAGTGTCAGTTCCTGTTATTAAGCCATCAAAATGTCATAAAGAAAAATTTTTTGTGTCTGTGTGGATCAGCTAAATTCCTTCTGCTTTAAACTGTGTATCTAGAAACACCATCTAGCACAACTGATTAGTTTCAAAACAGAACATCATGTTAAAATGTGGTTATCCAAAGAAAATAAAAACACTAATTCAAAAAGATTTTTAAAAAAGTGGTCATCATCTTGATTAAATTCCCTCTCCATATGGATCTCCCCTGTCACCCCACTCTTAACGCCATCGTCACAGGCTAACTTCTGTATTCCCACTCAGTGCTGTGTTCATAATCCCTTCACGGCACTGATCTTCACAGCACGATTGTATTATTATTATTGATCTTCTGGCTGTCATTAAACAACACTGTCCATGATAGGCCTCACATCTGTACCCCCAGCATCTAACACAGTGCCTGGGACCTATGATGGTACAATAAGTGATCTGTGAATGAATGCATAAAGGAGTGAATGAATATTCCAGCTTCAGTGATTGTTTCCTGAAGGTTGCACATGACCTAATCTTCCTTGACATTTCCCCTGTGGCAGATGCCCCTCTGTTTCCTCTCTGGGTGGGACTTTTTGTTTCTTTCACCTCAAGGATTCTGGAGTTATGAAACTGGCCTGCTATGTTCTCTCCTTGGCCCTCTTTCCTCTCTCCTCTGTCTCTCTCCAAACAGGAATCCACATTAAACTGTCACTGTGTTTTCTTGTCAGCCAAACAGTTCTGACTTCATTTAAAATTTGTAGCTTCTTTATTCTACCCTACCAGTTCTTCAAAAATTAAAAGTGCTGCTTCATCCAAATCAGTATACATGTATATAACTGAAGAAAGTTTTATGAGGTCATACCCATGCTACGTGGGATGCACTCCAGTTTCTAGTCTATTCCATTTCACTTTTGTAAAATGCTGGTTACTGCCTGCTGAACTGACTTCATAAGCCACTAATGGGTTGTAATCTGCAGTTTGACAGACGATGGTCTAAATCAGTGCTTTGCAAACTTTAGTGCATGAAAGAATCGACTGGAGACCTTGTTAAAACAGACTGCTGGGCCCCACCCTCAATGATCCTCCTTCCTTAGGTCAGGGTTGGACCTTGAGAACGTGCATTCTAACAAGCAGCCCAGTGATGCTGATGCCACAAGACGTCTGACCGTCTTTGGAGAAGTACTGGTCTAAATGACACTCTCCTGTACATAATCAGAACTGTTGTTTTAACGTCTCAGAGACCAGAGCCCCAGCTCTTTAAATTTTCTAGTATTTGAAGCTTTTTTTTTTTTTTTTCTGCGGTACGCGGGCCTCTCACCGCTGTGGCCCCTCCCGTTGTGGAGCACAGGCTCCAGACGCGCAGGCTCAGCGGCCATGGCTCACGGGCCCAGCCGCTCCGCGGCACGTGGGATCCTCCCAGACCGGGGCACGAACCCGTGTCCCCTGCATCGGCAGGCGGACTCCCAACCACTGCGCCACCAGGGAAGCCCCATTTGAAGCTTTTTTATGCTTTGTTTTTCTTCCTCCTGACAGGGTTAAATGACGATATTTGACCACAGACTTTTGGGGTTCACAATTAGTTTGTATTGTTAAAGCACTTCATGCTGACAAATTTGGTGACCTGAAACCCACACTGGAACAGATAAGCTAGTTGTGGGATCCTCAATAAAAATACCTGACCAGTCATTTCACTGTTATCTAGTTGAATTGCAATTGGAGTGAGTCTCTTCCCTTTGGCACTTACTCTTTTTTGTGCTTATCTTTCCTCTGTTGCCCACTCTTTTAAAGCTGTGATGGATCAGGCCTTTGACATGTAGGACAGCAGATCTGCACCGGGCAGAAGACCTGTCACACCCCTTAATCTGCTCAGTTAGGCCCATAGCCTCCCAACCATGCTGTCATGCAGTCAGCACCAGCCCTACACTGTCTGCTAAAGTCTCTGCCATCCCACTTTCCTCTCATTATAGTATTTAAAAGATGGCCGTGGTTTCGCCTTCTTTTTTGGGGGGGAGGGGTATTATATACTACCTAGTCTCCTCACCAAACTATAGGACTGTATGTATAATTACCTATCTTTAAGTAGGCTTTTTTCCTATTCTTATATTTCATTTTTAAAGAAATAAATGAGGCATCTAAACATTAAAATTTATCTTAATCCACCCTACAAAATATTTTAGTGGTGATTAGAAATTTAGATCTTAATAAAACTGAAGTCAGTTTAGAGGAACATTTAGGAATCGCACTGTTGGGTAATTTTCCAAAGAACATCAAAAATTTGGATAATATCTTTAACACACTTTTATTTTTCTGTCATGAGTAAGCCAAATACTTCCTTCCCTTTACTCTCATTGATTCTTTAATCAATCATACCTGTCTTCCAAAGGATGGCGCCATCATGACAGGATTATAAGCACACACCAGGAAGTAGGTAAGCTCAGGCCAGCGTTCGCCCCTGGCTCTGCCTCGCACTGCTGTGAGGTTTAGGTCAAGCCACTTAGACTGGTTAAACCTGTTTTCTCTGTAAAATGCAGATAATCATAATACCAGTCTCACAGAGTAGTTGTGAGTCTCAAAAGATTCAGTCTCTCTTTACTTTGAAATTTGTTAATAGATACACACATTTTAATCTCAACGTGGTTATCCCTAGCAGGTTGTAATAATTTACATACTACCTCTAGCAGGTTGTGATATTGTGCGGTTTAATATATACTGACACTGACTGGGACTGATTTTACCAATTTGTATAATTGTTTTTAATTTATTTATTTATTTATTTTTGGCTGCACTGGGTATTCATTGCTGCGCGCAGGCTTTCTCTAGTTGTGGCGAGCGGGGTCTACTCTGTTGCGGTGCGCGGGCTTCTCATTGCGGTGGCTTTTCTCTTGTTGCGGAGCGTGGGCTCTAGTCGTGCGGGCTTCAGGAGCTGTGGCTCCTGAGCTCTAGAGCGCAGGCTCAGTAGTTGTGGCACATGGGCTTAGCTGCTCCACGGCATGTGGGATCTTCCCAGATCAGGGCTCGAACCCATGTCCCCTGCATTGGCAGGCGGATTCCTTACCACCGCCCCCTGAGGGAAGTCCCCTGTAATTTTAATATATATTGGCACTTGAGAATTTATTGGTAATAATTGTTTAGCAGTAATTTACTAATAAGTGTATATCACTACTCTAATTTTGATGACAATATGACATGTCATGATGACAAACCTACATCTTTCTATCATTGGATGGATGAATGTGTATGCATGCACGTATATGTATGAAATGTGAAAAGAAATTGTCATTAAGAGACCAGGGACTAGCTATTTGAAATATATCTAAAGCTTTTAAAAAAAAACCTCTTGGGCTTCCCTGGTGGCGCAGTGGTTGAGAGTCCGCCTGCCGATACAGGGGACACGGGTTCGTGCTCCGGTCTGGGAAGATCCCACATGCTGCGGAGCGGCTGGGCCCGTGAGCCATGGCCGCTGAGCCTGCGCGTCCGGAGCCTGTGCAACGCAACGGGAGAGGCCACAACAGAGAGAGGCCCGCATACCTCGAAAACAAACAAACAAAAACCTCTTGATTCTATAGGATAATTAAATTACACTTTCACTAAGGAGTCTTCGGAGTCCTGAACAGGACTAAATGTGTTGTGAAAGCATTTCATGTTAATTAATCAGTGGCCAGATCCCTAAGCTATGTCAAACATGGATTCTGGGATCATTTTCCTCTCCAAAAATAGCACGAGATACAATGTAAGCAACTACTAATAAAAATAACTTAATTCTTGCTTATCAAAATGATATGGAGTATTAATAAGAGCTTAAATATTTATATTATGCTCTCTTCTCAATTAATCCACTTGGGATTGCAAAAAGCATTTTAAAAAAAATCTTTAAAAGCCCTTGTTTTAAAACCCTTAATACAAAACGACCACAACCAATGATGATTTTCCTCCATTATGAAGAAAACTCTCAGATTCCATACAGAATGTTTTAAAAGGAATCCCTGCTCTTTATGAGGGGCATACTGTTGTAAAAACACAACATTTAGTGGACTGGTGTGTCATGAGGTCAGTACCGAGGGGCATTTCCCTGCCTACAGAAATGAAGAACAGCTTGGAGAAAAAATAGCTCTCTGCTACATAATGCATGTGGTGCCTCCTCCAGTGCATATGCCCCACCTCCCTGCTTCCTGTCACTTGCGGAAATCACTATGGTTATACATGAATGATTAAATAGGATTATAAGACATTTTCCCTTACCACTTCCTCCCTTACCCGGAAAGGTAGCCAAAAGCCCCAATAAAAGCAAGCCCCTTATTTTAGACCTAGATTGCATAAGCCTCCCAAATACAGAACTCTGTTTCTGTTTTATTTTTAACTCCCTACAGTGCCTGCTTCTGAGACAGTCTGCACACAGGAGACATCAGTAACTGCTGTGGATCATGAGAGACAGCAGTGACAATACCCGTCCTGAATCACTACTGACTTAGCAGGCTGTCATTACCGCATTAAGTTTGCATGTGTCCCATTTGCCATCTTCTACACTTTTCATCCAGGGCAGTCCATACCTTAGGTGGCCAATTCCCTTTGAGTTGCTATTGATTGACGTATGCCCCCAGGTTTGGCCAGGTTGAAAGTGGTAAACTCATAACTTCAGGATGATCTTTCCCTGGCAACCAGAAAGAAAACAGAGCAATAAGAGCTACTGTTCAGGGCTTCCCTGGTGGCGCAGTGGTTGACAGTCCGCCTGCCGATGCAGGGGACACGGGTTCGTGCCCCGGTCTGGGAAGATCCCACATGCTGCGGAGCGGCTGGGCCCGTGAGCCATGGCCGCTGAGCCTGCGGGTCCGGAGTCTGTGCTCCGCAATGGGAGAGGCCACAGCAGTGAGAGGCCCGCGTACCGCAAAAAAAAAAAAAAAAAAAAAAAAAAGAGCTACTGTTCAACTTGCCCCACCCTCTATTTCCCAGAAACTAGCTGGGCTCTGGCTGCACTCTAGGGATACAGGTCTAAACCGTGTAGGTTTTGGAACATAGCCCTGAACCAGGTCATCCCTGGTGCATGGAAACAGCAGAATACCTTGGGACCTGCACTGGAGATGTCTTCATCCCTTAAGCAAAAAGTGACTGCACATTTGTCATTGCCAGGCCCTGTGCTTATCACTGGGAATGCAAAGCTAAGCCAGACAGGGTCTCTGCCTTCAAAAACCTTACAGCATAGAGTCAGAGGACATAGATATAAATAACGAGATGATTAGAGTACAGCGTGGTAAATACATGCTGGGGCAGAGTGTAGGGATGGGGGTTGGGTGAAGGACAAAGATGAATTCCCAGAAGTGATACTGAGCTGAATCTTGAGAGAGAGAGAGCTGGCTTAAGCAGCCACAGGCATTCCAGCCTGAGGGAGCATGAAGCAAGTGAGAGCTTTGAGCATCTGAAGAACGGCATGCAGTTCATTACAGCTGGAACGAAGAGTAGGGAGGCGATGAGGTGCGCGAATAGGCTGGAAAAGCGGGTCTTGAGGCAGAGTCTAACTGGCTTGGTGTGCTGGGTTAAGAGGTTAGAATCAATCCAGGAGACAAAAAGGAACCACTTTCATAAACAGGGAAGTAGCATGAGTGTATATACAGTTTAGAAGGATAACTCAAGCAGTATTTTGGAGAATTTCTTGATAGGATGGAGGAAAGCACAGTGAAGTGGAAGACTAGTTAGGAGACTGATGTAGGGCAGATTCAAAAGCTATTAAGAGAATAGCCACCATAGGTCTTGGAGACCAATTGGATGCTGTGCATGACTGAGAAGGGACACTCAAGGATGACAGGTAAGCTTTTGGGTCCCTGGGAGCACTAGGTAGGAAAGATCAATTTGAGAAGTGGGAGATGAATTCAGCTTTACAAGGCAGAACAAAACCAGCTTTTAGGTTGTAGCAAGGCATGGGGTTAAGTTCTGTTGGCTTTAGGCATCCAATCCTACACTGAATTTGCACGGGGCTATAAACAGCTTTCTCAGAGCCCTGGATTTCATTTTGCACAATGTTTCTCAGTGCAGGAACCATGTCTCCTGCTCTCCCTGTGTCTTCACCCTGAACCAACTCAGGGCTATTCCTAGGATCGACATCCTGAAAATGGGGAGTCACAGGGGGTAGCAGAGGTAGTGCTGTGCACAGTCAGGTTGGAGGGCCACCAATAATGCTGGGTGTGGCAAATTTATTTCTCTTCCTTGTTAACATTCCATGACTGAAGGAAATTTAGGCCTTATTATTTTCCCACACAGTTTACTACAAACAGCAGTTTTCTCTCACGTGGAATTAGGCTATTAAAAAGTTTATCACCTCAAAAATTGCATCTTATAGTATTTTTATTTAAAATGATGACTGTGATAGGCAGAAAAATGCCCACTAAAGATGTCTATGCCTTTATGCATGGAACCTGTGAATATGGACTTTGCAGGTGTAAATAAATGAAGGGTCTTAAGATAGGGAGATTGTATTGTCTGAGTGGGCCCAATTTAATGATAAGGTTCCTTATAAATGAAAGAGGGAGGAGGAGAGGCAGAGGCAGAGTGATGCAGTGCAAGAAGGACTCAATGTGCCATTGTTGGCTTTGAAGACAGAGGGGGCTACGAGCCAAGGAATGTTGATAGCTTCTAGAAGCTGGAAAAGGCAAGGAAATGGATCCTCCCCAGATCCTCCAAGAGGAACACTGCCTGGCCAACATCTTGATTTTAACCCAGTGTGACCCATTTAGGATTTCTGGCCTCTAAAACTGCAAGGTAATAAATTTGTGTCATTTTAAGCAACCAAGTTTGTGGTCATTTTTTACAGCAGCCATAGGAAATTAATATAATGACTGTTCTTTGAGACTTCAGAAGCTCCCTGATTACAAGCTGCCTCAAATAAATAAATAAATAAATATTCCAGTAAACGTGGTCAATGAAATCCTTATGCAGCTAATCATAAATATTTTTTCTTGGCTTCCTGCCCTACTCTTGAGCCATGGTAGCATAAGATACTTGGTTTCCTGAAGCTGGGCACTACAGGTATCTGAGGTCGCATGTGCTTTTAAAAGACCCTAAGTAGGGCTTCCCTGGTGGCGCAGTGGTTGAGAGTCTGCCTGCCGATGCAGGGGACACGGGTTCGTGCCCTGGTCTGGGAAGATCCCACATGCTGCGGAGCGGCTGGGCCTGTGAGTCATGGCCGCTGAGCCTGCGCGTCCAGAGCCTGTGCTCCACAACAGTGAGAGGCCCGTGTACCGCAAAAAAAAAAAAAAAAAAAAAAAAAAAAAGACCCTAAGTGGAACACAGCTGGGACTTCCCATTACCAGCCTCAGAACAGCCTGGTAGGCTGCCTTCCAAATGCAAGCACAGAGATTAGAAGATTACAGCATTAAAACAGTACAGCCTTTGGTTCAGGGTTTCTGTGTTTTAAAAGAACTCTGAAAAGTTAAAATGTGTAAGTATATAATATATTTGGTGAAATTACAGTTCTGAAAATAGCCCTGTGTTTTCCAGGACTTGGGGAAGGACTCAGGGTGCTGTCTGGTACATCTCCTGCAGAGATAGGGTGGCGGTCGGAAAAGTCCACACTGACATCTAGTGATAACAAAACTGCACTGCCAAAGGCTCCAAACCTGAAACCATTTGTGTCAACGGGCTCCTCATTTTCTATGCACTTACCCCCCCAAGAGGGTTCAAGAAGCAGCGCGGACCCGAAGACGGACCAGGTGACGTCAGCGGCCGTGGGCAGAGCCGAGACTGGTCAGACTCCTTTATGCTGTGTTCACCGGTACAAAGTCAGCCATCTAAGAGTTTTGCATCTTACTTTTTAGAAATTATCATTTCTGCACATTATAAAGCTACAGATTATACTTCTAAAAGCCTTTTTGTGCTTCTGGTGGCCAGACACTTTAGTGCCAAATGAGTTTAAGAGCATTTATGTTTTCCAGGTTCACAAAACAATCCCTTAGACTGTGATGTCCAGAGCAAGAAATAATCTGCCTCAGGGATGCGCAAGTGCAGCAGATACATGCCCTTCTTTGCCCCTGGAACTTTATCTGCATTTGATCTTCATCAGCTGTGTAGCCTAAAGCACAGAAGAAATGGCAAAGAAAGCCCCTTCCATTTCTTCCATTTTTCTCCGATGCATGGTGAAAATAAGTCAACACAGATATTCAATTTCTATTTCTTTCCTTAAAGGGGGCAAAATTAGAAGCAAGACTGGATTCTGAAGGCTGTACAGGTACAAAATGATGATGGGGTTGCACAACCATGTGAATATACTTAATGCCACTGAACTGTACACTTACAAATGCTTTGGACAGGGCTTCCCCGGTGGCGCAGTGGTTGAGAGTCCGCCTGCCGATGCAGGGGACACGGGTTCGTGCCCTGGTCTGGGAAGATCCCACATGCTGCGGAGCGGCTGGGCCCGTGAGCCATGGCCGCTGAGCCTGCGCGTCCGGAGCCTGTGCTCTGCAATGGGAGAGGCCACAAGAGTGAGAGGCCCGCGTAAAGCAAAAAAAAAAAAAAAATGCTTTGGACAAACAGCAAGGTCCTACTGTATAGCACAGGGAACTACATTCAATATCCTGTAATAAATCATAATGGAAAAGAATATGAAAGAGAATATATGTATGTATAACTGAATCACTTTGCTGTACAGCAGAAATTCACACAACATTCTAAATCAACTATGCTTCAATAAAATAAAAAATTTTAAATGCTTTAAATGGTAAATTTAATGTTATGTATATTTTACCACCAGAAAAAAAAAAAAATGAGAGGCTGACCCACGTCAGTGACAGTGGCAATGGAAGAAGAGTCTACAGATCTAACGAAATGATTAGATGCAGATTCATTTTCATAGCATGGGCAAATTGTGAACCAATATTAAACTCTAAAAGATTAATGCCAACACGCTCTTACAACTGTCTCATTGAAACAAACAGACTTAAACAGTACGGAATAACTGAATCAGATTTTACAACGAAATGTATTTCTCTTCATACATTTAGAACATTTTCTTTTATGACATATAAATACCAAGCTTCAAGTAAATCATACAGATGGGAAATGTGCTGCACTAAAAGCACACAGATTTAGCAGAGAAAGGGCAAAAAGAAAACACACACACACGGAACACTCCATGAGGCATCTCTGATTCAGTGTTGAGTGTCAGAAATAAGAGAGAGGTAAAAACATTTCCATAATTGAGCTCCTTTGGTGAGGCAAGCAAAAAAAGGAAAAGATATTTGAATAAGAAGGAACTTCAGACATGACTTTTGCAAACAGCAGATTCATACGTTTGGAAATGACAATTTGTTACTTTTTAGAATTTGTAATACATTGAAATTGTGATTCATTGAAATTCCAGGGAGGAATTAGGAGAGATCTAGAATTTCTTCAGTAAAACACAACATTTCAATTAAACGTTCAGCCGTACATCTATCCGATTTCTCTAGTATGTCTTTCCACAAATGTCATGCTACTTATAAATTTTGCTCTGTTTCTTCATGCCTGCCCCCCTCCAATGATTGGGTGACATGAAAAATACTGTCAAGGCCAATATTAATGAGGAGAATGGCAGCTACAATTAAGATTTCATTTTAAAACAGCAGGATTTTTTTCTACTGAATTATAGTTATTTGATAATAACTCATACTTTTAGTAGCAGAAGAGTTTCTTCTGGAACTCACAAAGACTTGAATATGTACAATTAAAAAAATTTTTTTAAAGCCCCACCATGCAGGAAATTTACTTAACTTGATACATATGAACTTCAGAGAAGCAAGAGTTTTGGAAAGGAAGATCATCTCTAGGATGTTTGTAAACTCAGTCATTATGCAGGGGAAAACAAGTGTCTGTTATCTTCAGTGTAAATATTAGAATGATAATAGCCTATAGTCAAATTTGAAATGGCGATGGCTTGATAAAGTGAATAATAGAAACGGTCTTGTTTTTCATAATTTAGTGTAATCAAACTAATGGTTTTTGTATACTTTTCCAAACTACTTACTGGATATATATATATATATATTTTTTTTTTTTTTTTTTTTTTTTTTTGCGCTACGCGGGCCTCTCACTGTTGTGGCCTCTCCCGTTGCGGAGCACAGGCTCCGGACGTGCAGGCTCAGCGGCCATGGCTCACGGGCCCAGCTGCTCCGCAGCATGTGGGATCTTCCCGGACCGGGGCACGAACCCGTGTCCCCTGCATCGGCAGGCGGACTCTCAACCACTGCACCACCAGGGAAGCCCCTTACTGGATATTTTATGATGAAAAAATAGTTATCTTTCTTGTCAGGCAAAATATAAAGAATCCAGATTTCCTCATCTGAAGGGTAAATAGCTTCAGGAAGAAGTTTATATCTGTTGGAGCAGTAATTCTAGGCACTGATCTACAGACCAATGCAGGTCTGTGATGAAGTTTTCCCAGTGAACTAAGAAAAATTAGGACAACGCAGTAGTTGCTTCCTTATCTAAAAAAAGCTAACTGTCTTCAAACAGTATGGTGGTACCTCCAAACATTAAGCATTCAATTACCATATGATCCAGCAATCCCACCTCTGGGTATATACCCCAAAGAATTGAAAGCAGTGAATCAAACAGATTTGTTCACCCTGTTCATAGCAGCATTATTCGAAAGAGCCAAAAGGTGGAAGCAACCTATATCTATCCGTGGATGAACGGATTAAAAGAATGTGGTATACACATACAATAAAATATTATTCAGATATTATTATTTTTGTTTTGTTTTGTTTTGTTTTGTTTATGCGGTACGCGGGCCTCTCACTGTTGTGGCCTCTCCCGTTGTGGAGCACAGGCTCTGGACACGCATGCCCAGCGGCCATGGCTCACGGGCCCAGCCACTCCGCGGCATGTAGGATCTTCCCGGACCGGGACACGAACCCGTGTCCCCTGCATCGGCAGGCAGACTCTCAACTACTGCGCCACCAGGGAAGCCCCAGATACTATTTTTTTTTTACTTAAACAATAGACATTAATTTCTCACAGTTCTGGAGCTGGGAAGTCCAAAATCAAGGTGCCAGTAGATCTGGTATCAGGTGAGAGCCTCCTGGTTTGCAAAGGGCTATCTTCTTGTTGTATTCTCACACGGTAGAGAGCAGAGAGAGAGCAAAGAGGAAGGAAATTGTGACACATGGTACAACATGAATAAAACTTGAGGACATTATGCTAAGTGAAAGAAGTCAGTCACCAAAAAATAAAAAATAAACGCAAAAGCAAATACTGTCTGACTCCACTTATATGAGGTGCATAGAGTGGTCAAATCCATAGAGACAGAAAGTAGAAGTGTGGTTGTCAGGGGCTGGGGGAGGAGGAAATTGTGAGTTGTTAAGGGGTACAGAGTTTCAGTTTTGCAGGATGAAAAGTTCTAGAGATTGGTTGCACAACAATGGAACATAATTAACACTACCAAACAGTACACCTAAAAATGGTTAAGATGATAAATTATCTGTTACCAAATTTAAAATTTCTTTAAAATTTCTTAAAGCTAAATTTATTCATTTCACAAAACTTTCCTTTTGTTTAAGATTATGTCCTTTCTAATCTTATGATAGTTGTAGAGGGATTTGGGGGATTTGCTTTTTTGTTTATTTGTGATTCTTTTACTTCCTTATTTGACACAATGAAACATTGGCACCCTGATATTGATTCCCAAGCTCATTTTGAATTTTTATTGGCCCGTGAAACCTAAAAGGTGGGGAACCATTGCTGAGGAGATCAGTGGTTATCACCTTTGTTTTCCCTACCTTTCCCAACACACTGGAGTAGTATGATACACTTCCATCAACCAGAGCCTCGATACAGCATCATATTGTCAGCTGGAATTTCGGCCTTAAAGGGTCAGGGTGCATATCAGAATAGCCGGGAGTCATGTACATTAGACAAAGGCCCTGGGTGATTCTAATAAGGCCCTCTCCCCACTCCCAGGTGGGAATGACCCCTTCCCAAACCCAGCTAAACTGAGAATTCCTGCTCAGTAGTATTAATATAATAGGATATTTGAGTGGGGCTAGAAAGAACCTGGACATCTCATTTCTTAATTCACCATCTTGCCTTCTTTACAGGGCTGTGACTTAGCCTCCCAGAAAATGGGTAGGACTTCCAGGGAAGGCAAGTCCTTCTGAAATATCCAGCAACCAAAACCATACAGAAGGCTTTCTTTGTTTCTGACACCAATCCTTCCTACTGGAATTTGAACATATTTTTCCTCACTCTTCCAGGCTAAGTTATTTCGATATTCTGGGTTATTGTTTCCTCAAGGAAAAATGAAAGGGATTAAGTCAGGTCTTCCAAACTGCAAGTTGTGACCCATTAGTGGTGCAGGAAACCAGTTCAGTTAGGCATGACCAGTATTTTTTTTCCTAACGAAAGAAAAGAGTATTGAAAGACTAGAAAACATCAAAGTGCATCACATGTAGTGAAGGTAAATATTATTTCATTGTACTCATCAAATCGTCTTTATAATCTGTTATAGCTTCAAATTCTATGACTCTCAGTTTCATAGTAAACACAGAACTCTCCCCTCACCCACTCCAGCTCACCATCCCCATCAACAAATCCAAGAGCTCCTATTTGCCCTCGAGACTCATGCGGTGTCCTGGGAGCAATCTGCCTTGTTTCTTTCATGCAGACTTGGACGTCAGGCTTTTCTCTGGATCTCCCCTGGCCCACGGGATAATGATTTTCATAGTGCTTGCTCTACGATATTGTAATTGTTTTTTCATCTCCCCATAAAGCTCTGCCTATACTTTGACGAAGTCAATTGCACAAAAGAGAAATGAGTGAAGGAAGGAAGGAAGGAACCAACAAGCTATATTTGCTTAAGGGAATGGTTCTCAGACCTGGCATCACATCAGAACCCCCTGGGAAGCTTTTTTTAAGCTCAGTACCCAGACCATACCCAGACAAAGCAGAATTACCTTCAGTGGAACCCAGGCATCAGGATTCTTTCAAGGTCCCTATGGAAGTCCAACGTGCAGACAAGGTTGATACCCACTGGTTTAGACCAGGACCTGGGATCTTGTTACAATGCAGATTCTGGGTCCCTAGGTCTGGAGTGGGGCTCAAGAATTTTAGAACATACAATGCTGCTGGTTTGCATCATTGCTGACTTTGAGGAGCTATGGAAGAGTATCTTATGGATGCTGGCAATATAGAATGAACCAAGATAACAAAATCAGACAGACCTGGAAGATAGCGAAGGTAGTGACCAGGCACGTAGCTTCTGGGGTAAACTGCCTGGGATAGTTCATTACTAGCTATGTGACCTTGGGCTAGTTACTTAAAGGTTTTCCCATCTGATAATGGAAACGTGACAGTATCTTAACTTATAGGGTGGCTGTGAAGACCAAGCAGCGTACTTCATAAAGACCCTGGCACATACGTGTGCTTTATTAGTATTATGATTATGTATTCCCACTCCACTTACTAGCTTTGTGTCCTTGGGTAAGTTACTTAACCTCTCTGAGTTTCATTTTTCTCAAATATAAAATGGGAACTCATAATATCCATCCCACAAGATTGGCTTTACATAAAGAAATGGTATGTAAACTTCTTAGCACAGTATTTGACCCATGTTACATGGTCAATAAATGGTTCTACAAATCAGTTTCATTTGTACTGGAATAAATCACTCTGATCCCCCCATAGGTACATTCTCTATTTAGCCATCTGCCAGATCTCAGAATCTCCTCCTGCCCCTACCCTCCACAGGCCCTAGGCTGTAGGGCCAGATGACAAAAGATGGAAAGCTCATCTCTTCATTTCAACATGTTATAGTTCAACAGCAGGACTTGTTTTTACTACCCTATTGAGTTCACATGGGTAGGTTTTGGTAGAAGCAATTATTTTCCATATTACTTTACAGACGAAGAAGACATAGACTTGGCTCTGACATGTCGGATTTTCTCAAGCATGTCCCATATAGAGGATAAAAGCTCTTGATTCTAATCAGAGCCAGAGAAAATACTCCCAGCTTCATGCTTCTCTAAAGCCACTTTTTCAAAACACTTTGAAGACCTGCAATGTGCCAAGTGTTGTACCAGTTTCAAACAGAGGTTTGAACACATTGCTATAGGATCACAGGTGGGGGTCTGGGGGATAGGGGGAGGCAAGCTCTGACACGTGGAGACAGGGCCAGGCAGGATATGGTATTTCACAGGAGAGGTGCTATTTTGGCTGGGCAGTGAAGGTCAAGGAGGAGTCGGTAAATGGGAAATGGGGGGAAAGTTGTTCAGGAAGAGGGAATAGCGTGGACAGTGACGATGAGGTGGCAATAGCTTGGTGTGTTTGGGGAATGGCCGGTGGCCAGAATGGAAGAATATGGAGCCAAAAAGTTAGCCTGGGGCCAGATTGTACGTCAGAAAAAAGAGTTTGGATTTTATCCTGTCAGCCATGGTAGTATGACCACATAATTCATCATCCAAATGGGTTGTTTTTGAGAGTAGAAGGGCATGCTAACCAGATGGGATAACAGAACACCCCACATAAAACTGCACTTTCCAGAGCTAACAGGGTCATTCCGTCACCCTAGCTTTGGGAAACCTCTAAGGCCTGACACTGTTCAGATGTGTGTATTATAGAGGGGGTTCTGGTAGCAATGCAGATTGGAAAGCAGAAGGGGTGCCTATAGTCAGGAGGATAGCTAGGAACACAGTGGGGATGGAGAAGAGAGACATCTAGGAATGGTTTATTCAGAAATGGAATGAACTGAATATATGGAGAGAGAGGGAGAGGGAGGGGGGGAAGGGAGGGAGGGAGGGAGGGGGAGGGAGGGGGGGAGAGAGAGAGAGAGAGAGAGAGAGAGAGAGAGAGCGTGAAATGTAAGGACTCAGCGTTTCCAAGCTGGTTGATGTGGGGATTAAGGAAGACAAGAAGAGAAGCAGGTTTGGGGGAAACAGCTTGTACAATCTGAGGCATGTTGAGCTGGAGATATTTGCTAAATATCAGTGTCAAGCAAGTAGAGCTGGAGGCATGGGGCTCACAAGTGGAGATGGGAGATATAGGGGAACAAAGGAGCGAGTTATTCATTCAGCACGTTCAAACAGGTGGAGAACGATAAAGACTGACATCATCCTTGACAGGACAGCATCCCTCACTGTTGATCTTTTTAGAGTGGTGGAGGTGGAAGCCAGGCCATTGCTTACTGAAGACTGCTTGGGAATGAGTACTAGAAGGCAACTATAGACCACTCTTTCCAGGAGGTCAACAATGACCGGCAGGAAAAGGAGTTACAGCAGCTTGAAGGGGAGGCAGTTTCCCTGCTTCATTTTCCTCATGCTGTTTACTCTTAAGTCTGGTATAAGATGCGGTTAGAAAAAGCAGCTGAATTTACCCCAGGTCCCCTGGGTCTCACAGTCACAGTCAGGAGAGCTGAACTTAAAGTGCTTTTCCTTGTCCAGATTGATGGTAGCTTTAAGCAATTATGTTGAGAGTGTGTTTTCCAGTCCCAAATCTTGAGGTCTTGTATTCAGATGTAACTTGGTAATGGCCCAGTTAGGACATTTCAGTGCATAATGCTTTTGCACATGTGTTGTAGGCCACTTTAGCTTAGCTATTATAAACAGTGAAAATGTCAATTAAAAGAATTTTATATAATGAATACTCATGATTCTGTATGTAAGACCAAAGATGGATGAATCAGTGCCCTCAGAGCTTGCAGAAAGCAGTGACTTTCCAAAGACAAAGATAGTGTGGGGCACCTTGAATTCTCAAGGCCTTGACTAACCTTGGTCTGAAGACATGCAGGTTACCAAACTTGTCCTCGTGGTGGGTCATCTCCAGTGACAGAAAGTTGTGGGCTCTACTCTAATATAAAGCTAGAGAGAAACCCAGGTAATATAAAGTTCAGAGAATGAGGACTCCCTTCAAGAATGAATAGAGGGTAACTCTATGAGAAGATACAGCTATCAAAGCTGCAATTCTTGCCTTCACCTCCTGATGCACGAAGGGATGAGTGAAAATAATTTGTTGGCATTAAGAAATGTTCCTGGGCTTCCCTGGTGGCGCAGTGGTTGAGAGTCTGCCTGCCGAGGCAGGGGACATGGGTTCGTGCCCCTGTCCAGGAAGATCCCACATGCCGCGGAGCGGCTGGGCCCGTGAGCCATGGTCGCTGAGCCTGCGCGTCTGGAGCCTGTGCTCCGCAACGGGAGAGGCCACAACAGTGAGAGGCCCGCGTACCGCAAAAAAAAAAGAAATGTTCCTACTTGGACTTCCCTGGTGGCGCAGTGCTCAAGAATCCAGCTAAGCCCTTGCGCCACAGCTACTGAAGTCCGCGCACCTAGAGCCCTGCTCTGCAACAAGAGAAGCCACCACATTGAGAAGCCTGCATACCACAACGAAGACGCAATGCAGCCAAAGTAAATAAATAAAATTAATTAATTTTAAAAAAATGGTTCTTAAAAAAATAAAGAAATGTTCCTACTGATAGACCATATTGGTTATATTGATAACAGCTCTCCATTTTTTATCTTGGTATAATTTTCATATTCTTACAATTCTCATTTAAAAATTTTTGGTCATCTTCCACCTTGAGAATTTCTCTACAACTGCTTTATCATACTGGCTATGCATATAATAACTTTTATTTCTCAAATTTCAAACACTGACATTGCTACCATCCAGCAGTCTCAGGTAACTCCTCCTCAGTCATGGGGGACTTTAGGCACCTGTTCAATATCCTTCTCTCCCAAGTAGTATCAATCAGGAAGATTTCAAAATCCATATGGACACCCTCTGTCTTAGTCTATTTGGGTTGCTAAAACACAATATCATAAACTGAGTGGCTTATAAACCACAGAATATTATTTCTCACAGTTCTGAGTCTGGGAAGTTCAAGATGAAGGTGCCAGTAGATTTGGTGTCTGGTGAAGCCCTGCTTCCTGGATGGCCATCTTTTCACTGTAACCTCACATGATGGAAGGGGCTAGGGAGTTCTCTGAGGCCTCTTTCATAAGGGCACTAATCCCATTCATGGGTACACCACCTTCATGATCTAATTGCTTCCCAAAGGCCCCACCTCAAAATACCATCACCTTCAGTGTTATGATTTAAACACATGAATTTTGGGAGGATATAAACATACAGACCATGTTACCCTCTCATCAGCCTGGCCTCAAAAATCCACTACCTGCCCCCTCCCCCACAGCAGTAACATTTACTTACACTCTACTCCAGCTATCCATTCCCAGCTTACCCTGGATTTTGTCATTACTTGAAACTATTCCACTATTTCAAAACGTGTACTTGTTTTCCCCATTAAGACCTCTTTGGAGTAATGTCAGTGAAAATGGCAGAGTAAGGATCTCCGAAGATTCTCTCCTCCATAAAAACAATGAAGAAACTGGCAAAAATTGTCAGAATCAACTTTTTCAAAACTCTGGAAATTAATCAAATATTGCAGCAATCCAGGGAGTTTTTATTCAAGAAAAGCAGTTGAATCTCGCTAAGAACACAGTGAGCTTAATTTGCCCTGTTCCCATTACCCACATCTCCCAAATCTGTAGCCTTGAAAATCAACAGCCAACAAGCACAGTGAAAACCAGCATGCTGACAGCAACTGGAGAGGGTAAAATAAAACCAGAGCACTTTCAAAGACTCATTCTCATAGAACTGTCATGATTTGACCTGTCTGGTGTTTCCCTGGAATATTCCAATCGTAAGGCAGTCTTTATTTGACTTCTTTGGAGCTCACCCAGTGTGAAAAGGACTTTTCCCTGAGGACTTTTGTTGAAAATACTTAGAGGCAATTATTTAATTTCATTACTACTTGAGGCAGTGGATAACTGTTGGCAAACAATAGGCTAAACTAGAAGCTTAAAAGGAAAAGATGGGGAATGCCCATAGGGACTTTAAAAAACTCCAACACACTTCTGGGAAACTAGAAGGCCATGTGCATGCATGGGGCTGTACACAGGCTCAAGCTGTGCAAGTGGGCGAGCTCAGGAAAGACCCGAGTAGGCCCTGAGTTTTCACCTCTGTGTAACCTAAACTTGAAGCTGTGTGCAAGCAGGAAGTGTAGGCTAAGGCAGAGTTGTCAATTGCCCGACTGGATATTGAAGGCATGACTCAACACGTACACAGAGCCCCCTCTGTAAAGACTGGGAGATTCATTGGTTCCCAACATTTAAGGAAATCTCTATCTAATAATTACCTAACCACTAAGCTAACTGAGGAGAGACTTAAGTGTCAAAAACAAACAAACAAGCAAAAACTATCAGAAACGAAGGAAGAGGCAATTTAATAATAATATTTGGAGACTTCAATATGACACTTTCAATAATGGATAGAACAACTAGAGAGAAGATCAATAAGGAAACCAGAAGATTTGAACAACACTTTAAACCAACTAGACCTAAGAGACATTTATAAAACACTCCACTTGCCAACAGCACAATACACACTCATCTCAAGTGCACATGGAATGCTCTGCAGGATAGACTATACTGTTATGCTATAAAACAAGTTTAAAACAATTTTAAAAGATTAAAGCTATACAGCATGTCTTCTTGGGCCACTATAGAATGAAACTGAAGTCAATTAACAGAAGAAAATTTGGGGAATCCACGAAAATGTGGAAATCAAACAACACATTTCTAAATAACCAATAAGTCAAAGAAAATCACAAGAGAAATTAGAAAATACTTTAAGAGGAATAAAAATGAAAACACAACATACCAAATCTTACGAGATACAGTGAAAGCAATGATTAGATGGATACTTTTAGCTGTAAACAACTATATTAAAAAAGAAGAAAGTTATCAAATCAATAAAATAACCTTCTACCTTAAGATTAGAAAAATAAGAGCAAAATAAACCCCAATTAGGTAGAAGGAAGGAAACAATAAAGATCAGAGTAGAAATAAATTGGAGAAAAACAATAGAGAAAATCAATAAAACCAAAAATTGATTCTTTGAAAATATGATAAAATTTACAAACCTTTGGCTGGACTGACAAAGAAAAAAAGAAAGAAGAATCAAATTACTAAAATCAGAAATGAAAGAGGGGGCATTACTACCAAATTTACAGAAATGTAAAAGGATTATAAGGGAATGCTATGAACAACTGTTATGCCAGAAAATTGGATAGCTTAGATGAAACGAACAAATTCTTAGGAAGACACAAACTACCAAAATGGACACAAGAATAAATAGAAAATCTGAAGAGACCTACAAGAAGTAAAAAGATTGAATTAGTAATTTTTAAATTTCCGTAAAGGAAGGCTCAGGACCAAAAGGCTTCACTGTATGAAGAAACTGATGAATTCTAACAAAGGTGTACAATCCTTCAAAACGCCTTTGAAAAATAGAAGAGGAAGGAACACTTCCCATCTAATGCTACGAGGCCAGTATTACCCTGATACCAAAACCAGATGAAGTCATCACAAGAAAAGTATATTATAGACTGGTACCCTTATGCAACCAGATATAAAAATCCTCAACAAAATATTAGCCAACTGAATCCAGCAATATATAAAAAGGAGTATACACTATCATGACCAAGTGAGTTTTATTCCAGTAATACAGTGTTGGCTCAACATATGAAAATCAATCAATGTGCTACACCGTGTCCATAAAGGACAAAAACCATATGATCTTTGCAACAGAAAATACTCGGAGATCATATATCTTTTTTTTTTTTTTTTTTTTTTTTTTTTTTGCGGTACGCGGGCCTCTCACTGCTGTGGCCTCTCCCATTGCGGAGCACAGGCCCCGGACGCCCAGGCTCAGCGGCCACGGCTCACGGGCCCAGCCGCTCCGCGGCACGTGGGTTCCGCCCGGACCGGGGCACGAACCCGCGTCCCCTGCATCGGCAGGCGGACTCTCAACCACTGCGCCACCAGGGAAGCCCCCATATATCTTATAAGGTCTGCTTTATAGGATATATAAAGAACTCTTACAACTCAGTAATAATAAGACAAATAACGCAACTGAAAACTGAACAAAGAATATTGACAAATGTCCAACAAGCACATGAAGAGATGCTAAACATCATTAGTCATCAGGCAAATACAGATCAAAACCACAATGAACTACCACTTCATACCCACTAGGGTAACTATCATAAAAAAGACAGACAGGGCTTCCCTGGTGGCGCAGTGGTTGAGAGTCCGCCTGCCGATGCAGGGGACACGGGTCCGTGCCCCGGTCCGGGAAGATCCCAAATGCTGTGGAGCAGCTGCGACCGTGAGCCATGGCTGCTGAGCCTGCACATCCGGAGCCTGTACTCCGCAACGGGAAAGGCCACAACAGTGAGAGGCCCGCGTGCCGCAAAAAACAAAACAAACAAACAACAAACAAACAGAATGGTCAGAATGGTAAAGTTGATGTTATCTGTATTTTATCACATTAAAAAGGGGGGAAGAGAGCTGAAAATTATATATATATATGAAATTCATGCCTCTTATAAAAAGTTAAAATGTTTAGTGTGTAACTTATTCACTGTTAGCAGTTTAATGTGCTAGTCAGTGTGTATATACTTAGTTTGTTATGTTATAATTTTTGCTTTTCATTAAATGGGATCAATAACATGTCATAACGTCTGTCCATTCCTGTACATCTAGAGCTACAAGGTTTAGTACTAGAATACTTAGAAAAAGACAAACCTATTTCTTTCTGTGTTTAGGAATACTATGGAGAATTAGTTTCCCTAAGGAGTCCAGACGCACCAGCCCTTATACTTCACAAGGTGTATGGTATATTAATTGGTGATACACTCAGAACAACAGTCATGGTAGAGAAGAGGGTTGTAGAAGAAAAAGTAGATAATCCCAATCTTCTGAGGTTACCTTCAGTTTAGTGGAAAGTGCTAATAGTCTGAGTTGGGAAAGAAATATTAGGGTGGGGTTAGAACGGGGGTGAGGAAAAGAGAGGAAAGCACTAGCCAGTTAGGAATTCTCTCTCCAGCCAGGAAGTAAGTGCAGAGAGGGAAGGTGGGGCACGGCAACGATGTCTTGGATAGTAAAGAGGTAAGGTTTAGATCAACAATTTGCTCAGAATCAACCCCATTTTAGCTAACATTAGTTACCTCTAGGCAAACTAGTTGGCTGGATGATGGTGTAAGAAGAGACTTTATACCATGTGCCCTTTACTTTCGGATTGTGTACCATTTGACTGTATTAAGTGAAATGTATGAGAGTTTCCCAGCCTAAGGACTTAGTACCGTGTTTTTTACTATCTGTCACAGAGTGTAACTATAAATCTAAAATCAGGTACATTTACAAGGGATCATAGATCTCAGACATAGAGGAGATCCCAACAGATTATTGGTCTACCCATTGCCACCAGCCAAGGCCCCACCAGCCAAAAGACAATGTGTCATGGTGGTTCAGCATGCTGGCTCTGGAAACAGGTTCAACTAGGTCTAGGTTCAACTCCTGGTCCTGCTGTTTGTTAGCTGTGTGACTTTGGGCAAGTTATGTAATCTCTCTGTGACCCAGTTTCCTCAGTTATAAGTTAGGGATGATAATATAATAGTACCTACCTCATTGGGGGGTTGAAAATGAATACATAGGAAGACCCCAGCTATGTGTTTGCTACTTTGTTGTTGTTATTGTAATTATTAATTTAAGTAAGTAATTGAGGAAAGGGCTCCCGCTTCCTAGTGCTTACCTTTCCCACCATACTGTTAGTAAATAATGAGAATAATAATAAAAATAGCCTATACTTAATTATCAGTTGCTGTGTGCCAGACACTGTGCTAAATTACTTTGCATACCTTCTCAATGAATTTCATGAAGTGGGAGCTGTTATTACCCCCATTTCACAATCGACAGAACGGAGGCTTAGAGAGATTAGATAACTAGCCCAAGATCACACTGCTAGTAAGTGATGGGTTAGGATTTGAAGTCAGATGTGGCTCCTGAACTTCTACTTTATACTGACAACGCAACAAGCAGAATTGTCAAGTCACTTAACAGAATACAGGTTAAGTAGCCAAAAGCTATCTCCACCCCTCCACCATCCTACTGCAGTTTCCTCTGTATTTTCGCACACGATCCTTCAATGGCATTTTTCTACGATAAGCATTAGCAATCAAGTCACTCACTGTTCCTTTTAAACCTGAAAGATACCATTATTTCTCTAAATCTTAATGATTTTTTAAGGCTCTATGCTCTCAACCCATGTGATGGTTCATTTTATGTGTCAACTTGACCGAGCTAAGGAATGCCCAGATGATTGATTTCTGGAAGAGGTTAGCATTTGAAACAGTAGACTGTGTAAGGAAGATCAGCCTCACCAATGCAGGTGGGCATCCTCCCATCCGCTGAGGAACTGAGTAAGACAAAAAGCTGGAGGAAGGGAGAAATCCCTCTCTCTGCTTAGCTGGGAAATCCATCTCTTCCTGCCCTTGGACATCAGTCAGTGCTCCTGGCTCTTGAGCCTTCAGACTAGGACTAAATTACCCCACCAGCTTTCCTGGTTCTCAGACTGCAGACGGCAGATCAGATCATGGGACTTCTCGGCCTCCATATTCACACGAGCCAATTCCTATAATACATCTCCTCTTATATATATCTCTATATATCCTATCAGTTCTGTTTCTCTGGAGAACCCTGACTAATGCAGTCCAGTACCACAAGCACATCAACCCCCTAGAAGCCCAAAACACAACACTTTCAGGTCGAACTGCAAAGCAAACTCTTGGTTGTTAGAAGATTTGGTTACATTATCAAGGGCTGGTGATTTCCAATGAAAGCACACCTTCTAGAAAGGAGAGTGTCCCTGAAGACAAGATTATTTAACATTTAAGGAAACTTGATTTTTATTTTTTTAAAAATGGCCCATAGCCAGGCAGTGGAGTGATAAGGAAGCAAGGTGAGTGCCCTCTCTGTTCCACTTCCCATCCATTCAGCCCGTCACAACTGGGAACATCAACACCTTCAGGTCCAGGGAGCTCAGTTATGACTGGAAGTAGTGGTGATTTCACAGTCATAATTTGTATTAATCTACCATGTCTTCTAGGTGAAGCCCAGTGACAGATGTTGTAAATTCTACCGCAGTCATGATAGACTGACTCCAGGGGATTTGAGGGTGACAGTTGGTTCCAGGGCACGGGGGAACCTGACATGTTGGCCGTCTGTTGCAAAGAGAATAAGTGACTACACAGGGAAAGCCAACTTGTAGGGATTTCCCTGTTCATAGTTTTTAGAGACACATGCTGAGTAGCGTTTATTGCTCATTAGCCCAGATACCTCTAAGAGATTCTGCCTAAACTACTATAAATCTCTTATTCAAGCAGCATGGAAATGGCCATGTATATTCATGGGGAGAAAGAAAGAGCTGGTGTGTGTTTCTGAAAGGAGAGATCAGCAAAAGCCAGAGAGGTCAAAATGTGGCCCCATGTCACCTAGAGGATAACAATGAGTATGCCACATATACACGAGTATGCCCCTTCTTGAGCCCTTGGCAGACATCGCTAATCAATCATTGTAGATGATCACTGCTGAGACTGGTCTTCGAACCTATTTCAGCTCAGGGCACAGAGCCACTACCTCTTCTTCAGCTTTAATTCTCCTAAAGAAACTTTGCCACCCCTGGCCTAGTTTCCCCAATTCATTGGGGACAGCAGACTAAGTGTTTTTTGCTGTATTTCCTGCTTTTCTGCCACCAGCCTCAGATTCCAGCTCTCCTTTCTCAAGGCATCCTTCATGCCCTTCACTCTTTGTGACTCTCTATGGTCACAACTTACCCAAGAGGCACTGGCAGAGTTAGGGAAGACATTTAGTATATTTAGCAACTGGTTCGGCTCAGGTGCTCATCAACCAATGGCTCCCTGCCCATAAACAGCCACGAAGACAGCCCTGCAATGGTGCGGGTTACCTTGAAGAAGCATGGCATCCAGCCAGGGCGCTGGTATTTTCGGGCAGCATTTAAAAGATATGCTGACGTGTACACTCAATAAAAACGGAACCGTCTGGAAATTCCAAAGGACTTGAATTAGAGTGACTGCCGGTCCAGATTTATGGCCTTCATGCTGAGGGGCCCAGCACATTCCTTGCCCTTCTGAAGGGTATGCGTAAGGCTGTCCTCTATTGGATCTTAAGCATTACTTGGTCATCACCCCTCCCCCACCTCAACCCTCTGGAATTTTCCACAGCTAAGGGTTTTTCTCTTTGGCCCATTTTTCATACTGAAACATACCAAGAAAGTGAGTTGTTATTTGGAGGCTTATGCACTTGCATCTCAGCACTACGGTGAAAAAGCTCTGTCCTTTATCTCTGTCGGTTGAAAAAAAACAATAAAGGGAAAGCCTCCACTGAGCAAACAAATGATTACATACCCTTTGAATGAAATGTATCTTAGAACTGTTTCCTGATGTGTGCTCCTTGGATCCTTTGCCTGCACTCAGTACCCTGGTTTGTTTGTTAAAATACTGATTCCAGGCCCTCACCCCAGGCCTGTTGACAAGAGGGCAAGGACTCTACAGTTTTAACTAAAGTTTGCAAACCTGTGGCTTGAAGACTTTTAGTCATTCTGCCCAAAGACTTGGCCTTCTCTTGAACTGACTCCTTAACAATAAAGTCCTGACAATACAGAACATTAGCCTTTCTTTGTCATCATCACAGTAGAATTTAATCACAGATAAAACAAGGTATCAGACCTAGAAATAAACACTGGCCCATGTATCACTGAATACAAGGCCAATTGCTGGTTATGGCCCTGGAGGACAAATGAACCATTTGTTTCTATGTCATGAAATTTAGTCAACATCGATCATTCTTATGGACAGAGGGAGAAGCAAGGATAGGTTATACAAAAGAGGAGATAATCCAGAATATTTACACCCAGCTCTGGAAGGTACTCAGGGCCACAGTGTGTCTTGGGCACTTGGTCTCACTTGGCCCCTGGCCTTGGAACCTCTTCAGAGTCCCTTACACCCTCCACGGACCAGAAGAGGCCCTGGTGTCAACGGATTAACCAGTCCTGGTCAACCCAGGATTGTCTCTGTTAACGGTGAGTCTCTGTGCCCCTAAAATCTTTTCATAACTTCTTTTTAGACAGCAGGATTAAAATGCCAGTCCCCAAATAGCCTTCAGGTGACATCAAAAGTATATCCCAGATTAAAATATGTGTCCTGTGGTTTTATTTTGAGAAGTAAGCTAGTGAGGCTAGAAAACCATGGACTTTGGGCTCAGACAAACTGAGTTCAAATTCAGACTGCTGTCGGTTAATAGCTCAGGATCTTGATCGAGTGACTTGTTTTCTGAGCTTCAGATTTTTCCCATTTTAAATTGGCATAATACTTCCAACTTCATACAGTTACTAAGGAGATTTAATGCAATAATGGATATGAAAGCACCAAATGCAGTTTCTGGCACACAGTATACACTCAGTGAATGTTCTTAAGAAGCTGGATAGATTTCCAAAGCTTAGATTATCTCTGCTAGCCAAAGGAAGTTAATCATTGACTGACAAAACCAGGTCACAGAAGATCTAGGAAACAATAACAAGGTTGTCCTTCAGCTCAGTGTTTCCAAGCAGACTTTGGAATCTTATGGACAAGTACATTTTATGGATGTTAAAAACACCAATTTAATGCCAAAAAATAGGAAGAACATTATATCAGAAGAAAGAATAGTTGGCAACAATATGCACATTCACACATTCACATACACACACGCACACACACACACATCCCACATTTATCCTTTTTTTCTCATTGATAGAAAGACCCCCTCGGAACTGTTTTTTTAGGAAGCCACTGTTCTAGAAGTAACACCATATCTGTCTTCTCAGGCCACAGAACCCCATGAATCAGCATCTCGCTCTAGAAACCTTCCATGGACCCAGCAACAGAGGTGCCACAAACCCCTGGCAAGCCTGTATCAGTGTACGGCCCTGAGGTCAGGCCTCTCCATGGAAATGGCAAAGCCATGCCACTAATTCCAACAGCCTTTGCCAAATTCCTCAGGACAGAAGTAGAAAACGGTACTCTTTCCTTTTCACATACGAAAAAAACCAAACAAACACAAAACCAGACATAAAGAGGTTAAATAATTTTTCTAATTCACATTGATTTAGTGGTGAAAACAGGATGCAAAATCCTATTTTAAAGCTGGAACTGATATTCAAAGATTTGAGAGCAATCTACCAGTCACCTATCCATGCTGCAGACACACAGACAGAATAAGTAGGGCGACTGTAAATCTGCCAGCATCAGTCTGGACAGCAAAAACAACATTAATGCCTTTTTTTATTCCCAAGATTATGTGTACTCTATAAGCCAATTATTTAAAGAAAAGTTTACATGTGAGTGTTTTTTTTAAGATATAAACATAAATATTTATTTAGAGAATATAACAAATGTTTAAAAGCTGATAAATCATAAATGTCACAAATCTAAAAATGATATTATCTGAGTCTTAATTAAATGCCTGACATACTTCTATACTCCTTTTTTTTTAAACATGTGAAGGATTTGGGCATTATTGATGTCAGAAGAGTTGCATTTCAATCAAGGAGTTTCAGGGTCCACTGAGGAGTAGAGTAGGGGAAGGGAGTAAATCATCTACAGAGGAAGAACACAGGCCCAGAGCGGCAAAGTGACTTGACTGGCGAAAGTTGGATTCTGGTCCTCATTCTGCCAAAGGCTCACTGTGAGATAGCAGCAAGTTTCTCAACTTTTGAATCTCAGTCTAATGTCCCTAACATTGTGCTTCACATTCTAAGGGCTGAGGTCACTAACATGTTTGCCCGAACACAAAGTAAAATGCTTTGGATTTATATAAAGAAAGCTTTCATCACGAGTCAAAGGCTTACTGGTGACAAATAGTTATAGACCATTTAGTAGTGACGATGCTTTCTGCTGCTGGTGTCTGTCCTTCAAGAGCTACGTTAGCACTGCAGATAGAGATGAGAGGCAAGTTTTACCCGTTAAAAGTGTCTCTGCCACAGGCTTGTGGTTGCCAAGGGGGAGGGGGGGTGGCAAAAGGAAGGATTGGGAGTTGGGGATTAGCAGATACAAACTATTACATATAGGATGGATAAACAACAAGGTCCTACTGTATAGCACAGGGAACCGTATTCAATAGCCTGTGATAAACCATAACGGAAAAGAATATGAAAAAAATATATATGTATAACTGAATCCCTTTGCTGTACAGCAGAAATTAACACAACACTGTAAATCAACTACACGTCAATAAAATTTTTTTTTTTTTTTTTTTTTTTTTTTTGCGGTACATGGGCCTCTCACTGTTGTGTTGTGGCCTCTCCCGTTGTGGAGCACAGGCTCCAGATGCGCAGGCTCAACGGCCATGGCTCACGGGCCCAGCCGCTCCGCGGCATGTGGGATCTTCCCGGATCGGGGCACGAACCCGTGTCCCCTGCATCGGCAGGCGTACTCTCAACCACTGCGCCACCAGGAAAGCCCAATAAAATTTTTTTAAAAATTGTCTCTCCCCCCTCAGCATGTGCCAGGGCCTGAAAGTCCCACCATTTGTCTCTTCTTTGGGTCAAGATGGCGTTTTCATTCATCTGTTCATCCATGCACTTACTTGACAGCTACTAACCGAACCCCTGTGTGGGCCGGGCACTGGGTGTACAGTGGCGCGGTGTCCTCGTGGTGTTCATCATCTCCTGGGGGAGATGGGCATTAAGCGATTATGAAATTGTTGTGATATTTGGTAGCAAAATCTAAGAAGGAAAAGAGCAGAGCCAGGGCTCAGTTGGGGGAAAAGACTTTGAGGCTGAGATTGAAGGGTGGGAAGGAGGTAGCAGCTGAGTGGGGGTGGGAGGGGGTCCTCTGGGCAGTGGCAGCAACACTGGAGCAGGCCAAGGTCCGGGGTAATCAAGAGCTTGGTGAGTTTCAGGAATTGCCCTTGAGGCTGAAGCAGAGCATGTGAGAAGGAAAGTTGTAGGAACTAAATTGGAGACTTTACTAGGGTCAGGTAGCTCCAAAAAGTAAGTTTACAATTAAAGAATGTTGGCTTGAGTACAAGCAAAGCCCACTGGATAACTTGGTGTGAACGAGTGTATCAGGTTGGCAAGCCTCAGCAGGGGTGTGACAAAGGACCGTCAGAGCTGATGAAGACAGAAGAAGGAATGGTCTGAAGGGACACTTGGGTAGGAGCCCTATCTCTCCCCATGGGCTGAGGCATTGGATAGATGTGGGTACAACAAGAGGTGGGAAGACTGATGGGTGTCAGACTTCACCCAGGGCCACGGCTGAGTCACTCCCGGGACTGTGGGCTAAGGCTGCTTAACCAACCATATGCCTCCATCAGGCCGCTCTGAAGCTGAATTATAGTCATGGCATCTTGGAGCTGAAGGGACCAGGGTGATAGTCTAGTTCGAGTTCCTCATCTTACAGGTTACAATTCTACGGCCCAATTCAGTTGAAGTGAAAGCTCCCAACTGGTGGTGAAATCGAGGTCAGTTTCCCGACTCTCATGCACCATGCTGCACCCACGGGCCTTACGGCTGATCATGAGCTTCTCCACGTAATCAGAATCAGCTCTCAAGGGAACTGGGTTAGATACAGTCAGATAGTATGTGCTCAAGAAATACTGGTTGAAATAAATTATTTCCCTGCATCAGATTTTCCTTTAGTTTCTTTTCAAGTTCATGTAGATTAAAAACTAAACCAGATAACTATAGTCCTGTACTCACATGAACTTGTGATTCATCAACATCCTTCAGAAGAATTGCTGTTTTGCCAGTTAAAACTAGTATTTTGGGTAGAGAATATTTAAGGAAATGAAATACATGAAATGTATCATTATACTCATCAAAGAAATTGAGTAGAATCTGCAATAGGTTTCTTTTTAGTTAATAAACTAAATGTATTGAGATCTACAGTATGTTCATTTAAGGGGTGGGAGAAAAGTTGGAAGTAGGTGAAGGGGGGAATAATATCAATAGATTATTTCACTTCCAGGAGAGATTATGTTAAAGAAAAACCTAAAATCAGAATTTTTAACATCAAAACAAAGGACACAATAAATAGCAATTGGATGGTAGGAATTAGTAAAATTTTGGCTCTGAATGTATCTTTTTAGAAGTATAAAGAACACCAGCAGGAGAAGGCATAAAAGGCATTTCCCTGAGAATATATTAATCTGCTGTGTGTGTGTGTGTGTGTGTGTGTGTGTGGTGTGTGTGTGTGAGCTCCTGACACGGTGGGCAAGTGCTGTTTCCATGGCAACTGCAGGGGGGGGGGGAAGTATGCCTTGCCATGAAGCAATCTTTTTAGATTCAGACACACTTACAAAGATCTGTGAACTGAAAGCTATGGAGGAGAGATTTTGAAACCATAAGAAAAATTATTCTAATATTCTTTGAGATGACCCCCAAGAGGTCTAACTATCACCCCTGCTTCCCTCAGTCATTCTCAGTGCTGGATTATCTGCTAGCTCCATGCTGAATTTGGGGTATATTTTTAAACACGTGGCACTCTGTTTCCCCAAATCCAGCCTAGCTACAACCTCAGTCACCATCTACTGTATCCCTGGGGGTTTCTCAAGCCTGGCCGTAGGATAGGACAAAGATCTCATAATCATTGCTCCTGAATACAAACTGTTTTTTAAAAATGTGAGAAATTTGACTATACATCCAGAGTTCCTACAGTGGTAGTCCTTGGTCTGGAATGTCTGACTCCCTTTTGAGATGGTTAAAAAATAAGGAAGACAGGGCTTCCCTGGTGGCGCAGTGGTTGAGAGTCCGCCTGCTGATGCAGGGGACACGGGTTCGTGCCCTGGTCCGGGAAGATCCCACATGCCGTGGAGCGGCTGCGCCCATTAGCCATGGCCGCTGAGCCTGCGTTTCTGGAGCCTGTGCTCTGTGACGGGAGAGGCCACAATAGTGAGAGGCCTGCGTACCGCAAAAAAAATAAAATAAGGAAGACAGTTTGCAGCCCCACATTTTTATTCTTGGACATGAGGTTTGCAAACTTTTCCCTTTCTTCTGATCTCACCTTCGAGTGTTAACAAAGTTCAATGAAAGAATAAATGTCCCTTTTGCCTTCAGTGAGAAACTTGATGTTTGATGCTCTGCCCAGCCCCTGGTGATCTTTTCTGAGCTTTTCCTCAAAGATGTATAAGGTGATTTCTAGCAGTGGCTCCTTGTTGAACTTTTGTTACTTCTACTTAATTCTCAAAAGTATTGTTTACTTATTTCATTTTATTGTCTTTCAGGGGCTAGAACTTCCAGAAATAGTGATCTTGATTAATAAGAATGCCTTGACTTTTTAAAAACATATTTTGAAGAGACACTTACCCATAGTTGTTTCCGTACGGGAAACTTGGTTCATGCTTTCTTAACCTACAGTCTGATATTGGCCGCACAATTTGGCACCTGACAAGCAGGAGTGTATAGATCTTCCAGAATCTTCCAGTCTAGATTCTGATGCTTAGAATTGAATGCAGCATTAGAGTCCACTTTTTTTTTTTTAAGATGTTGGGGGTAGGAGTCTATTAATTAATTAATTTATTTTTGCTGTGTTGGGTCTTCTTTTCTGTGCGAGGGCTTTCTCTAGTTGTGGCAAGCGGGGGCCACTCTTCATCGCGGTGCGCGGGCCTCTCACTATCGCAGCCTCTCTTGTTGCGGAGCACAGGCTCCAGATGCGCAGGCTCAGTAGCTGTGGCTCACGGGCCTAGTTGCTCTGCAGCATGTGGGATCTTCCCAGACCAGGGCTCGAACCCGTGTCCCCTGCATTGGCAGGCAGATTCTCAACCACTGCGCCACCAGGGAAGCCCCCAGAGTCCACTTTTGAGAGTCGGCTCCATTGAGAGTAATGTCCCCTTAATATAAGATGATTAAGGAGGGGGGTAAATTAGAAGGTTGGAATTAACATATACACACTACTACATATAAAATAGATAAGCAAGGACCTACTGTATAGCACAGGGAACTAAACTTCATAGGTTTGTAATAACCTATAAGGGAAAAGGATCTGAAAAAAAATACATATACGTGTATGTATAACTAAATCACTTTGCTATACACCTAACACACAGCATTGTCAATCAACTGTACTTCAATAAAAAAATTTTTAATAAATAATAAAATATAAGATGATTAAGCAGACAACTAAGCAGAAAGCAAGATCTTCATTCAACTGTGAACATTCAAGATGGTGTGCATCTCGATAAAGAACAATACCAGGCAAAACTCAAAGACTGTAAGCTAGGTATACAAAGATGAATAAGATAGCACAGTGCTGGCACACAAAAGTCAGTCGGTAAATATTGCTGACACTCATCTCCTGCCCACACTTATCCGTGAAGAAAGGTCAAATGATGATCCAACCCATCTTAACAGCAAAACACTTCTTTGCTATATTTAGAGAGGATAAAAACACCAAGCCAGAGGATGACTGCCTTCCTCACTATGTACAACTCATTGTCCTTTCATGAAAGAGGATGTGAATCAAATCCATCTGGCCACTTTTGTTTTCTGAATAAGTATCTTATATGGAATCTATAGGAAAAGAAAAACCCAATCTCCTTTCAGTTCTCATAATCACAAGGTGTCCGTCGTCATAGGGATCAGGAACAGTTAAATAATACGTGCATTCTTTTTCTCCTTTTATTTGCATTTCCCAGTGGATTAAAATAGTTAAGAGTTCAGCTTGGAAAACAAAGAAGCAAAGGTTCCAACAATACTGTATTTCTATGGACTGTGCTCACAGCACAATCACGAGGATAAAGTTATAAATGATATGGCTTTGCTAGTAAGGCTCACTTATTTGCATGCCTACACTGAATTCAATGATATAAAGAATAAAAACAAAGACATTATTATGTCTTCTAGTTTTACAATTGTCGTGCTTTCTGTTGAGTCATTATAAGTATAGTTCATTCCTAGCTGGCTCTATTTCTCAGTTTTTTTAATCACCGTTCACAAGTTCCTATGTTCTGTTCCTCTTTTATAAAGCAGCTTTCTTTTCACCAGGTTCCAATTGGTCTAATGACTGGGTAGACCGGCAGTGTGGCTTTATGTTCAAAATTCATGCAGAATCTGACCTCTTCTCACCATCACAGGCCGAGTCAAAAAAAAAAAAGCATCATCTCTTATCTGGATCACTGCAGTGGCCTCCTGACTGGCCTCCCTGCCTCTACCCTGGCCCCTTGGAGTCCATTCTCGAAACAGCAGCCAGGGTGGTCCTTTCAATTCAGAAGTCAGAACCGGCTCCTCCTCTGCTCAGAGCCTGGCAGGGTCCTGCACTTCACTCTGAGTGAAAGACAAGTCTGTACAATGGCCTACGAGGCCCACCATGACCGGGCACCCCATTACACTCTGACACATCTCCCATTGCTCTCCACTGCGCGCGCTGTTTTTTGAACACACCACGCATTCCCTATTCCCTCTGCCTCCCTATTCCCTCTGCCTGGAACGCTCTTCCTCATGTAAAGGCATGGTTACTTCCCTCGCTTCCTTCAACATATGTACTCGAATGTCACCTTCTCAACGAGAGCTCCCATGACCACCTTCTGCACAAGTGGATCCTGTCCCCTCACTCCCACTCCAGCACTCCTGGTCCCCTTTACTGTGCCCTATGATTCCTCTTTTCCATAGAGCCTATCACTTTCTAATATATTATACTATTTCCTTAAACATATCTTGTTTATTGTCTGCTAGGCCCAGTGTTCGCTAATGTGCTCCGAGCACAAAACAGTGCCTGGCCAGTAATGAACACTAGGAAATATTTGTTGAATGAATGCACTCATCCCCAGTGCCCAGAGCTGCTCTTGACACAGTGGGCTCTCAATGCTTGTCGAATGTCTCTCCCCTGGGGAGGAACAGGACTGTGTCAAAACAGAGGGGACCCAGGCAGCTTAGGCTGGGGACTCAGAAGACTGCAGGTTCTCCTTCAGCTGGCTTGGAGGCTTGGCTCTGCTATGTCCTCGTGGTCTGACCCGGGCAATTCACTTCATCTCTCTGAGACTCTGTTTTCTAAACTACAAGTTGGAGATCATAATAGTACCTTCTTTGTAAGGGGCTTATGAGATTTAAATGTGACAATTCAGAAGAGAAATCTGGTAAATGCTCAATACATTTGAGCTATCGTTATGATGAGGTCTTGTTATTTACCCCTCTTCCAGGGAAATAACGTCCACATTCTTTCTTACCTCTCACGATTATTGGCACACATATGCAACACTTTAAGTGAAAAACGCTTTGCAAACCATACACCACTCTACACATGCTAGGGATTATGACGATGATTCTTCCGAATCCCCCAGAAGACCTAGCACCACGCTGCACATACAAGAGGTGGCCAGGGAACACTACAGACTCTGAAGTCTGTCAGCAACTGGGGAACTGTCTTAAGTCCGAAAAAAAAAAAAAAAAAAAGATACTGGCTCTAGTCCATAGCTAGAATCCCTTCTGCAACAGAGCTCCTTCCCTGTGGCTCCCCAGAGGCAGGAGGAAGGCTACGGCTGTATTTCAAAACCCTCCTCCTTCTCTTTCCTCTTCCTCCCTGGGCTGCCAGAACCTTCGTTTGCCGTGAAAGCACAACTGTATTGCTGGAAGTGAAATTTGCTGTCTGCCCTATCCGGTGGTTTCTGCACGGGGGCTGTTACTGTGTTCAAAGTATTAAGCCGTCTGCAAGTGGATTATTTACAGAGCTTCTCTCTTCCCAGAGCCGCTAATATGCGGATGTACTCCGACCCTCTTCGCCCTACCGGACACTTTTTCTCATGTGTCCCACGGAGACCCTTTGTTTGCTGCCAGCAGCTGGCTATGCTGGGTACTTACTGGCACAATTCTCTCCAATCCCTAGAAGACGCAGCCCTCGCCTACCCACCAGGGAGGAAATAAGATTTCTGCTCAAAGCTAGCAACCCTTCTCTGAAGTGGTGTCATACTGAGACGGAAAAATAAATGTGCTGTTTCTGCTTTTAAATGGCGTTGGATGATAAGTCAGCCTTCCAGACAGACTTTTGACACCAGGAGGATCAAGGTATGATTGCCTTTGAGTATTCCTCGCACAGAAAACAGCTCCTAATTGGACAAAAGAGAGAAAGGAGCCAGCTGCTGCTTTCATGTTTATTTCAACACCCCCCCCTTCCCGACAGTCAGAAACGCCTCATTGTTTCACTACCATTGAAATTCGATTGCCACTACATTTTCTACTGGCCTCAGCTCCCCTCTATGCAAATTGGGCAGAAGAAAGAAATTCATAAAGCACTCCTTTGGTTTCTGAATGTATTGTTTGCATATAGACATTGGCAGCGGGAAAATATCCTAGCAAGGAATGTCAAACTGACAACACCGTCTGTTTTTCTACTGTTCTCTCTGAAAATATAATTGTTAAGATATCCATAAAGGCAAGCCAGATTGTGTTTTATCAGTATTTTAGTAGGAGCCAAGAGGCTTGGTGGTTCAACTGTGGGCATTGGACATTCATGAAAATCATTTCTGGGAGAGTTCAGTTTATAAAAGAATTCAGCCACTTGAAAAAAACATTTGTTCTGACCCTCTGCTGACAGTTGATGTTTATGCTGGTGGCTGAGTATTATATAATGATTTGTACAGCACTTTACAGTTTTTAAAACATTTTTGCCTCCGGTATGTCATATGACACTCCCAAGGACCCTGTGAGGGAGGCAAGGGCAGTTTTCTTATCCTCATTCTACAGACGAGAAAACTGGTTCTCGGAAAGATGGGGACATACAAATTGTCACAGAATATGCCCCATCCCTCATAGGTCTTAGAGTGCCGCCTTCTACCTTGTTTTGTTGGCAGATTTCTTACCCTTTGAAGCTTGAATAAAATGTCTCCTCTTCTCTGAAGCGTTTCCTGTTTCCCTCTGCTCAGCCCCCTGAAACTCTTAATCCGTCTAACCAATATCAATGAACAACCATTACATGCGTCCCAGGCAGAGATGTGGCACTGGCGACATAATCGTGGGCCCACAGCAAGGAGCTTGTTGTCTGTCTAATGACAGGGAATGTCTAACTCCTGGGGTCCCCTAGGGAGCCAAGAAATAGCACCCCTCTATCTTGACCAAATTCCAAACTTATTGAGAAGTAAATTGGAATATTGGCAAATGGGCCCCACACGTGTCACGTACCTGGTAAAGGCGAAGTCGGAGAATGGCTCAGTGGGAGGACCAAATGCATCTGTGACCTGAGACCCAAACCAGCCAAGCCTCCCTGCCATCTTTGCAGGCAGAGCTGGCCTGGGAGGGTCCCCACAGGGCCCCAGGATGGGCGGCAGCCTGCCCCTGGGGCCCAGACAGAGGGCCAGCTTCTCACCCGCTGAGGCTCCCAAGAGGCAAGACGAGGGAGCCGCTAAGCCGAGCGCCCAGCAGCACCCAGCTCCTAGTTGTTCTCCCAGATTTACCGCTCAGATCACACCCGGAGGGAGTAAAGAGTGTCTTTCGGTCAAAATGCCTCCTCCGGGAGGCAAAGAATGGGAAAGTGTCCCCCTGTAACACCGTTCTAACTCACGCTCACTCCGTGGGCTCAGACGCAGAACTTACAGGATGGAGAGGCTCACGTGCTCCCACCGAGCTGCCCGCGGTTCTGACCTCTGTGATGGCACCTACTGCGTGCTGTCAGCGTCTCTGCCCACTCCATAATGTGAGAGATCCCGGGGCAGAGACCATTTCTCAGTCAGGGCCCAGCGCAAGGCCTGGCCCCAGGGCAGTGCCCGCTGTGGCTTGCTGACTGCCCGTGCAGCCTGGGGACTCATCCCTGGTCACCAGGGGACAGAGCCAGAGCCAACAAGCCTGCTCCCTGCCTCAGGGCTCTCTGCCCTGTGCTGCCTCAACGGTAGCTACTCCCTGACCCGTAACCCACATCCCCTCAACCCAAAAAGGAGAGGAGGGCTAATAATGCAAGCAGATAAGGTAGGGGGTGGGGGCGGAGAAAAGGAACCAGGCATGGCTTTCTTGACATAAGAGAAGCCATTTTGGCCTAAGCCATTTTGTGATCTAAGCCTGGCCACAATGCTTGCCCTTGAACAGGTGTCAGTAATTAATGATCTTAAGAGAACAAAGGCATGCGGGAACGGAAAAAAGGCCTTCAAAGGATAGTACAGCGACAAAGCAGAGTCCTAGTTCCTCCTCAAGGGGTAGACATAATAACATACCTTTGAGTTCTGCAGGAACTAAGGCTCCCACTCAGGTGGAGGATGGAATGATAATGTTGACCCTCCTGACTTCAATCAACTAAAGCTTGGGCTCTGTTGACCTTTGCCCCAATTCTATGCTGAGTTCCCCTCTGTTTAAGCCCCTTCATGACTATGTATGTACTCTTAGCCTAAAACTACCCCAGTTTTGCTGTTCAGGGAGATACTGCTTCGGGAAAGATCCCCAGTGTTCTCCTTACTTGCCGCAAGTAATAATAGATCCTTCCTTCTGATCTTTGGCCTGGTTCTGTCTGTTGGCTCGACACCCACCAAGAGGCGAACCCAGTTTTCGGGTGACAATAACACTAATAATAGTTAATGCTTATGAGAGCCCACTGTGTGGCCCTGGTGTTTACACACACATACCTCTGTCGACCCCTTTGAGCTGGGTACTAATATACCCTCATTCTGTGGATGAGGAAACTCATGCTTAGAGAGGTTTAGGCACTGGCCCAAAGCCACAGAGCTAGTAGTGGCCCTGGCTCACACCTGGACTCTTAACTCTCATAGAATGTGTTCAGGAATTTGACAAAAACAAAGCAACCCAAAGGCTAAGCATTTGCATAGTAATATCCAGGGATATTTTCCTGATCATCCATCTTTGTTATAGATCCTGTATGACATGGTACAGAGCTACTCAAAGCTGGTCTGAGAACTGTCACTGGTTTAGAAACTGTGGTGGCAACTTGACACAGCTGCTATAGCCAAGTGATCGCCATTTGTCTTGCTGAGCGGGGGGAGACCTTTTGGATGAAATGACCCCATACGATGAGCCACAAGTGGCCCGAGCTGTGTACTAGTATCTGATTGCAAATTGTAAAAATGGGTTCTTTACCACAGTTTTCGAAGCACCAACACCGTAGTACTATTTCAGTTAGCTTGAGCATGGACGATGGAAAAAACCCAGCCATAGCTAGGGGACTTCCCTCTAGCTCTCCTTGCCTCCTGTCTGGGTGACCTGGGACAACGCCCCTTAGGACAGCTGTAAAGTAAGGGGCTTGGGCTCAGTTCTCTCTAAGGTCCCTCTGGTTCCTATGCAGTGGCATATGCACATGCATATATGTTTGCTACCGAGCTGTGGACGAAGAATGTCACCTGCCGTTTCAGTAAACAAAGGATGTTGCAGCTCTCGGCCAATGCAGCCGCCCCTACAGTGCACCCTGAGGGGATTTGGGATGGAGAAAAACAGGATACTGGCCCTAGGTAGTTACAGGGCCTATCAAAGGAATAATTTCAACAAGCCCTGATTCTTGCATCTTCCCATACATAGAAAAGCACTAAAATTAACTTGAGATGTCTGGGTTTTTTTTTATGATTAGCAGTAATCGTTAGATATTTGACTACCTGTTTCTTTGTTTTTTTCTCCCAGCAGAAACTCCTATATACCCTGGCTCTTCCTTTACCTCTTTGGAACAATTCCTCAGAGCTATCTGAGAGGTGCTGTCCCCAGCTATAGTCTTTGGTAAGGCTAACTTGTAGGTTATGCACTTTTTTCCAGTCAACAGAGCAAACCGTTTTTTTTTTAATTACAAAATTTTCTGTTTATTGAAAGAGGATCCTTATACTTTGACATTTATCGTCTATCACTCTTGTGCATTCATATATCAAAATAAAAAGTGAAATAAATTGGTTCAAGTATTCCTAAAATTTCCTATTCACCGTTTGACTCTTCTAAGTCACTCCTAGTTTTTGGCATCCTTCCCTTCTGCCCTCCCCACAGCACTTTGTTCCGTCAAGGCTGTTGCTCTTACAGCATTTCTTTAAGAGTGCTCCATTATCGTCACCAGGATTTTTTGTCTTTAATATTTATTTATTTGGTTGCGTTGGGTCTCGGTTGCGGCAGGTGGGCTCTTTAGTTGCGGCATGCATGTGGGATCTAGTTCCTGGATCAGGGATTGAACCCGGGCCCCCTGAATTGGGAGCACGGAGCCTTAACCACTGCGCCCCCAGGGAAGTCCCTGTCACCAGGATTTTCTTCCAAGCCCTTGCTAGGTTCGACGCACAGGCTCCAGTGGCAACAACACTTCATGACTACTACCCGACCAATGGTGATTGAGAAATGCATTCTGATTTCTGATAGGTTAAAATGTGAATAAAGATATACATTTTAGGACTGATGAAATATGGTAGCTTGCTCACTGTTCTCCGCCTTCTCCCATCTTTGCTACTAGTAGCACCAAGGGACCATAACAATCTCATCGGAGCAAATCATTTTTACCATCCTCCTCTACAGAACAAAATTATTTTCAGCACAAATTCTGTAGTAATCAGAAATTAGCACAATCTCCTGAATTTGTTCTTTAATTTAAAAAACAAATAAATAATTTTAAAAGAGTGATTTCACTTGTTTTAGAGGGATTTCATTTTAAAAGATCACTCAACTGTGATAAAATATATCATGAACTAAAATTTGCATCTGCAAAAGAAAACTATCACACCTCACACTTCACCTTCTGTTAGCTGTTTTAACTTTAAATACTAAGATGAATTCCCGGAAGTCACACAGAATTGAAGTAACTCAAGTTTCGTCTCTTTGTCTTTACAAGCCCTGAGCTCTCATCCTTGCTTCTGAGTCTACTGTTTTCACTCAGGAGTGTGAAGGGCTGCAGGGGTTGGAGACAAACTGAAGGGATTGAAACGTTAGCACCTGAGTCCGGAGTGTCAGAGGCTGATTGTATAACCGGGAGTTCTCCAGTACATAGCTAACAAAAACATGCTAACATGAAACTAATTGCAGCCATGCTTTAGAGCTTAGCAAATAAGATGGAAGGGGGAGGCTATTTTATCACTATTGTTTGGAAATGTTGGCACCTGGTGACAATAAAAAGCAGAGCAATTTTTAATTTTACTTGGGTTTTTAAAAAATTATTTTAAAAATTCTCTAGCGACAATGGACCCTCTTATTGCTTGAATCCAGGGCAGACCACCTTACCCCAACACCTTACTCTTGATTTGCTGCTGCTTCCAGTTATAACAGTGGGTGTATTTTAGGCGATTGGTTTTAAAGAATTTCAACAGCAAGGCACTTGCTCTGCTGTTTCAATAAATTTTAGTTCTGGGCCAAGGAAGAAAAAAAAGCAATCAATATTAATAATAGTCAACACTTACTGTGTATGTGCTTTTTGCCAGGCACAGTGCCCAGTGTAGGTGCACTCTCTCTTCTTTTCTTCCAAAGGCACCCCTAGGAGATATGTTCTATTACTGTCTCTAGTTTACAGATAGGGACACTGAAGCTCAGAGAGGCCAAGTAACTTCTCCAAGTTCACACAGTTAGTTAAGTGGTAGAGGATGGGTCTGGGCCCAACAGCATGACTTCAGGGTCTATGTCCTTGACCTTCAAGCTCTATCCCCTTCTACTATGCGTCCACCTACCATATGCCCATCAAACAGAAGACAGCGTGCCACAGTAAAATTGTAACCATTTGGGGGTATCTCTTTAGGACTAGGAACTGTCCTGAACTACCATATTTAACCCAAACAACAGCCCTGCAAGGGAGGGATTTAGTACACCCTTTTACCTGGCAGGAGAATGATAGTAAGGTTGTTTTTAGATTACAGAATCAGTAGATGACGGAGCTGGTATTCAGACCTACACTTTTCTTCTGTGCTTTTTTGTTATCTCACACTCCCTGCCTAAGACACCCTATGGTGCCTTGAACTAGAAATACATAGGCGCACACACAGTATGAGATTAACCCTATGCGTAAGAAACAGGATGCTGTCAATCTAGATGGAGAGCTAGGTACTTGATTCCTCAGCCTGCCTTGCAGCTTGTGTGGGCGGCACAGTCCAGGCCAATGAGATGTTAAAGGGAAGTTGGCTGGTGGAGGTGTGTGGGTTCTTGGAAGACAAGTCATGAATAAGCAGTTGCGATGAAGCAATGTAAGTCAGAAATAAGCAGAAACCAAGAGGTAGAAAGAAGGAAAGTTGAAAAGTTACAGGGTAACAACAGGAGAATTGCAACTATGGCATTGCCTTCAAGGCAGGAAGCCACTAATAGCTGCTACTAAAGGACAAATAAGGTGGCCAGGCCCCTTCCCTGTCAACCTTCTAGAGCTCTGTGGCGCCATGGGAGCTACTATGGTTCCAGGCTGATCACTGACTAGGCTCTGTGGCTGGTGAAGCCATGTCATCTAGCTTACCTCCCCAGATACACTCCCCGTCAGATCACATTAGTCCTGGTAGTCTGAAAGAGCTTAACCAACATGTTGGCAACTCAGGGTCATCATTCCCATCATCATCAGTCCTCGTGATGTGTTGCACATACACCTATGGAGCCAGAGACTACACACAGGGTGCCTGTGGGCTGTATTTGTCCCAAGTATATGTCTTGTTTAGCCTATGTGGTATCTTAAGATGTGTACTTGGATGCCTTTGGATGAGGTGTATGCCCTTCAGTTGGTCACGGTCCCTACCCCTCTCTCTTTCTAATACTTGCTCTACTTTGCGCATTCACATTACCTGCTTGGTCCCTGCAGGCACTTGAGTTGCAGCCTCTGGCAGACAATTGCAAAGGCAATCAGGTCACATATGCTGCCCAGGTGCTCCACACAGCTGACTTCTCCTGGCAGCAGCAGCCCCGTGCCCTCAAGGCAGGACAGGAAGCTGCTGCTTTCGCCAGGATCTTCCTTGTTTCTAAGGGCTATTGAAGAGAGAGAGAGAGAGAGAGAGAGAGAGAGAGAGAGAGAGAGAGAGAGAGAGAGAGAGAGAGAGAGAAAAGAGAGAGAGAGAGAGGAGAGAGAGAGAGAGAGAGAGCTTGTTACCACTCCTGCAGACAACAGACATCTTTCAGTCACTTCATCATCGACTTACTTCTCCACTGCAGAGTGTCTGCTGCTCATAACTCCTGTCATCACTTCTAATCACATCCAAGTACCACTTAACCACCGCAGCTTTCTCCTCTCCTGGCCTTCTGTTGTTTTTTATCATACCTGTCTTACCGGGTGTTCTGTGGTTGATCTTTGTGGTCATAACCAATTAGTGGGCACTTCTCCTTCTGCCCAGCAAACCCTGACTCTCAGCACACTGCGGGTCTGGGACGGTGGCTCTGGATAACAGTGTTGGTGAGCTGAGCCCTCAGGGCTGCGCTTTACTGTCAATCAGTTCTGGTTTTGTTTTCCCCAAGATTTCTGGAGTCCAGAGGGATTCTAGAAGCCTGACGGATCTGAAAAATGGGGCCAGTACAGAGGTGTGGCTTACCTCCGAAAATAACAGCCCGTGAAGATAGAGAAAGGAGAGATTACTGGGACGTATGTGAGGTGGTAAACAAGTTTTCTTTACAGGATGAGTTAAACCAGAAGAACAAGGATTACAAAGCACATCCCAAACTGTAGAGGGGCAATAAAAGTGGGTGACAGTGCAGGACATGGCATATACACACAGGAGTGTGTATATGTGTCCGCATGTTTGCTTCCACATTTGTGCACACGTGCATGTGTGTACAGAGCAGGGTTAGCACTGGAGAGCTTTGGAAAATCAGGTTAGGTCAGGACATATTATAAACACATTATTGAAAGGTAGGTGAACACATGTGGAATCACTGCAGTAGGTAGTTTAGAGCTACTGACCGGGAGAGACATTTGGGTCCAGGTACCTATCTAGGTGATGTTCCAAACGCAGAGTAGAAACGGAGAGGAAATCATCCTAGGGTATTTTGAAGGTATAATTGACAAGCCTGGATGACTGGCTCAATTTGAAGGGCTGAAAGGAGGAAGCAGTCGATGTAGATGCCAAAGTTTTAAGCTCAGGGGCATATTGGCACAAGCCATAGAATGGAAAGGCTGAGAGAGCTAAAAGGAGATGACGAATTTTGTTGTAGAAGTGACATTTCTTTCTTCAGAAAGGGACGTTTCTTCCTCCGGTGTTTGCTTAGCTGCCTATGAAGTTGCCAAAACAGATCTGCCTCTGCAGTGTAACGGGTAAGCCTGGAAAACAAGGACGAGCCTCTGTCTTGCCTACAAGCCTGGGTTTCTTAGCCAACAGGACAGCAGGACCAGAAGCTTCCACTAGACTAGCCTCCATCAAATGGCTGCTGGTCTCTGGCCAGAATGAGACAGATATACACCAGTTAGTCCAAGACGAGAGCTCAGAAGCTCGTTCCTTGATGTGACTTCAGAGGAATGCTCACATTCTTTGGCTGACGGTTAGGTACTTGTCAAATTTGGCTCCCTTAGCACACTAGCAAGCCGCCAATCTGTTAAATAGAAACTGACCCGGCACGGGAGGCAAGTGAAGGGCAAATGGTCATCGCACTCTACATCCCTTGCCGTAGACCACATCCCTGTTCTCTGCGTTCAGATAACTGTTAAGTATCAGCAACCCCCAAACTACATCAAGCTGTAAGGCCCCAGAAAGGGCAACTGTTCTCAGGCTGTGCAAACTTCTTCTGGGAGTTTGGGAACCTTTCTACATCCCAAGGACCTACGTGGGAGCTCCCGTGGCAGGTTCTCCCTGGAATAAACTGACTGATTTTCACAACACAACCATGCACTGGAGTTTCAAACTGGCTGTGGATTTTGGACCACGGATCAACAGGCACCTATTGGGCCTGTATAATCCTGAATGGTAGCATGTAAACTTCACTGTCACAAGACCAGTCAGTTCATTTGGGGACACCTGGCTTTTCTTGGTGTCCAGGCATTCTGGAAATCCTAGGTGGGTCTCCACGACATGCAACAGAGTGAGCAGTTGTTCAATGTGCTGGTTTCACGCTTGCAGAGCTAAGCTGGAGACTCAGCTTTGCTTCCACCAGCTGCTCTGACCCCAGGAAAATTAATTAACTTTTGTAAGCCTCGGTCTCCTTATCAGTAAAGTGGGGATAACAGTGTCTTCAGAGTGTCGTTGTGATGAATAAATTACATATAAAGGCTGTGTGAGTTATCTATTGCTGCGTAACAAATGACCCCCAAACATTTAGTGGCTTAAAGCACCAATAAGCATCTAATATCTCATCGTTTCTGAGGGTCAGGAATTTAGGAGCGGTTTAGCTGGGGGGTTCTGGCTTGGGATCTCTCATAGAGTTCAGTCAGATGTCGGCTGGGGCTGCGGTCATCGGAAGGCCAGACTGGGACCGGAGGCTCTGCTTCTAAAGTGGCTCACTATGTGGCTGATATGTTGGTGCTGGTCCTGGTTCCTCTCCACACGGGCCTAATTATAGGATGGCTAGAGTGTGCTCAGAGCCATCAATTCTAGAGACCAAGGCAGAAGTTGCAATGCCTATTATGACCCAGCCTCAGAAGTCACACATCACCACTTCCACTGTATGCTATTGGTCATATAGGTCAGCCCTGATTCAGTGTGGGAGGGGGTTGTACAAGGGCATGGATGCCAGGAAGCAAGGATCATTGCAGGCTGTCTTGGATGCTGGCCAACCACAGGACTTGCATGGTACCTAACTAAATAGTAGCTGGTAACAGGATGATTTTTGTTATCTGCTTCTTATCCCTTCCACAAAAAAAGGACCATTCCTTTTCCTTTGCTCTAAAGTGGCCAAACATTGCTTTGCTACTCTCAGATCTAGTGAACTGTCAGTCCCATGGTGATGTCAGAAAGCACAGGACCCCACAGTCTCCAGAGGGTGACTCAGATACCTTAAAGATGTACTCTGAAACTTGGACCCCTTCTATTTCTTTCCTCATTGGTATAATTAGAATCCCTCACAGCAACTTCTTGGTTTCTCTGATGATTTGAATGCTGCAGTCAGCCAGGATCTGCAGGACAGAAGCAATCACTGCAGCAGGAATGATGCTGACTTGCACTTTATGGTCCAGCTCTGCTAGGCAGAGAATAGTGACCCGATCACCCCGTGACAATAACAGAGAACTTGCCGCAAATAGAAATGTGCCATTAGAGGGCAACTGGCGAAGTGTGTCATCCCTTGGGCAGTGTTTATCAGCAGCAGCCCCAAACACTCGGTTAGTTGTAAGCCACTGTCAGGGTGACTTTCCCTATATCATCACAGCAGTTGTCACACATTTGATGAGACTCAGGTTGGCTAGTGATGGGATGGCTGAGGACACCTCAGTGGCAGAAGCTGCCAGTTGTTTCCCCATATCAGTTCTTCCCTTCTTCCACAGGAAGAGAACCCCTAATCATTAGCTAGGAACAAGGCATCCCAGAAGAAAAACTACGCTTTTATCAGGCCCCCTTGGCAACGTCCTGGCTAATGGCATATAAGTGGAGGTCATATGTGCAGCTGCTGGAAAGGGAGCATGTACTTCTTCTCCTCTTACTCCTTCCTGTTTTCTGGAATGTTGATGAAATAACTGGAGCTCCAGGAGCCATTTTGGACCACGAGGTGACCTTGGGAATGGCAGCCACTTGCAGCAGAGCAAAAAGATAGAAGAAATGTGATAGCTCCCTTCCAACTCCAAGCTACCTGCCTTTAGATTTCTTGAACATTAGAAAGAAATAAACTTTAAGTTTTTTTAAAGCCATTTTTACTTTGTTTCTTTCTGTTACTTTATGACAAACCTAACCCCAGCTAGCACAGCTTCCTATTGTAATGGCTACTATTACAGTTCTTGCACATGATCTGCCACTGGGGCATGCGTTTACCTGCTGCAGAAATGATCCCAGGAGGAAGAAGATAAACCATCACTTATAGTTTCATGCAACATTTATTGAGCTCCCCCTACCATGAGCAAGGCACTGTAAGGAGCTCAAAGATGAATAGGTCTCATCCCATGGAGCCCAACTACCAAATTACATGCAGGAGGTCCAGCAGTTGTGTACAGAGTTTGTTGTGAGTTTCTCCCTGATCTTGGGTCCCCTGTTACCACCATTTTGTTTGTTCATACATTTGTTCTACTGTTCTTTCTTTTTTTTTTTTTCTGCGGTACGCGGGCCTCTCCCTGCTGTGGCCTCTCCCGCCGCGGAGCACAGGCTCCGGATGCGCAGGCTCAGCGGCCATGGCTCACGGGCCCAGCCGCTCCGCGGCACGTGGGATCCTCCCGGACCGGGGCACGAACCCGTGTCCCCTGCATCGGCAGACGGACTCTCAACCACTGCGCCACCAGGGAAGCCCTGTACTGTTCTTTCATTCATTCATTCAAGAAATATCCATGAAGAACTTCCATCGGTCAGGCATTGTGCCAGGTGCTGAAATCACAGTGACGCACTGAAACAGATGCACATGTGCTTGTGAAGTTACCAGCATAGCATGCTGCAGGGCATAGGGGTATACTTTGGGTTTCTACGCCTTAAAGAAAATTGTTAACATTACTTCTTATTTCAAAAGTGACATATATTCAATAAACAAAGAGAAGAAAATAATCACAATTCAGGAACAAATACGAACGTTTTCCTATTTTTCAAAAGTCTTAGTATATGTATACTTTTCTTGTTTTACGTGGGAATAATTAATTTTGGGACCTGTTTTTTTTTAATATCATATTAGGAACATTTCACCTTGACAATAAATATACTCCCACAACAACATTTTTAGAAGGGATCATGTATTCCATTGAATGGAGCTGATGTGGGACAGGTAGACAGGTCTTAATTTTCACCATACTAAAGAGCTACTATAGTGAATATTTCTGTAGCTAAACATTTTGTGTACTTATGATTATTTCTTTGGAATGCATTCTTTTTTTAATGGAAGGATAGTTAATTTACAATGTTGTGTTAGTTTCAGGTTACAGCAAGGTGATTCAGTTATTTATATATTCTTCTTCAGATTCTTTTCCGTTATAGGTTATTACTGGAATACATTCTTAAAAGTAGAATTGCTGGGGCTTCCCTGGGGGTGCAGTGGTTAAGAATCCGCCTGCCAATGCGGGAGACATGGGTTCGAGCCCTGGTCTGGGAGGATCCTACGTGCCACGGAGCAACTAAGCCCGTGCGCCACAACTACAGAACCTGTGCTCTACAGCCCGCGAGCCACAGCTACTGAGCCCGTGTGACGCAACTACTGAAGCCCACGCACCTAGAGCCCGTGCTCCGCAACAAGAGAAGCCACCACAGTGAGAAGCCCGTGCACCACAACGAAGAGTAGCCTCCGCTCCCCGCAACTAGAGAAAGCCCACACATAGCAACAAAGACCCAATGCAGCCAAAATTAAAAACAAAATAAATAATTTTGTTTTAAAAAGTAGAATTGCTAGGTCAAAATGTATGTACAAGTCTAAGAGTTTTGGTACAAATCAAAAACGAAATCTAACTTTAAGTGGTTAGACAACCTTAGCCTCCCTCCAACAGGCCAAGAGTTCCACTCAGTGTTTTCTTTTTAATGTAAAGACTTTGAGAGGACTCCCAGAACGTGATGAATCACTTACACCTTCGTATGACTCATTTTTTAGGCTGCTTCCCTCCCCAGAGGAAAGAGCAGAGCTCCAGGAGAAGGCAGGACTCTGGCAAAGGGCACAGCAAGGTGGGCCAGGCCAGGTAACAGCAGCCTTAGCAAATGTCCTGCTCCAAGAGTAGACCTGCTTCCCTCCTGCAGAATGTCCTTCAAGCTGATGAAGTTGCACATTATGCCCACTGGAAAGGCAGGAGGCTCTGATTCAAGCTCCAGGTCCTGCCCACAGCAGTTAGCTCTAGAGAAGATGACGGCTCGTCCCCTTTCTCCAACTTCATCTTCTCTCCCTTCTCCTCCTTGCCCTCTTTCTTTGTCACTGATTATCATTTTCCAAAATGAAAAGAGCCTTACTGGTTTTTCTATTTATAAAGGGATGCAAACCCTTTGAAATAATTTTAAAGAAATACAGAAAAGGAGAAAGAAAAAATAAAAATCACCCCCAAATTTTGCTACCCAGTGATATGACCCTTGTTCATGCATAGGTGAACATTCTTCCAGATGTCTGTCTGCATATACAACAGCTCCCATTTATTATCCAGCCTTACAAGAAATTCATGAGATGGGCAACATTATGTCTCTCTTATAATTATGGAACTGAAGTGCTAGAGATGTCAAGTTGCTTGCTCAATTTTATAGAACTAGTCAGTGTGGCGCTGGATTTGAACTTGGTTCTCTTACTCCAAAGCCTGCAAATCTTAACCATTGCGTGATCTCTCCAACTCTTCTGCTTTCTTCTTTCTGTTTATATATTTGCACAAATGGCATCCTTTTATGGCCTTTGTTTCTCTGTTTCATTCAAAAAGGTGCTGGGGGCATCTTCACAAAGATGTTTCTACAGTGGGCTCTAAAGTTTAAGTCTTGACAACTGCTTATTAAGTCTGTGACCTTGGGCCTACTTAACCTCAGGCCATTTTCCTCATCTATCAAATGAGTAATATAATACCTAACTCAAGGAGTGGTTATGCGTATCGAATCACACAATATATGTAAAGCACTTGCCACATGGCCAACCCACATCAAAAATCAGCTCTCATTATCTTTCCAGGCAGGAAATATAGATCACCACCATTTGAATGGCAGCTCATTATGTCTTGTGATCTATTTAACAGACATTAAATAAGGTCTTGTCTTGACATTTTGTTGTCTCCAATTCTCCAAATTCTCACTAATGTGCATTCCAACACTTCCATCTTGCACACCTGTCCAGTTGCTTCCTTAGGATAAATTCCCAGAATAACTGGGTCAAAGTGGATGCATATAACAAATATGCCCTGCAGAAGGGTTGTACCAACTTATTTCAAGAGGGAGGTTCTTAACAGTGCAGGAAATGGGAGCAGGAAATTCTCCCCTCCAGTTTCTATTTCTTCCCTCCCTGTTAGCTGTGAGAGTCATGTCACTTTCTAGAGACCCCTACTACCCAATCGACTATGTTAAAACCCTTCCTTGCTTCCTTTCTACCTTTCTTCCTTCCTTCCGCAGATTAAAAAGAGAGAGAGAGAGGACTGTTTGATGTTATAGCCAGGGGCACCACACCTTCGGTTACAGAGGTAAAATGAAAAGTGCCATAATTCTGTTGAAAACAAAACATAACAAAACAAAAATTGCTAAAATTCAGTTCTGCTGAGCCCTTATACATTAAAGCCTGTGTGTGTGCTTAATTTATATGGCATGTTCACACAGAGGCACACACAGATTTGATTATATAGGGGAAGTTGTATGTCTAGGGAATTTACACACATACACACACATTAATGCACGTGTGTGTGCATATGTGGAATATACACACGATGTGACCAAAAATTTAAAGCAGAAAATGTAACTCCTTCTTCTCAAATCCAGACTGACATTTCCTACAGAAGTATTAAACATCCTTTTGTTTTTTCATGTTTACAAATACTTTGGAATAAATATTTATTTTCCTGATTTTCACAGACACTGCAGATCTATATCTGTCATTTTTGTAACAAGCCTGTATCTTTTTTTTTTTTTTTTTTTTTTAAATTATTTATTTATTTATTTATTTTGGGCTGTGTTGGGTCTTCGTTTCTGTGCGAGGGCTTTCTCTAGTTGCGGAGAGCGGGGGCCACTCTTCATCGCGGTGCGCGGGCCTCTCACTATCGTGGCCTCTCTTGTTGCGGAGCACAGGCTCCAGACGCGCAGGCTCAGTAGTTGTGGCGCACGGGCTCAGTTGCTCCGTGGCATGTGGGATCTTCCCAGACCAGGGCTCGAACCTGTGTCCCCTGCATTAGCAGGCAGACTCTCAACCACTGCGCCACCAGGGAAGCCCCAAGCCTGTATCTTAAAACAAGAATAGGTGAGGGCCAACTACTGGGCCTGCGCTCTAGATGCCGCGAGCCACAACTACTGAGCCCACGCACCGCAACTACTGAAGCCTGTGTGCCTAGAGCCCGTGCTCCGCAACAAGAGAAGCCACTGCAATGAGAAGCCCGCACACCGCAACGAGGAGTAGCCCCCGCTCACCGCAACTAGAGAAAGCCCGCGCACAGCAACGACGATGCAAGGCAGCCAAAAACAACAACAACAAAAACCCAAAAAACAAGAATAGGCGAGGGCTGCAGTCAGAGTGGTGGGGAGCCAGCAGGGCATTTTACAATCGATCACAAGGTGAATACTGGCAGCTGATTTCGCTGTTAGGTCTGCTCCCCCGCCCCCACTACCCCAAAAAGACCTTCTGAATACAGAAACTCAGCTACTCCCTTCTTTGACTTCATATCCATAGGAGAGATATAAAGAGGTTTCAATTATTTTTTAAAATTCAATTTTACTCTAAATTCCTTAAGAAAAGGAGCCATGCAGGACTTGAGTTGGGCTGATGAAGCTGTAATCAGATCATCTGGTCTATTTATCTCCAGGAGGCAGGGCACTTCCCAACAATATGTTCCCTGGAGTTTTCTGGTTTGGAGTCAAGCCCCTGGGTCACTGCCTGGCAATTAAGTAGACCATGCAATTAGGCAGAGGAGAGCTCACGCCCCCTCTCTCCTGTTTTTTTCTCAGCGAAGTTGCATCTGCCGTTTGTGTCAGTTCTAATAAGGCTAGTTAGAAGTCAGGCCATCCCTCCCTCCAGCCAAACGTTAACAAGGAGATAAGGTGGGAAGTCCCTATTATTCCATTTTGAAGTGCAATGAAAATTTTCCGAAATGCAATTTAAGCTGTAGCGGAATCACCACCATCCTCAATACTTCATCAGACTCAGAGTTTCGAACAGCAGTGGAAAAGCACAGTGTATCGGGAAACCACGTCCCAGCCCTGACGCTAACTGACCAGCTGTGTGAGTACAGGCAGCTCACTTGACTCTGGCCTCCCCTTCCAATGATGGTAACAATACATGCGCTTCCCATCTAAGTCGTGGAGCTGCCACTGTAAGAACCAACTGAAGTAACATGAGAGTATTTTGGAAATAGACAAGGCAAGGTATTCATTACTGGTGGCCTGGTTTATTGGAGTTGGTTGAGAAGATATAGAGGAAAGACTGATTTCATTCAGCTAGCTGCTCCCATCGTCCTCCTGAGTAGACTCGAGGCTAATTTTTCTCTCTCCCTGCACATCAATCAGCACTTAAGTTCTTCTGCTTACCTCTTGCTCCAGCTTCTAAATACCCCAAGGGAAGGAGACTCTATCCCACCCAGGTAATTCATCGGCTAGTTCAGAAATCCTCATTATCTAGGAGTTCTTTCAACATCTATCCACACAGCCCCTTGCACAGCCAAGGAAATTAATTGCCTCTTACTCTGATCTCAGAGGAGATAAATATCATCTTCTCTTTCGCCTGACCTTGAAGGCTGTTTAGGGTCTTCCTCTGCCGCTGTGGTTTTTTTCTCTCTCTTTCTAGTGGAGTAAAGGCAAGAATTTATTTTATATGCAGTTAAGAGGAATGTCAAAAATTTAGTTTACCTGCAATTCGAAAGACAATCCTGCTAGAACAGAAGACTCAGAAAGAGGCTGAGGACAGGCTTCTAGGTAAGGGGAATATTTAAATGTTGTGAACAAAGCAACGTACCACAATGGCACCTTCAGGAATCCCACCTGAAGCCCAGGAAAGACCACGGGGGAAGGTGAATAGAAGAAAAATGTTTCACAGCTACAGGTATAGAGGCCTCGAACTGGAGCTCTGAATGGTCTCCTCTTGTCACTGGCCCAGCAAGAGAAAGAGTCCAGCAATGCTCTGTTTTCCAGAATCTTCCTTTTTAAGACTTGAGAATGCTCTGAAGGCACTCAGCAAACAAGGCTTAAGGGCATGTATTACCACCAGCTGTATTTCACAGAAAGAGAAATTCAAATAGACCCTTGCTCTTCCTTTTCGCATCTTTTTGCTCCAACATAACGAACTCTTTATCGAATCTCAGTTTTCCAGTGATGCTAAAGTATTGAAAAATGTTCCAGCGCTGTGATTTCTACAATGAAGCTTCCAGTTTTTGCTTTCCAGGACAAAGAGGCTGCTTTTCAGAAGGCAGACCATCTTGAGCTTGAGTAAAAGTTGGTCAGCTGGGAGGCAAGGATGGGAAATTGCTACCCTCACAGTCTAAGTTGGCTTACACCAAGGCACAGAAAGGACTTCCAAAGATTGGAGTCCCACTGGCCTTTTATCACTGCAGTAGCAACGCTTTCCCTTCAGTGATTGTGTGTGAGGTGGGGTTTCCAAGCCCACAGTCACCAGCAGAGTCTTGGAATGCAGCCCACTTTCAGCTATGTCAGCCCTTCCACATGTGGGCCTGGGCATCAGGTCCGGGCACTAGGCCTGCCCCTAACATTGGTGGGGCCCAGAGCAAGAGTACAACTGGATGCCCCCAGCACATGGCCTGCTCCATCTCTCCTCCCACCCTGCTTCCATCTTTCCCTGAGAGGGACTTTTGGACACAAGCTCCATCCATGCTCCCCAAAGACTGCCCTTAGCCACAGCTCAGATCAATCGGAGAGCTCTCTGGGGGTGTAGCTCATTCTTGGGAGGATGGATCCAGGGAAGAGATCCACACTGGCCTTGGAGATCAGCTTCTGACCATGTGAGCACGGAATTCTGAGTAACCGGAGTGTGTTCTAGAATCTCAGGCCCCAGCCAGACCTACTGAATCTGACTGCATTTTGGCATGATGCCCAGGTGATCTGCGTATACATTAAAGTTCAAGCACTACCGGCTGGAAGCAAACTCGGAGCTTGTAGAAGGCAGAAGGGAGCTCTCTCCCCCCACCCCTCCTTCTCTGTGCCTCGTTTTCCTCATGGCTTGCCAGAGGGTGCCAGGGCTGGCTGCATTGAAGGCCTCTCCTAGAGAGCTTTAAAATGTGACACGTGGACCCTACTCCAGAGCTCTTATTTAGTTGGTCCAGGGAGGAATCTGGGCAAAAGGTATAGCTTAAGAAGCTCCACAGGTGATACGGCCACGCAGCCTGGGAGGAGAGTCGCAGGCAAGTCCAACACCCAACATGTGGCCACCTTCAGAACTGCCATGTGGCAGGGTAAACACACCCAAACTTACATCCTTGAGGGCTCCGGAGCAAGTCTGCTTGTATAAGCAGTCGAATCTCTGTAAAACTGTACCTAGTCCTGTCTCACAAAATCCCAGAAATGGATGCTGTATGTGAAAACAGTACCTCTCTGAGAAACTAAGTCTTTCTTAATTTGGACACCGCTGTCCAATCCTGCTGTCCATGGCAGTTTGCTACCTCAGCTGATTCCTCTGAGGTGAATGAAATTTGGGAGAAATATCAAATTCATACATCTATTAAAAATTACTTGTTCTAATGAAAGTGCCCATGTTGAACATATTGATCTAGCTGGTCCTTTCCAGTCACTTATTAACAAAGAGATATTTATTGAGTCCCTACTGTGTGCCAGACCTAACGGGGCTGCAAAGATGTTTCAACATGACAGACTCTACCTTTGAGGACCCCACCACCTCATGGGGACAGGCCAGAGCCTAGAATTCAGGAGAGTCAAGTCCTATCTGCCCTTCAGTTTCTGAATCTGTAAAGAGTGGAATAAAAACTAAAATCTTTATGATTAATGCTTAGGGTGTCTGAGGGATTTGAAGCACCATCACTTTTTTATATTATAGTTAGCATTTTCTTAACCTTAAAAAATAATCTGGATGTATAAATCTAGTTCCCTCAAGTCACCCAGCTGCTTACAAAAAAAAAAGCTTTCTGGATGAGGCATAAATGTAATTGTAAATGATTGAGGGTCCAAATTGATAACTGTTTTCCCACGGTTTTGCAATATTGTATATTTGCATAATAATAGAATGGACAGAGATAGGAAACTTTTTATTATGCAAATCATGAACAATGAAAAGGGAGAATTTGGGACACTCTATTTTCTTCTAGAATTTCTGTGTGTGGGGGAATGGGGGTGGTGAATGGGTGTGCACCTGTGCCCATGCTTGTATTTTCTTGCCTGTTTGGGACCAGGGAAAGGCAGGAGGGCAGAGAGAAAGGGCAAAGGATCCTGGCTACAGCATAGCCCATCAACACGTGTTCCTCAGACTGTACCCTGGCATTTGGACGATTAAATGGCAAGCATAGCCGGCAAAGTGTATTTCTGTGAAAAGTTTAGTGCAAACTTAAAGCAGAGAATCAAAAAGACAGTGAGAGAGGCAGAGGGTCAGCAGAGAAATATAAGAGAAAAGATGGCTTTATAAGGCTGCTTGGGAGGAGAGCGCAAGGGCTGGTAAGACCAGGAGAGCAGCTGTCGGAGGCCAGCCTGCCCCACACGTGGCTAAGGAGCTACGTTTTCTCCAGGAGCAGCCTGGGCTGCCCTGGATACAACTGACAGGACTTCTGCCGAGAGAAAAAAGAAGCCCCTTTTTCAGAACAAATCAATTTGACAGAGTCTGAGCCATTCTGTTGTACCACGGTTGAGTCTTCGCGTGGCCACAGTCAGTTGAATAGACATCAGGCTGCCTGCCACAGCCAAAGAGGCTCCCCGACAGAGCTCATGGCAGGAGCTGGGTGCAGGCGGGCACCCCTGCATCCCTGGCATACTCGCTGTCTACCCCACCCTTCTGTCAACCAGGTGCAGAGCTTGGCAGGCACCTCTCTGGCTCCGGTTTGCAATCCTTCATCACAGACCTGCTGCCCACGCTTCATTTGGGGGATGAAGACAACTGTTTGGCCCATGAGACAGTAAACACCAGCCTGCCATCACCTGTCTTTCCGCGTCCATCATCCTGAGG